>NW_027468565.1:28581023-28586023 GCF_046254945.1 Alosa pseudoharengus | reverse complement strand
CCCTGCCCCGTCCACAGCCACCAGGGCTTCGCCAGCCCTGCTCTGAAAGCTCACACAGACATGACATCCAGGTGCCACCTTGTCTTATGTTCACCATTGTGCTTATTGTAGTGGAGGGAATACAGCCGAAGCATTTACATTTACATATAGCCGAAGCAAATTTCATTCAATTTAAATGTAAATGTAAATTACATTTACATTTCATTAGCTGAAGCAAATTTATCCATAAGATAAAGGAAAAGTTTCTAAAAGTGTTCAAGAACGCTAGCCTGGCGTAGCCAGACTCAAAATCTTATCAGAAGTTGAGCCTGGTAACACACCATTTACATTTGATTATGGGGTGTATTTATACATAGCCTGGAAGTCAGCCTGAATTTACCCAACCCACAAAATTTGAGGATGTCAAAGGCCTTATCTCTGTTAAGATCTTATCATCCTTTTGAAGTTATTGTGCTGTTAATATCTTGTATAACAGATAATAAAGTCTAAACATCTCACTCTTTTGTGGGCGGGGTAAATTCGTCTGCTTTCCAGGCTACAAGAACGCTCTCGTGTACCTTTTCAAACTTATGATATTTTTTATGTCCAGTGACTTAGCAGACTTTATTCATGGGCCTGTCAGGGGTTTGTCTGAGGTTGTGAAGGGGTGAGCAATGGAAGTGTTACTATGAAAATTATGCGCTGTATGTTAGAGTAAATCTATGCGCTGTATGTTAGAGTAAATCTATGCGCTGTATGTTAAAGTAAATCTATGCGCTGTATGTTAGAGTGAAGTGTGCACTTAAGACTTCCACGGCGAGCCTCTTCATCCCTGTAATTCTCCTGTCTCTTTCCTCTGCCTCTGACCTTGTGTTTCTATTTCAGGCCACAGCATGTCTTCTCCACTAGCTCTGAATGTTGAACTCTGTCACCCATAGCCTAACTTTTCCATAGCCATAACTTTTCTTCAAACCAAATCTCAAGTGTGCATGTTGCTGTGTTACCTGCACTCTTTGTTGTCTGTCTCTGTCGTCTCATTCCTGTTTTTCCTCTCTCTCTCTCTCTCTCTCTCTCTCACTCTCTGTCTCTCTCTCTCTGTTGTTCTTTTTCTCCTTCAGTCGTTCATCCAAGGATTCCACTCAGACTAAGAGGCCCAAGCTCTCTGTTGCTCAGAAAAAGACCTCTAGGTCAGCCCTTTCATCTCTTCTGTCCATTCTCTTTTCTTTCCTCCTCCCCAGTGACCTCAAACCTCAAAGTACCCCTTCATGTGTGTGTGTGTGCTTCTCCATTGTTGTCAGGCTCATGGCAATGACCCCAATGCTGTACTGCCCCCTGCTGGCCTAATAGAGCTACTGAAGGCCACCCCACCATTTACATGCTTGTAGCTGCAGGTATACAGTGCCTAGGTTTAAAAGTCAATCATAATACAGGGCCTGCCAGAGGATCATATGAGTGTGGTTTGTTTACTCATGTGGACGTGAACCTGTTGCAGTCACAGCCCAGATACAGCATAGATTCCAGTAGATCGGTGAAGAGATGAATAGGGGATTGGGGTCACATGAGGATTCAGAAATGATGAAGATGAAGGCTGATTTCTCTTGCTCTCTCACCCTGCCTCTTCTCCCTGCGTCCTGTGCCGACCTCCTCACTGCAGGCTGCCTGGGCTATCAGCGCGCGCTGGAGAGGGGAAACTGCGTGGAGCCAGTGGAGTGGGCAGCCGACGCAGCCAGAGCTTCAATCACTGTGATAAGGCCAGGCCCCCCCTCAGCACCCACACCCCCACCAGCAGCCATGACAGAGGTGAGGGGGTCTAACTGTCTAACTTCACAACACTGGAGTACCAACTTAAAGGAGCACGCCAACTTTTTGGGAAATTAGCTCATTAGCCGTCTACCCCAGAGTTAGATAAGAGGACACACACTCTTCTCTTCTCTGTACATACAATAACCCAACCTTACACCATTAGCCTAGCTTAGCATAATTCACTGATGGTGGTTTACACCAGGTAGCCCATAGCCCTTTGGCTATAAGCTAACTATAGGCTAACTGGTGTAACCCACTGCCAAAGTTGGCGTGTTCCGGTAACTCACATGAGTACATGTGTGATCGGTGTGCGGTTGATGCTGAACCGCATACACATCTGTATGCATAGCATGGCTCAAATCAAGTTAAAAAAGGGACAGACAGGAATAGCTTGTGTGTGTGAATAGTGTGTGTGTGTATGTGTGTGTGTTATATGTGTGTGTGTGTGTGTGTGTGTTATGTGTGTGTGTGTCTGTGTGTGTGCCCATGCTGATGTGTGAGTCTGCACCTCGGTGTGGATGTATGATCCATAAGCAGCAAAGGAACACAGAGGGCAGTCATGTTTGTGGCCGCAGGGCCAGCTGTCCAGTGTCCACGCTGTGAGCGGGCGATTCATCGGGACCGACTGGACCATCAACAGAGGTGCTATGACAAGCATGTTACCAGAGGCGTTCCACCAGGGATTGGTGCAGCTCGCACTTCCTAAGCAGTGGATCGTTAACTCTTGTTAGGAGGAATGTTATGACCGTGGCAGGTTGCATGGAGGCCTGAATGTGACCCGGCAGATGTCTCGTCTTCATCGTAACCTTGTTAAAATTCTCTCGAATTACAAGATCTGTGCGGCATGTGTTTGGAGCGGCCTCTTCCAGCATTTATTATGAGGTATGAAATCATGCAGTGGTTTATCGACAGGAACTTTGAAGACTCATATTCTTATATTTATTCTTATAAGACTTACAGTATATTCTTGCAAAGAGGTTTGGGGGGGGAATCTTTTTTTTTTTTTTTTTTGGAATGTCAGAGAGGAAGTTAAGGTCTACATTATAGGATTAGTCTGTCCATGCGCTGATTTGTAGTTTGCTGGTTAGCTCCCAGTGTCTGTAGTGGATAAACCTTTGCGTTTGATGGAATGTTATCGTTGGATTCAGTAAAACTAGCTCGTGCTTACAGATTCGTTACCAATAGACCTGTTTGTTTGGACCAGCACTGCTTATTATGTTGCACAGCTAGAATTTGTCATTCTGTTGGCAAAACAAAAGCTTCATTATGGCCTCGTGTGTGTCTCCCCGACTTGACACGCTATAATTGTAATGTGATTACGATGTACTTCTCCAGACTTTGTTTATGATTATGATGTGGTGGTGAAGGATGCTGGTCAGGGCTGAATGTGATTCTGCATTTCACTCATGCTTTTCCAAAACCTCTGAAGGAATTTGTTGAGATTTGCTTTGGTTAGGCTCGATTCTAGAAACATCAGTTGTACATAGTTTATTATCCCTCTTGGACCTCAGTTTATGTGTGTGTGTGTGTGTGTGTGTGTGTGTGTGTGTGTGTGTGTGTGTGTGTGTATGTGGGCGAATGCATGTTTGTGTGTATGTGTGTCTGTACGAGTATGTGTGTGTGTGTGTTTGTGTGTGTGTGTGTGTGTGCATGTGTGTGTGTGTGCATGTGTGTGTGTGTGTGGATATGTGTGTCTGTATGAGAGAGGGAGCCAGACAGATAGATAAGGTGCAGTTAGGGTTAACTGGTAGCCCCTGTCTGCTGGTTGCGGTATGCTGTGTGACGAGGCATTGATTTAGCTCTAATTAGTGTACTTGTGGTAGTGAGGGAGAGAGAGGGGGATGCCGAGACAGAGGGAGAGAAAGAGAGAAAGAGATGACAAGAGAGAGATGGAGGGAAAAAGAGAGGGAAGAGTAGCGAAAGCGAGAAATAATGAGGGAGCTTTTGTGAGTTAAATAGTTTGGAACAAGAAAGAGAGTTAGCAAGGTTATTGAGTGTGTATTTGCCTGTGTGTGAAAGGGAGCATAAGAAACGTATGGGAGGACAGAAAACAAGAGAATTCTCAGCTGCTGACGGCCATTGTAGGACATGGAACCTTGTAACCTACAAGAATGGATCTAACGAATTTGTAGAAGCGCCTCTTTGCGATTTTTCCCTCACATTGGGTGAGTATGTGTTCTGCAAATCAAACTTGTGCTGTAGACTGGGCAGTGATTATTGGCACTTTTTTGACCTAATTAGACACACATAGAGTGCACCCGGGTACCAGCAGAGCGATTGGCATGGGAGGGGTTGCCATCGATCTCCCGTGCCCACCAGCTCGGGCTGTGGGACTTTCCTGGGCACTGCGGGCGCGAGACGGGGAGAGGGCAGGGGTCAGATCCTGCAGCTGGAGGATTTGCAGCGCAGGTGACGATGGGCTAGATGGCTGCGTGGTTGCATCTGATCTCAACCTCAGGTGTGTCTGTGCACTGCTTTTCTGTTTGCTTGTTTGCTCTCATCTCGTCACTGTGCTTTGATCACCCCACGTTATGCAGGTTATTCTTTAGCTGCTTTAGGGTAGATGTTTTCACATCAACATTTGATTCACAGGAAGTTAGTTTGTGACTGAGTAAATCGGCACGTACACAGCGCATTGAAAATAATGTGAACTCACTGTAGCATTATACACTCTCCTTTGAACAAGTTATAGTGTTGTGTCTTAAAGTGACAAAAGCTGTAGACTGGTGCTCTTATGGCTGTATAAGACTGAAGAGTGTAGATTAGTTATGGTTATGGTTATGGTTATAGTTATGGTTATGGTTATGGTTATGGGATTTGGCAGAAGCTTTGGTATAGTTGTTGGATACTGTGTTAACATAGACTACTTAGCTTCCCCTCTCTGCTGCTAAGCTATGCACGGCTGCTCTGCCTCGCCATAGCCATTTTTATTTGTGTTTATTCATGTGAGGGGGACTTCTATACATTTCAGCAGCGGGGCAAGAACAACGGGGGGAACTGAACTGTCCATCTCACTTAAACACGCACAAAGGAGACGCGTTTTCTGTCCTTCTTTCAGCGCGGTGTCGTTAGATCTCAGAGGGAGCGATTCAGAGTCGTCCCCAGCGCCGGTCGTCTGATTCATACATTCTGATGGACCACTTGGAGGTGTTTGTTGTACAGATGACCAGTGTGTTTGTATTTACATAAACACTGTCATCTATTTACCACACTGAGGT
>NW_027468565.1:28561023-28576023 GCF_046254945.1 Alosa pseudoharengus | reverse complement strand
TAATATGAAGCTATTGAAAAGAATGAATATGCTATTCAAAAGAATGAACACATTACACACTAAACTGTGGAGTCAACAAAATAATGACAGAATTGATGGCTGAATATATCCATTTCTGTACTTTGATTTATGCTGTGTATGTATGTATGTATACATGATGCAGTTTGAATCAGGTAGTGGCAGACAAACATCTGACATGGGGTGAGTGAGCTGGGTTGTGTGACCACCGGTCACTACTTTGTGTGCTTAAAGAGCAAGAAGAATGCCTCCTGCTCAGCGTCCTCTTTACCACTGCTTGTCCTACCGTGCACATCAGTAGAGAACTCACTTTAGCACAGGGTGTACTGTGTGTGTGTGTGTGTATGAGTTACCATTGCTTGTCCTACTGTTCACATCAGTAGAGAATTCACTGTATCAAAGGCAGACGTATGTGTCTGTGAGTGTGTTGCATGTGTGTGTGTGTGTGTGTGCGCGTGTGTGCATGTGTGTGCGCGCGTATGAGTTACCATTGCTTGTCCTACTGTTTACATCAGTAAAGAACTCACTGTAGCAAAGGCAGACATGTGTGTGTGTGTGTGTGAGAGAGAGAGAGAAAGAGTGTGTGTGTGTATGAGCCGGGCACATCAGTAAAGACCTCACTGTAGCACAGTCAGATGGGTGTTGTTCATTTGTAACAGCGCCTTGGGTTGTCCCCGTCTTGACAAAATGTATGTTTACATTGTGCATTCTGTGTCTGTTTTTCAAAAAGCTTTTTGAGGAATGTTGTGGGTATCAGTCTTTGGGAGGAGGTTGTTTTTACCCAGAGTAGAATTATGTGACAGCTAAGGAACAGCTAAGGATGGAAGAGAGAGAGACAAAGAGAAAGAGAAAGAGAAAATGAGAGAGAGGCCGAGAGAGAGAGAGAAATAGAGAAAGAGAGAGACAGAGAAAGAGAGAGAGAGGCAGAGAGAGAGAGAGAAATAGAGAGAAAGAGAGAGAGAGAGAAATAGAGAGAAAGAGAGAGAGAGTCGATTCTGAGCAGAGTGTGGCTGAATGGAGAAGAATAGGCTCATCTACATGTTAAAGGCTATGGATGGCAGGGAGTTGCCAGGGGATCCTCACACAAGTGTGTGTGTGTGTGTGTGTGTGTGTGTGTGTGTGTGTGTGTGTGTGTGTGTGTGTTTATGTGTATGTGTGTCTGTGTGTTTGTGTGTGTGTGTGTGTGCGTGTGCGCGCGTATGTGTGTGTGTGTGTGTGTTTATGTGTGTGTGTGTGTGTGTGTGTGTGGGGGGGGGGGGGGGGGGTTTGGTTTGGTTTTGGTTGGACAGCTTCCTTTTTCTGGACTGTCAGAGCTCTGTGTAGAGTGAAAAACTCTCTCCACAGGGGAAGTAGACAGCTCAGGGGTAGGTGTGTTATATTTCTCCCCTTCCACTTTCTTGCTCTCTCTCACACACACACACACACACACACACACACACACACACACACACACACACACACACACACACACACACCCTCCTTTTTCCATGGAGAGAGAAACCTCCAGAAGAGTTTTTTTTGCGCGGACACGCTGCATTCTCCTTTTCAGAGGGAAATAACTGTTGCAGTATGTCACCGCCATGAGCCCCTGCGCCAGCACTGGTGGCTCCTGAGAGGGAAAGTGAGTGAGCGAGAGAGCGACGCACAGACAGAGACAGTCAGGCGAGAGGAGAGGTCAGATGAGATGCTGCCCCGCAGGAGGAAGAGGAAGGAGAATCCTGCCAGAGGGCACACCGAGAGGGGGAGTCCGGCCAGCGGTCACTCGGCCCACATGGACGCTCGTGCGCCGCAGAGGAGCTCCCCCGGAGGAGCGACTCAGACCAGCGTCGTGCACAGCGGCGGCGCCGCCGCCACTGCTGCCGCTAACCGGTCTCCGGGCTGCTTCGGCCTGCCTTACACATTGTCCAGCTGCATCCCGATGCTGCCCAGAGCCCCAAGTCACTTGGACGCGTCCCACGGGTCTGCTGCGGCGATGGAGACGGACACGCCTGCAGAGGGCGATAGCGAGGGCGAGAGGAGGTTGAGGGGCACGGAGAGGCGGAGGGGCGAGGAGGCCGGGGGTGGGGGTGGGGGTAGGAAACAGGGCCGCGGCGGCAGGCGTCTGGACTGGGACCGGGCGACCAGCCAGGAGGTGTCCAGACAGCTGTACCAGCTGCGCCTGCGGCAGACACACGTATGGGAGGGCATCGCCAGTGTCAACCAGGAGATCCTCTTCACCATGCTGGACATACACGAGAAGCACGAGTGTAAGCATGTGTGTCTGTCTGAATGTGTGTGTTGGTGTGTATGTGTGTATGTGTGTGTTTGTGTGTGTGTGTGTTTGTGTGTGTGTGTGTGTGTGTGTGTGTGTGTGACTGTGTGTGACTGTGTGTGACTGTGTATGAGTGTGTGTGTGTGTGTGTGTGTGTGTGTGTGTGTGTGTTTAAGTGTGTGTGTGTCTGTGTTTGTGTCTGTGTTTGAGTGTGTTGGAGCACGTCTGTGTGTGTGCGTGTGTGTGTATGAGTGTGAAAGAGAGAGAGTGAGGCTATATAAATGCATGTTTAACTGGTTGTATTGTTGCTAGCGCTATGTTTTGTTTATATCCTCCCCAACATGCCGTTGGCCGGCTTATTTTTGAAAGTCCAGGAAAGCGGCGAGGTCAGCAGCTCACACATCAAAAGGGGCCTTTTCTGAGAGCCAGTGAACCACTGTAAGGATTTAGGACCGCTGTAAAGGGCAGGTTTAGGGCTGTGAATGGGCTTGTTTGTGCTCTTGCAGCCTGTTGGAATGCCTGTGCTAGCTGGCTCTCTCCCTTGCTGTCTCACTCTCTCCTCTCTCTTGCTGTCTCACTCTCCTTCTCTCTCTCTGTTCTTTTCACTGGCTCTTTCTCTCCCCTCTCGTTCTGTCCTTCTTACTCTTTCACTCTTTAACTCCTTCTCTTTTTCCTCTATTCTCCATCTCTGTTTAATTACCGGTACCTCTCTCTCCCTTTCCCTCTCTCTCTCTCCCTCTCTCTCCCTCCCTTCCTCTCTCTCTCCCTCTCTCTCCCTCTCTCTCCCTCTCCCTCTCCCTCTCTCTCTCTCCCTCTCTCTCTCCCTCTCTCTCTCTCCCTCTCTCTCTCTCTCTCTCTCTCTCTCTCTCTCTCTTTCACCACTCTCATGCCGCGGATGTGTGTTGCTCCTTCCCAGGCTGGCTGTGTGAGGTGGCTTCTGAACCGCCCCACAGCACCACCTCCTGATCTGCCTGTGTTTTAATCCCAGCAGCCAAATCCCCTCTCACCCTTAGCAGTCCATGTGAGTGAAGGAGTGCAGAGAAGGAGTCCGCATTGGGAGAGAGGGGGAGATAGAGAGAGAGAGAGAGAGAGAGAGGGAGAGGAAGGGAGAGAGAGGGAGAAAGAGAGAGAGAGAGAGAGAGGAAGGGAGGGAGAGGGAGAGAGAGAGGGAGAAAGAGAGAGGGAGAGAGGGGTCAAAGAGAGGGGGTAGATGACTTTTCTCCCAGAGGAAAACAAATAGATGTTGGGAGTGATGGCGAAAGGTCAAACGTTGTGCTTCCTTGTTTGAGCAAGAAGAAGAGAGAAGACAACCTTCATTTTCTTGCCCCGTGACATACACGAGTGCATCACACACACCCATGCGCACACACACACACATACACACAAATGTAAACATTGTGCTCTGGTGATGGGGCTGTGTTGCCTTGTTGTGTGGTTGCGGTTTTGAATTTGCATCAGCACCAAAGGACTTGTTTTTGTTGTTCCTGGAATGTGTCCTCTGCTCTTCTCTCGGCGGATGGATGTGTGTGTCTGGAGGTGAGTGACAGTGTTTCTCATCAGCGCTGGGAAGTACAGCTCGCATTTTTGGAGTGTCTGGAAGTGTCTGTGTGTCACGACATGCCTACAGAATTGCTCCAGCTGTTCTGTGGTGAAGTTTGCTCAGCTTTTCCTCTCCCCCTCTCTCTCTTTCTCTCTCTCTCTCTCTCTCTCTCTCTCTCTCTCTCTCGCTCTCTCTCTCGCTCTCTCTCTCCGTGTTTCATTCTCTCTGGTCTTCTCACAGGTGAGGACCCTGAAGCCAGGCGCCTGCGGACAGTGAAGAACATTGCTGATCTGCGGCAGAACCTGGAAGAGACCATGTTCAGCCTCAGAGGAACTCAGATCAGTCACAGGTAGTACAGTCCACCTCGATCGCTCAATTGTTTTGCATGGCCGTGTTTGTCTGTGTGTGGGTTTGTTTGTATGTGTGTGTGTGTGTGTGTGTGTGTGTGTGTGTGTGTGTGTTTATGCGTATTTGTAGACTTTGTACATGGAGTTGTACCAAAATAGCTAGTCTCTCATTGTGTGCGCTTTCTTGCGCTTTCTCACAAGCTCATAAATAACTAGAGCTGTTCGCTAAACCCAAAAGCCAGGAGCTGTTGGGTAGTTAGGATGAAGTGTATTTATTGCTCCAAAGAGAAGGTGAGGGCTTGTGTGTGTGTGTGTGTGTGTGTGTGTGTGTGTGTGTGTGTGTGTGTGTGTATTTATATGTGTGTGTGTTTCTGTAACTTTCTGTGTGTGTGGAGGGGGGGGGGCATCTTAGTGAGGTCACTCTTTTTCTATTGTTATAATCCTTCAAAAGCTTAAAAGCTTCATGCAAGTCATTCACAGGGCACAGACAGAGAGGGCTTTCTCTGATCCCCCCCTCCCCCCCCCCCAACCCAACCCAAAGTACTGTAACTTGGCGTGGCTGACATGGCAGCTCACAAAGGCACTTCAAATGACCGCTGGGGCGGGAGTACAACATGACATTAATTATGGGGGCGGCTGCGATAGCCAAGTGGCTTTTTTGGGAAAATGTGCCCCCATTGTTCTCTAGCCTGTGAAACATTTCATTCACGGCTTGAACTTGAGCCTTTGGGAACATGAGAAACTCAGGATGGGGGCTTCACAGGTTGTTTGGGTGATTGGCAGGCAGACGCCCTGGGGGGGGGCGAGGGGGCTGGTCAGCGGGTTTTGTCTTTGACGGGATGAGTTTGATGGGTTAGCCTTGAAACGCTGGCCGTGAAATTGTCTCAGAGGGGGGGCCTAGTCCAAGCGCTTATCCTAACCCTCCCCCAACACACGTTTTCAACAGCCTCATTAAAAGATCATTTCATTTCTACTGAGGTCAATAAGAAGCATTTGCCTGGCCCATTTATTTACAATGTCTACTGGAGACAATGTATTGAATTTAAACAACACACACAAAAATAGAGATATACACATGGTATATCTATGTATTGGGGTGTGACTGTGTGACTGTGTGTGTGTTTGCTTGTCTGTGTATGTTCTCTCTGGCTGATTTTTGAAGGCCTTTTGAGCCATGACCACCTAAGGCACCATAGCAAGTGATTGACAGGTTCAATCCAGCATGGGCCCTTCTCAGGGTACTTCAGAGGGAAAGCCCCCCTCTCCATATGAGCTCTGTGTTTGCACTGTCGCTGTTGAGACTCACACCCCTCTCTGCCCCAGCACCCTGGAGACGACCTTTGACAGCAGCGTGACCACAGAGGTCAGCGGGCGAGGTGGCGTGCTGGGCAGCCGGCCTGCCTCCGCGCTGCCATGGCGACAGGGCTCGTCCAGTCCCCGGCTGCAAGCGGGCGACGCCCCCTCCATCGGCCCGCGTACCGGCGGCAACGCCACTCGATTTAGCGGCGGCGGAAACAGTGGCCGCTATCAGCTCCACCACCGACAGACCAGCACCACCATCGCCGGCGGCAACCCGCACCTGCCGGACATGGCCGAGGAGGAGCTGGACGCCTTCGCCGTGGAGACAGCCGGCTACATGAGTGACGGTGACATCCTGAGCAAACCTGTGAGCCGGATCGACACCATCAGCACCAGCGGGTGAGAAAGCGCTCCCTCACACACTCTGCCTGGGCCCTAAACAGCACCTACAGATCGCTAGCAGACTGTGTAATTACTAACGGCTACACTGGGTCCAGTGAAGTCTGGGGAAGGCTTTGAGTTTCCTGGAGTTGCCATTGAGAGGCTTTGAGTTGGTCTTGTATTCCAGCTGGATGTATAATTGCGGAGATGATTGAGAAAGTGAGAGCACTAACAATAATTACGGGTTGTCTTCACCCTTCTCTCAAATTATGCTCAAGTGGAAGGATTTTTTTTTTGCTTCTCATCATCTGTGATATATAGGTTTTGACAACAAAAAACCCAGCTTGATTTTATAGTTTGAGATAATTCCCTTTACTTGGATATTTAGACTGATTAAAGGAGATTTTTCTTCAGCATTGTTTTTGAAATGCCTCTAGGTGGCAGTGTTTCCTCACTGGCATGCTAGTTTGGCTCTACTGGTGTCACCACAGTAGAGTTGACCGCTGAAATACATATTTTCAAGAAGTGCTCTGAATAGCATTTTATTATGGTTTAAATAACAGAACATATCACCAGTGTTTTTATAGCGGAATAAAAACATGTCTCCGGACCGCGTACCTGCTCCAGGCGGAGTGGTTCGCAGCGTGTCTTTGACCCCTGCTGTGGCGTGCCTCTAATCAGAGCTGCAGCTCCACACGCCCCTGTGGAGAATCCCCAGTCTGTGCCATGAGCGGCCAGCCGCAGGCCTCGAGCCCTATAATCACGCCGGCCCGTAACGGCCCTGTTTGTCGAGCCGAGCGTTCCTCTCAGCGCGTCTCTCAGGGCTGGGAGCCCAGCCAACAAAGCACAGCATAGCATAGCACAGCATAGCATAGCACAGCACAGCACAGCACAGCACAGCACAGCACAGCATAGGACAGCAACCCCCTCCATCCTCCCTCCCCTCAGGGGAGAGACGCATACTCCTTGAGGAAGTGCATCTGGCCCAGGCCGGCGCCAGATCAGGGCCAGATCAGGGCCAGGTCCAGCCGTGCCGGTGTGTGAGCAGCTGTGCCAGCTGGTTCCTCCTCCGCTCATGGCTTGGACGGTTTGTGGTGGCCACGGCACGAAAAAAAGAAAACGAGGAAGAAGAAGAAAAACAATGCCTTGTGTCCTGCATGACCTTGTGGTCGTTGGCTGTGTTGACATCCATTTAAGTCCCGTGAGTGGTGGGTCTGACCAGCACACAGGGTCAGAGCCTCCTGACTGAGACTGGACCAGCTGTCATGGGAACACCACCAAGGGGACCCTGCTAGGCCTCCACATGAATCAAACAGTATGCCCTGCTCTACATTTCATTTTTGTGTTCAGACATTTTTTTGGTTTGTTTTCTAATTCGGGTGCTGACGTTGAACAGATAGATGGAGTTCGAAGCCTCTGAGTGCTTTGCTTTGTTTTTTTGTATCTCAAAGGAAAAATGAGCCTGTAGGGAGAATACCATAGAGGTATTCATGCCAGTTTGACTGGCGAGTGGTGGTTTGGGTGTATGTACTTTGCGTGCGGTTGGAGAGCGCTGTAGAGTCGAAGGGTCATGGGAAATATTCCTGCTCGGGTCTCAGGCACGGGATGCGTTTTTGGGGCGGAGGAGAGACGTGCAGGGCTTAAAGCAAGCGCATATTAAAGTGAGCCCTATTTTTATGGCTGTCCCTGAGGAGATGGCCTGGCCTCTCGATCCTATGAGAAAGGCCTTGCGTTTGTTTCGTTTCTCGGTTTGCTATCCATCTCTGGTTTTGTCGCTTGTGTCTCTTGTGTCTCTCTCTCTCTTGCTGGATAATGTGCTTCTCATGCTCTGTTCTTGTGCCATGAACGTTACCAATCTGTCTTGTATCTCTCGCTTTGTTGTTCCCCAGAACCATGACCACAGAAGCTTTTTGGGTTGTTGTTGTTTTTTTTCAGTCAGTCAGGTTCAAACACAAAATTGTATGAAGAGACAATCAGAGTAATCAGTAAGTCGTCGTGGCGCAGCGCGAGCCGCCTCTTTTGGACAGGCTGCAGTATGTCTGTGGGCAGTCCTCGCAGCGAGAGAGAGAGAAAGAGACAGAGAAAGAGAGAGAGAGAGAGAGAGAGAGAGCTGTTTGTTGTTTTTCCTTTTCTCCTGTTTTCCTTCCAGTCATGTCTAAACAGGCAACATCATTATGACTATTCACTTGTACGCATGGCAATCAAATAACAAAGGCGATTCTGTCACTTTGAACCCACACAAGAAGCTTGAAAAGCAAAACTAATGTGATCACAGCAATTGCACTTTTGAACCGAAGGTAAAGAAACAGCAGCAAAGGCGTTTGTAAGGCCAGAGCAAACGTACACAGAGCAAACATACACAGCCTACATCCAACTTGCTTGGTCATCCATTGGGTTAATACCCAGCGGCCCATGTTGTTCAGTACCTTGTGGTAATGGCCATCCCACTTGCAGGAGGCTGGGGGTTTCACCTCTACATCTATTCCTCTTGGCAAAGCAAGTTTATTTGTATAGCACATTTCATACACAGGGTTAATTCAATGTTCAGTAGTCTGTTGTATTGAATGAGTCAGACCACCACTTACGAAGTCAAATCAATACTGTGCATTTTAATTACAGGAAATGTCAAAGTGAAAGCAACAGAACTGAACTGAACTAACACAACACAACTGAAAACGGAGAACTCCATAAAGGGATATATGCTCTTTCAGGGCATTGGTTGAGAGAAGAAGCTGCTTAACCTTTGTCAGTTGTCAATATCACCTAAGCCAGTGCCCTCCAGCCTTTTGTGCTGGCTTTGCAAACAAGAAACGAATGTCAGTTAATCATAAATCATAATTTGCTTTTGCTGGTGCTTGTCACCTGGGTGTTGCTGCTCCCTCCACTCCTGCAGTGCACACACCTCTAACCTTTAACCTTTCACCTTTCACCCCTCCCCCGCCCTCCTCCTCCCCCGCCGAGTTAACCTGCGTGGCTGGTTACATAGCAACCAAACTGCTGGTTAACCGCCGACTCACCGTCCACACCTGCCCACATGAGCGATGACCCAGTCTCATGCTGGTCTTTGCAGGAAATGAGGCGAGCATGTGTGTGGGTGCACTGCACATGTGTTGGAATGTATGGCTATATAGCCAATCACGTGGGCTGTGTGTTGTGTTGAATTGTTATGAATGAGGTGCCAGGTATGTATTCTTGAGCAGTTATGAAAAATGACACAGGCAAAAATAGAATGTGATTATTTTAGAGAGAGAACCAGTTGATTGAGGTCATTTAGCGTCAATTGAGACTTAATTGGCCCACAGGGTGCTTTATCCACTGAGGAAATTGCTTGTCATTTGAGAGCCTTTGAATATCTTCACAAACACTCTCTTTCCCCTCCCCCCTTTCTCACCACCCCTCCAGCCATCCCATAGCAGAGCTTATAGTCCTCAGACTATTACCACCCCCCCCCCCCCCACACACACACACACACACACACACACACACACACACACACACATGAACACACACAAACACTCCTGTACTTCTCCCCCCTTTCTCACCACCCCTCCAGCCATCCCATAGCAGAGCTTATAGTCCTCAGACTATTACCACCCCCCCCCCCCCCCCACACACACACACACACACACACACACACACACACACACACACACATGAACACACACAAACACTCCTGTACTCCTCCCCCTCCCAACCTTCACTCCGGTCTTCCCTCCCCAGCCCCGGGCTGCGTGTGTCCCTGCCGAAGGCCTTGAAGCTGTCCTCCCTGCTCTTTCTCTCTTTCTCTCTCTCTCTCTCTCTCTCACACACACACACACACACACACACACACACACACACACACACACACACACACACACACACTCAGACATTCATTCTCTTTGTGGGCTGAATGGTGTCTCCATCACTTCCCTGAGGAGAGGGGGGGAGAGAAAAAAAGATCCGGCCCACTAGTTCATCTCCAGACTCAACCCCCCCACTAAGAGGCATGGCAGAGTCTCACTGGCTCCTCAGACACTTGCCTCTGTGTGTGTGTCTGTGTGTTTGTGTGTGTGTGTGTGTATGTTTGTGTGCTGTTTACACACACGCACCCAGCCATCCCCACACAAATGAGCGCTTCTCACACGCAGACTGAGTTAAACACAGGCGTGGGCTTTGTGCTCGGAGTGGATGAGGACTTCTGGAAGTGTATGGTGCTGTGGTTGCTGGACACAGCCAAGGATTTCTGAGCTTCGCATAATTTCACTGAGGGATTGAAGTTTGGTGTGTTGAACTGTGTTGGCACTGCCCCAATGTTCAGCACAGAGAGGTATGTGGAAGTTATTTGGTCATGTGAATGTATTTGGGTGTTAAGGCTTTTGAATTACCAACATTAATCATCCTCTTGTGTCAAACTTGCTCTTTGAAACATGATGAAAAAGACTATTTCTATTTATTATTTTGTGCCCTCACTCCATTTCACTGCTGCATTCCTCTAAAGTACATAAACAGCAAGTGCATTTTCTTTTCACTTCTGAGGTCTGTGGGATATCTTATTAAAGTAAACGGACATGAACAATAGAAAAGTTAATCAGTGTTAACAGTGTTTGACCACTGTCTGATTTCCTTGCCTTTAAGAGACATGCTTGTGTGAAGTGTGTCTCGTGTGGCATGTCCCAAATCGACAAATGACTTAATTTTGTTTGATCAACCAACGTGGGTGTTTTTGCAGAATTATATCCATTGTCACGTACCGGACTGGTAGTTTACATGAAGGAGGATTCTCTTCTATAGTGTGGAAATGCTCTAAGTCTGTGCTTATACAGTATATAGAATAGCAATGCAGGGGTTTCCTGCTCTCATTCTCACTGGACAGAGCACCTCTGAGTGTGTGTGTGTGTGTATTGAACAAGACTACTCAAGTCCTCCCTTATCTGTTAAAGCATTAGACTAATCTTCACCAATGCCGGCAAACAGGCATGACAATTGATGTCCCAAATAGTCAGTTTAAAATGGGTAAATATTTGGAAGTGGCTGGTGTTGACTGATTGCAAATGAGAGTGTTTGCGCTCTGGCAACGGTTGGTTCTCTCAAACGCCCTGTGTATACAGTAGAATCAGCATGGCCCTTTGTCATGAGGAGAAGCACAGGACAAAACAGTGCGAGGATCAAGTCCTCGTTAATTCACCGTTAGTTTAATTATTCAAATCAATTTTCTCTGTATTGCATGTCATTGGTAGTATATCTGAAGGTTGCTGTTGAATCATCTCAATAATGGAACTAACTAGCCCAGCTGGATTGCACAAGAGGGATTTTATTATCCTTTAGAGATAAGAGATGAAGAAACCATGTTTTTACAAGCACCTAATAGAATTTTAATGATCATATGTTGGATTTATATGAGTACTCTGTGATAACAGAAACCATTTATATTGGTGCGTGTGTGTGTGTGTGTGTGTGTGTGTGTGTGTGTGTGTGTGTGTGCACCTCCTCAGCTACATGACGGACGGCGGGCTAGGCATGTACACACGGCGGTTGAACCGGCTGCCGGAGGGAGGCATGGCTGTGGTCCGGGAGAACGTGCACCGTAGCGGAGCGAGCCAGGCTGACACAGACAGGTAGGTTCCCCGCCGCCAGCATCACATCTCTGGGCTCCTCTCAGGGTCAAGTGGGGCCACTCTGGAGCTCTTCTACAGCAAAGCACCAACACTAGACACCAACACTAACAGACTGATTACCAGCCGCTTAGTTTGGAAAAGCATTGTGATAAACAGGATGTGTCCTTTGGAGGACAGATTACCAGAGTTTCCTTAGTGGCGCTGGCGCAGAGCAGGCACATATATACACACACACACACACACACACACACACACACACACACACACACACACACACACATACACACATACACACACATACACACACACACACATACACACAAACACACATGCACACACTGACTTAGAGGGAAACACTGATACACACACTCTCTATCACTCTCTCTCTCTCTCTCTCTCTCTCTCTCCTTTACGAACACACACACACACACACACACACACACACACACACACACACATGCACATGCACGGACTTAGAGGGAAACACTGATACACACACTCTTGTCTCCCTCTCTCTATCTCTATCTCTCTCTTTCTCTTTTACACACACACACACACACACACACTCTCTCTCTCTCCCCGTGCCACAGGCGATGTCTAATGGATGGCTTTGCTCATTGTCTTCCCTTCTTTCCTCCTCTCTTTCTTCCCCTGCTTGTGTTTTTGTTCTTTGTCTTTTCGGAGGAAGCAGCTCTGTGAGTGAGTCTCTCTCTCTCTCTGTGCAACCCTGTGAGAGCCTCAGCAGTAGTGGGACCCCTGGGGGGGAGGGGGGGGGGGGTAGCTGCCTCTCAACCGCTGAGACCCGTCGTATGGGCTCTGTGCACTAGCTTACTTGAAGTCGGCAAACCAGTTTTCTGTTCGCTGATATCGCTGTCAACAAGCACCTGAAGAGTAGTGCTTCGGTTGTGGCCTACCAAAACGTGTGCTCACCGAAAATCCTTCCCTCCTTATTTTGTAGACTGGCGTTTTTAGGAAAAAGCCGGAAGCTAAAATCGCTTTTATAACCACTTGAAGCTGAGTGTGAGTGGCACACAGCAGTGCTCTTTAATGCCGCCCATGGACATTAAGACAAAGACGCGTACATTGCATTTCTTACGTTTTGGTACAACTAAAACATATATCCAGGTGCTTGTTGACAACCATGTGAAACAAACAGGAAACTGGTTTGCCGACTTCAAATAAGCTAGTGCACAGAACCCATGCTGTACTGTGTGCTGTTCCAGCTTATTGCCCGGTGCTCTACTGTGTGCTGTTCCAGCTTATTGCCCGGTGCTGTACTGTGTGCTGTTCCAGCTTATTGCCCGGTGCTCTACTGTGTGCTGTTCCAGCTTATTGCCCGGTGCTGTACTGTGTGCTGTTCCAGCTTATTGCCCGGTGCTCTACTGTGTGCTGTTCCAGCTTATTGCCTGGTGCTGTACTGTGTGCTGTTCCAGCTTATTGCCCGGTGCTGTGCTGTGTGCTGTTCCAGCTTATTGCCCGGTGCTGTACTGTGTGCTGTTCCAGCTTATTGCCCGGTGCTGTGGCGTGCGCCGCTACAGCTGTGAACACATAAGTGGCGCACACAAGGAGGCACTTTCTCTTCAGCGCAGTGCGCACAGCTGCTTTGCCCTAATCCCAGTTAGGGGTGGTATTATCTATTATTGAGCAGCCCTGGTGCAAGCTGGGAGTTTGTTTGCAGGGTCCGAGCATAGACGTGGATATTGTTTTGCTGTTGTTCAGTGAAAATGAGCATAACACTTGCTTTCTTATTTCACTGTGTTCTTCATTGTGTAGATTTTCTTTCATAATGAGGTGAGAGAGGAGTTTGCAGATGGTTTGCAGAGGAAAAGAGAAAGACAGTTTGGGTTTGTGTAAAATGCATAAGATACAGTATAGGCTTAATGAAATAAGACTGCTCATGAATAAATTAGCATGTTGAGGCATGGCCATGTATTAAGTACATTAGCATAAAACACAGACCCTTCTTGGCCACCCACTGTCCTAAACCCCCACCCCCCCCCAACCCACCCACACACCCCCACCCCCCAAACACACACACACACACACCTCCCGACTCCTGGAACAGATTTAACAGAGGGGAACAAGCTAATGGTCATGCGGGTGGAACCCACAGGAGGAACAATGCTCATTTTATTCAAGCCAAGGCACAAACAGGGAAGAACAGAGACCAGGACACCTCAGAGTAGTTTGCCTCCACCCCAGCCCAACCCACCTCACCCCAGCCCAACCCACCTCACACCACCCCAACCCACCTCACGCGGTCGGTGGGCTTTTCGTAATCACTCAGTGGCCGGCGGTGATGTCAGCAAGTCGAGACTGATCATTTTCACAGGTGTGTGTGTGTGTGTGTGTGTGTGTGTGTGTGTGTGTGTGTGTGTGGGTGTGTGTGTGTGTTGCCCCGGCACGGGCTCACTCGCCTCGCTCACCGAGCAGATGACAGAATGAGGGCTCAGGCATTCCTTCCTCCTCTTGTTTCCCTGCGAGGAGCTCCGAGCAGCAGTGCCGGCGTTCCGATGGGAATTCCCGGCTTCTCCTACTGGAGGCACTCGAAAGTCATATATAATTTAATGAATGTTTTCCTTGAGGCTGCCCAATAGCAGGTGCTGTAATAAATTATTCCATTTTTTCCCCCTGCCTCTTTTCTTCCTCGCTGGTGACCAAAACAAAGAATAAAGGGGGAAGTGGAAAAAAAAAAAGAACGCGTTCTCACAAAAATTAGTGTTGGAAAGACAGTGTGGTGGTGTGTGTGTGTGTGTGTGTGTTTGTGTGTGTGTGTGTGGCTCTGCTGATTAAAAGTCCGTTTGTTACCTGGCCATGATTGATTGGAGCCTGCAGTGGCTCATCGTGTGCCAAGCTGACTCATGATTCACAAGCACCGGCTCCGTCTAGACAGCCAAATGCACTCACTCAGGGCCTGACTTTGGAATGAGATAACGCCAATTTTAAGGCACAGCCAGGAAGAGGTAAGTAGACTGAACTCGTATTTCAAGCCTATAGACTGTGTGTGTGTGTGTGTGTGTGTGTGTGTGTGTGTGTGTGTGTGTGTGTGCTTGTGTGCTTGTGTGTGCATATATGCTGTGTGTGTGTGTGCGCGCATGTGTGTTTGCTCAAGCGGTTTGTAGGGTTCAGAGGTCTCTGGTATGCTTGGGCAGGCTATTAAAGTTAGCCTCGGGGGGGGTTGCACACTCATTCTGTTGTATTCAGCTGGGTTTACGCAGGAGGACTCAGCATTGTCCGACCAGCCTGGACACATCCCCGCCGCCCGCTCAGCTTTCCGCTCTGCGCTCTCCGCTCTCCGCTCTCTGCGTCTGTGCCTCAGGCTGGCCATTCGTCTCCGTCTCTCCAGGCCCACGTGGCCCCATTGCTCCGAATGGGATTCTGTCATCATATCATGCAGAGCAGGACGAGATGGGATCATCACCGTGCGATGCTGGTGGGGTGCAGTGTTAATAGTGTTGTGGAGTCAAGTGAGAGAGCAGCCCGTCTTTCAGTGTGTTTTTTAAGTGTTTGGTCACACTCACTCTCACACACACACACACACACACACACACACACACACACACACAC
>NW_027468565.1:28551023-28556023 GCF_046254945.1 Alosa pseudoharengus | reverse complement strand
TATCTCCAAGTTGTTCCGATTTTCTCTTCCTCTGTGGCGGCTCCCTGCGTCTGTCTTGTGAGAGATGAAAGCAGTTTTGGGAAACAGAAATGCAGATCAGAATCCTCTCGCCTTCTCCATCTGCCGTGGCAACTTGGAAAGTTCTGTGTAGCCTGTATAATTTGTGTGTGTGTGTGTGTGTGTGTGAGAGTGTGTGTGGAGAGGCAGTATTTACAGCTACAATAGGAATAATAGATAATGGGTCTACTCCTTATCATTACATTTACATTGACTTGTATTCATCCAGCAGATGGTTCTTATCCAAAGCAGCTTACAAGAACAGGAATAACATTCAAGCTACAATGCATCCCTCAACAACTCCCGTTTGGCACTCTGCATGTAAACAAAAAGCTGTAGTGTGATTGGCTTGCTGTGTTTGTTATTTATACTCCCCACAAGCACACATACTAGTACTACTCACTAGAACCTAGATCGTCTGCCTTTACATTTTCATTCAACAGTTATTAAAAATGGAATAACAGTAGCCCAGCCATCTGAAACAGCTGTCAGTCTTGCAGACACCTCACACCTCACACAGAGCGAGACTGGTCAGTCTTATTTCTGTACGGTTCCCTGTGAGGCCCCCTGTGTGCGTCAGTGCCGGCCACATGCGTGCGTGCTGCTGCGGAGCACTCGTTCTACCGCTTGCCATTCCTGGACCGGCCTCCGGCTCGCAGGCAGCCCATGTCATTACCCACGGCTCACTGCGGAGGTTTGGGCGAGTGAGCGCACTGGAATGCACAGTCTCCTCTGCTCTCTCTCCTTCGCTCTCTCTCTCTCTCTCTCTCTCTCTTCCTATCCTTTCTCTCTCTCTCTCCTTTCTCTCTCTCTCTCTCCCTCTCCTTTCTCTCTTTCTTTCTCTCCTTTTCTCTCTCTCTTTCTCTTTCTCCCTCTATCTCTCTCCTCTTCTCTCTCGCTTTCTCTTTCTCCCTCTTTTTGTCTCTCTCATCCTCTCTTCTTCTCTCTTTTTCCCCCCCTCTCTCTCTTTCTCTCCTCTACAGGGCCATTATGTACATAGCCGAGGCGCTGTCTGTTTTATGAACTCCTCCAGAAACCCTCATGCCTTTTCTATATATAAGCAAAGAGCCATATGTTAAATGTGCGTAGTTTTGTTTCTATATATAAGCAAAGAGCCATATGTTATATGTGCATAGTTTTGTTTCTATATAAGCAAAGAGCCATACGTTAAATGTGCATAGTTTTGTTTCTATATATAAGCAAAGAGCCATATGTTAAATGTGCATAGTTTTGTTTCTATATAAGCAAAGAGCCATACGTTAAATGTGCATAGTTTTGTTTCTATATATAAGCAAAGAGCCATATGTTAAATGTGCATAGTTTTGTTTCTATATAAGCAAAGAGCCATACGTTAAATGTGCATAGTTTTGTTTCTATATATAAGCAAAGAGCCATATGTTAAATGTGCATAGTTTTGTTTCTATATAAGCAAAGAGCCATACGTTAAATGTGCATAGTTTTGTTTCTATATAAGCAAAGAGCCATACGTTAAATGTGCTTAGTTTTGTTTCTATATATAAGCAAAGAGCCATACGTTAAATGTGCATAGTTTTGTTTCTATATAAGCAAAGAGCCATACGTTAAATGTGCATAGTTTTGTTTCTATATATAAGCAAAGAGCCATACGTTAAATGTGCATAGTTTTGTTTCTATATAAGCAAAGAGCCATACGTTAAATGTGCATAGTTTTGTTTCTATATATAAACAAAGAGCCATACGTTAAATGTGCATAGTTTTGTTTCTATATAAGCAAAGAGCCATACGTTAAATGTGCATAGTTTTGTTTCTATATATAAGCAAAGAGCCATACGTTAAATGTGCATAGTTTTGTTTCTATATAAGCAAAGAGCCATACGTTAAATGTGCATAGTTTTGTTTCTATATATAAGCAAAGAGCCATACGTTAAATGTGCATAGTTTTGTGGGGTTGTTTTTGTTCAGAGGCAATTTTGTTCTTTCCTCATACTTTCCAAGTGGTTTGTTTCTGACTTGACATAGTGTTCTCTGCACAAAGCAGTGTGAGATGCCTGGTAAATGGCTGTATCTTGCTCCTCCTGATTTTGTAAGTTACTTTTGAACAAATTATTTTTTTAATTGTGTGGAATCTTTTTAGTGATCCCAAAAAGTGTGTTTTCCTTCTGTTGAAGGGCTTGTAGTTGTGTTATATCGTGTGGAATGCTCTTAGACTCTGTAGTTGTGACACACACACACACACACACACACACAAAAATGTCTGTGTATCCAGCCCAGTGTCCTTGAGATTGGCAACATTCTTATTTCAGAAGCAAACTGTGCAAGGGCTTCCAAAGGTAGCAGCACATAGTTTCATCCCAGCAGCAGCAGCAGCCAGACGCTGCCTCCTTCCTCTCTCTTCTACACACACTCTCCTCCATCAGCTCCCACCTTCTCCAGCTCTGCGTGCTCCGACCTGCGTTGCCTGTAGCGCTCTCCGTCGCCAAGTGGCCCCGGCCCAGCTCCCCGCCCCCCCCCCCCAACGCTGCGCTGGGATCAGCCTGCTCGCCGGCACGTCTGTCCCGCCTCTACAGCAGCCTGTGCGCTTCCTCTCTGATCCTGGATCAGGTTACGGCTGTTCTGAGCCAGCAGCAGCAGCGGCGGTTGGTGGTGGTGGTGGTGGGAGCGGCAAGAGGCGTGAGGCCGCTCCCCCTCAGCAGCGTGGTTGGTTGTTGCCGTGGAGTTGAGAGCGGTGGCCGCTGAGCTGAGTTGAGCTGAGCTGAGCTCTCTCTCTCTCTCTCTCTCTCACTCTCTCTCTCTTTCTCTTTCTCTCTCACACACTCTCAGTCACTCCCTCACGCTCCAACTCAGAGCAGCCACACACACACACACACACACACACACACACTCACACTCAGCCCCTCAAAGACGCTTGGGGAGGGCCAGTGCAGACTGGACTAGAGAAGGGCGGCGTGCCGCAAGCACACATGAAGCTCCCTGGCAGCCAGAGCAGCTTCACGGGCTTCCCTCAGGCTGTCTCCGGCGGCTACCGCGCCACCGTCCAGGGACGAGCCAAGACGTTGGGCCAGCTGAGGTACTTCCCCACACTGGGACCGTCTTTTGTTTCGCGACCGGAGCGGAGGATGAGACAGAGCCCTCTGCCACGTGGGGCTTTGTTTGGGTTTTGTCTTGTGCGTGTGTGTGTGTGTGTGTGTGTGTGTGTGTGTGTGTGTGTGTGCGAGGGGGCAGTTAGTGCATGATGAGGATTGTCAGCGTGTGTGAAAAGTTTTTGTGGTGTGTTTGTCAAAGTATGCCTTTGAGATTCATTTCGGTTAAGTGAGTGTGTTGAAACTTTTTTTCTTTTCTGGTTTAGTGGGATGACTCTTAGTTACAGCGGTTTAATGAATGACAGAGTGTGGTGCCTGTGGTAAACATATAGAGCTGCGCACTAATGAATGATTGTGATTGGATTGTGTTTAAGTGTAAGTATTAGTGTGTGTGTGTGTGTGTGTGTGTGTGTGTGTGTGTGTATACTCAGCGAGATGGCACACAGTAAACAAACTCAGTCTGAGAGCTTTTGTCTCCAGTCCAGTCTCACAGAGCGTGTCAGCAGGTCGGTGAGCTGGAGCTGCCCTTTGCCACGGCCAGACAGCGTTTTCCCGGGAACCTCACACTCTTCCTGCCCTGACTGACAGACTGATTACGAGGCCTCAGACAGCTACACTGACTGACTGACTGGTTGACTGATGGCCAGCGAGCTCTTAATCAGTGGCCGCAGCTTTGTTTGTGCACAGAATGCATTAATATCCTGTCGGCCATTTTTAGAAACTTACACTCACTTTGCCTTAGTCTGGTTCAGTTGCAGTGTTGTGAATGCATCAGACGTTGTGACGTTACTTCAGTACAATGCTGTGTAATGTGAAATAGGCTTGGTTGTCCATTGGCGACTGTGGGAAATCCCCTACCAAGGGATTTAACACTATTCCTGGGTATGTTTGAAATGGAAAACAGTCACTTTTGGTCTACTCTGGTAGTGACTGTAAAATCTTTAATGAGATATTTGGGTAGTTTGTATTTGTGTTAGAGCATACCATTAGTAGTGGAGAGGGTTTAAGACAGTTGTGTGAAAGTAAGCTTTATTCCCAGGCTGGTTCTCAGAGTGGCTGTGTTTCTGTAGAGACCACTAATCAAGCAGAACTCAAGCAGAACTAACTGATTGCTGTCCAGAGCAAACAGCAGAGTGGACTGTGTGTGTGTGTGTGTGTTGTGTGTGTGTGTGTTTGTGTGTGTGTGTGTGTCTGTCTGTGTGTGTGTTTGCATGAGCTCTCTCTCTCTCTCTTTCTCTCTCTCTCTCTCTTTCTGTGTGTGTGTGTGCACTCAGCCATAGTTCATTACCCTTCACTAGTTTTAAACAACACCCATGCACAACATCCCCTTGAAACACACACAAACACACACAAACACACACAAATACACGCACACACACACACACACACACACACACACACACACAAAGGCTGCCCAATTTCCTGGCCGGGAGTGATCCCACTGATCTTTCGCTTCACCTCTCTGGGGTTCGCCACTAATCTAGCACCCCAGACAAGTAGACATGGGGGAGTGGAACAATCATGTGTGTGTCTTGTGTTGTGTTGTGTTGTGTGTGTGTGTGTTCCTGTGTATGTTTGTGTGTTTTGTTTTGTGTGCAGCACAGTGTTTGACCCTGTGGCTTGACTCCTGCCCCCCCCCGCCCACCCCTAGGTCTCTCTGTCGCTAAACAAACACACAGTGACACCAGCAACCTCTTTCCCAAACTCTCCTCCCATTTAACCCATGTCGGCGTGGCAGATGAGATGAGTCAGTGGAACTGCTCTGCCCGGTCTTTTTTTATTACATGCTATGTGCTTATTACCCTGAGTCATGCTATGTGCTTGTTACCCTGAGTCATGCTATGTGCCTATTGCCCTGAGTCATCCTATGTGCTGATTGCCGTC
>NW_027468565.1:28201023-28546023 GCF_046254945.1 Alosa pseudoharengus | reverse complement strand
GTCTGCATGTGTGTGTAAATTAGGATGTGTTTGGATGTATGCCTGCTTTGTGTTTTTGTGTGTGTGTGTGTGTGTGTGTGTGTGTGTATGTCTGCATGTGTGTGTGAGTTTTCTGTGTGTGTGTGTGTGTGTGTGTGTGTGTGTGTGTGTGTGTGTGTGTGTGTGTATGTCTGCATGTGTGTGTGAGTTTGCTGTGTGTGTGTGTGTGTGTGTGTGTGTGTGTGTGTATGTCTGCATGTGTGTGTGAGTTTGCTGTGTGTGTGTGTGTGTGTGTGTGTGTGTGTGTGTGTGTGTGAGTCAGAGAGGGTTGTTTGAGCTCAGAGCTCTGTGACTGATCTGCTTTACGAGACCCCACAGAGCTCTGCTGAGGGTCACCATGTGCTGAGCTAATGGGCTAAGCTCTTCGTCCTCTCCCTCACTTCTTCTCTCTCTCTCTTCCCCTCTATCATTCCCTCTCTCTCATTTCTTTCTTTCTCTCCTTTCTTTTCCTATCACCCTCTCTTCCACTCTTTATCTCCATGTCTCCCCCACTCTGTCTTTCTGTCTCTTTTTCTCTCTCACACAGTACACACTCTTTCTTTCTTTCTTTCTTTCTTTCTTTCTTTCCTTCTTTCCTTCTTTATCTTCTCTTTGTGTGAGCTAGTTTACCTACAGCAGTGACTGTATGATGCCCTCCCTGAGACGAGCCTAGCTCAGTCATTTTCCCATCAGCACTTTCCCATCACTTAAACAGATGCAGGCCAGCAGTTTGAGCCTGAGCACAAGTCCTCTTCTCTTCTCTTCTCTTCTCTTTCATCCACCCCTCCTCCACCCCTCCTCTCCTCCCCACCTCTGTTTTTCAGGAGAGGCAACAGCTGATCTCAACTCCCACCTATGACCCCCCCCACACACACACACACACACACACACAAACCCTCCTCGCCTTTTGCTGAAGGCCCAGCTGTGTTCTGCTCTGCCAGCGAAAAATCATTTCAACTCAAACAATCAGGAAAAAAGGGGGTCAGGAACTCAAAGCACCACTGCGAGCCAGTTATCTGTCAGATCTAACCCCCGACGCCCTCCCCTCGAAAAAGAGAAAAAAGCCCTCGTTGCCTTTTATAGCGTTTCTGCGCGCCCCTCTCTCTACGTTCCCGAGGCCGCCGCTGCCGCGGCCGTACAGTTTGGATTTATGACATCGCACCAAAGATAACAGTGTTTTGGATTGGCCGGGCTGATAAAGACCCAGGCCATTAACATTCCTTCCCCCAGCCATAATTTTTTATGAGTATTTTCAGTAGCAGGCGAACAATGAGCCGATCTGAGTCGAGCCTGACGTCATGTTGGCCAGGTTCAGCAGCGCGGGCCGGGCCTGATCACGTCTCAGCGTCTGCCTAGTGTTTGGAGGAGCCCTGGTGGAGACAGGCTCGCGTGTTCTTACCTCGGCCTCTGTCGGAGCTGCTGGGGCCTAGCGAGGAGGTAGTGAAGTCTAAGGCCAGATATGAGGCTTGTCTGCGCCAGTTTTCTGGACGCTGCTTCAAACTCTGTTCAGTGTCACGGAGTGTCAACTTTCCCATCAGAGAGGCTGTGTGGGTCTGGGCTCTCAGGTTGTGTTTTTAAGAGGCTCTGGGTGTGGACTGAAGCGAAGCAGGGCCTTGCACTACTGTTGAAACGCATCCAGAGTCTCAATGGCCCAGTGCAGGAAGAAAACATTAGCACAGAGGATCACAGAGGATTTCGTCCGGTTCAGTTTCACCAACGGAACCATTGTTCCTGTTCCTAAAACAATATTTCTGTGGAGTAGGTGCGGACTAGCCTGCCTTTAAATGGAGAACCTTCTGAACGCCATATTTAGCACAGGATGAGGCTTTAAAACCCATCTCCTGAAAGCAATTCCGTGAGTTAGCCAAGATGGCCGCAGTCACACAGAGAGTTGAGCTGATGACGGCATGGGCATTCCAAGAGTCGGACCTCTTGGCAGGGGCCTTTTAGCCTCAGAAAGCACACAAGATTAGGGCTCTGACTGTTAACGCAGGAATCCACAGGGAACCCAAGTCCAGCTCAAAAACCGGCTACACAAAGAGCTAAAGATCAGCTTTCCGCTCTCAATATGGCAATTCTCAGTACTGCACTGCTCTGCAAGGATTAACCCCCCCCCAGCTAAATACTGCTTACTCAGCTAAGCTAAGCGTCTGATCAGCTGATCTAAGGGTATAGTTCAGGTTATAGTCTGCAGTGTATGGTTGTTTGGTTTATTCGATGTCTGCTTTGTCCTCAGCCCCAGACGGACGCGGAGAAGCACTCGGCGGCCGAGCTCAGCGGTGGCGCGTGGTCCGGTGACGAGGCCAAGTGCTGCCCGGACGGCGGCTCCAAGATGGATGGCGGCTCTGGCAAGTGGTGCCGCCACCCCTCCGACATCTCGGACGAGTCGGACAAGAGCTCGTCGAGTCGCAAGGTGGCGGCTGCAACGGCGGCAGCCACAACAATGACGGCGATGCCCACGAGCATCTCTCACACGGGCTCCTGGAGGCGGGGCATGACAGCGCAAGTGGGCGTGACGGCGCCACGGACGAAAGGACCCACGTCAACAAGCGGTGGCACGCGGAGTCACAGCACAGGTAAGCAAGCTGCCTCCTCGGGTGTGCCGCACCAACACAGCCTCTTATCTAAACTCTCTCTCTGGGTTGGGTTGTGTCTCACTGTCTGTCGTCAGAACCGTGGCAAAACGCCTTCTCTGATGTGTCATGAAAAACGTCTACGCCGAGTCGAAATCTGAGGGTTGTAATCTAATGAGATGATCATAGATTTGACTTTCAGGCAGCTAAACTTCTAAACGTCTATAAAATCATTTGATAGCGCGCTTTTTCATGTGTAGTGAGGTGCAATAGCTGAACAATACATCTTTGTTTTGCTTGTTTTGAAAGCCGTGGGAGGAATGAGCTTCAGTTTCGCTTGCACTGACATGGTCTGTTGCTTTCTCGTGCCTGATGTTCCCGATTTGCTTTCCAGGTAAGACGGATGATGCCAAGGTGTCAGAGAAGGGCTGCCTCCCTCCACGCTCCAACGGCCACCAGTCCTCAGACGCCGGCCGGGACGACACCAGGAAGCCTCCCCTCTCCGCCTCCTCCTCCTCCTCCTCTTCCTCCCGAGCCTCCCAGATGTCCTGCTCCCCCGGCAACCCCACCACCACCTTCGGCTTCAAGAAGCAGACGGCCATCTTCAGTGGCTCGGCCACCCTGGGGAAGATGCCCAAGTCCATGGGGCCGCTCCAGAGTGGCCGCACCGCGGGCCTGTGCCGGCAGAGCAGCGTGGACGACGCCTACCTGCCCATCGGCAGCCACGGCGGCTCCCTCGGGGTCACCCGGGGGTCACTGCAGTACCGCAGCCTCCCCCGGCCCAGCCGCTCGTCCGCGCGCTCCGTCGCCACCGGCTCGGACGCCAGCCTCAGGACGGCCACGCTGCCCAAAGGCCGCAGTGTCAGCGGCAAGGCCGCAGGCGCAACTCTCCCTCTGACCGCTAACGGCGTAGCTGGAAGCAGCAACCAGACGGACCGGGAGAAGGGTTCGGAGGTGGACGGCGTGAAGACGGGGCTACAGGCAGGAAGTGGACGGCAGGCTGGAGGGAAGTACAGTGAGATGTCCTCCCCCACTCTGCGCAGGTCAGTCTCCTTCGCCTCATCATCAGTCTCTGTACTTACCTTCATTTTCATGCCTACAGTGTATCCTAACAGGATCTGAGCGAGCGACTGTTAATGTTATCTGTCTACACTGAATCCATTAAAAATGCCCTCCTATTGCGTCATATTTCTCATTCAAAATAGCAGAGCAAAGGGAGCGACAGAAAGAAAATAGAAACAGGGCGTCCGACAAAAGTTCTTTCAAAACGTTGCGTCACTTGCAGTCAGGACACTCCAATTGAAACAATGTAATTAAACAGATTTTATCGCTAATGTTTGCTCGCATCTAATCGGGTTAGGACACGCTGTTACTCATGTATAACTATGCCCCTCCCTTCAGAAAGATGTAGCTAATGGATGCCCTAATGAATGAATTTCTCATTTGTAATGAATTTTCTCTGTGGTTAATTATTCTCATATTGTGAATAAACATAACTCTAAATGAGTTATTTATGCATTCCATTCTCATACACTTTAGTTAAGATTAGATTCAACTTTATTGTAGTTCTGCAGAGTATGGCTACTAAGCCAGTGAAGCACAGCACAGCAATATGCGATAATGCAATCCAGCCAGTATGTAGCAAATGGATGTAGCTCCTTTCATCCTCTTCCTGTTTGTCTTTCCACTTGTTGCTTATTGACGGCCAGTATTGCTGTCACGGGCCGCCCTGACGCTGGTCATCTTAGTGGTGGAAGGCATGCATCCTAAGAAAGAGAGGGTTGTTGTTGGCATCTCAGAGTTCTTTCCTTTGGCTCTGTGGCTCCGCTGGAGTCTGTTCAGAGAGTGCGTTGCGCGTTGTGTTTATCCGGGCACGGGGACACTCGGGATCGGGCGGCCCGTTGAAAAAGGCCCCTTGACTGATATCGCTGCTCCGCTGTTCCATGGGCTCTGCTACTCTTTCTCACACACACACGCACACACACACACACACACACACACACACACACACACACACACACACACATACAGTACATGCATACACAAACACACGCACACACACACACACACACACACACACACACACACACACACACACACACACACACACACACACACACACACACACACACACACACACACACACACACACACACATTCACTCTCTCTCTCTCTTTCTCTCTTTCTCTCACACACACACACACACACACACAAACACACACACACACACACACACACACACACACACATACAGTACATGCACACACAAACACACACACACACACACACACATTCACTCTCTCTCTCTCTCACACACACACACACACACACACACACACACACACCCCTCCCTCCTGGTCCCTGTGCGTGTGAAGTGCTCTGGTGCTGTTAGTTTAAATCAGGGTTACTGGAGGCAGACTGAGAGGCCAGTGTTTTCACGGAGCTTGACTGATCACTCGGACGCAGGCCTCTGTTGGCCTCCGAGTGGGGCTGATGTTATCGCGCCAGTCACCCCGATGAAGTCATGAGAAAAAACACACAAGGACGTCTATTCATCTTCCTGGGCCTATCTTGAGTGACTTACTGTAATCCCTTAATTAAAGACGATGAATATTCTATTTACTTTACATTAAGGAACTCCACTCTTGTGATACAGACACTGCTTCCTGTCACTACAAAATACAGCAGATGCCGCCAAAGATGTTTGTTACTCTAGTGTTATGCTAATATTATTCTCAGTAGTAGATATATCCACTAGCTTGTAATTAGCTCTAAATACTGTCTATTGTACACAATGGTACTTTGGTACAACAATACTTAGCATGTTTGTATTTATGTTAGCATGTCATACAAGCCCTCCGACTGTTCCATGTTTCTCTCTCCCTTTGTATCACTTTCTCTCACTCTCTCTTTCTCTCTCTATCTCTCTCTCTCCATCTCTCTCTCTCTCTGTTTCTCTCTCTCTCTCTCTCTCTCTCTGGTTCTCTCTTTCTCTCTCTATCTCTCTCTCTCTGTTTCTCTCTCCATCTCTCTCTCTCTCTCTCTGTTTCTCTCTCTCTCTCTGTCTCTCTCTCAGGTTGTTCGGAGGCAAGCCCAGCAAGCAGGCATCTCTCTCCAGCGCCGAGAGCGCCAAAAACGCCACGGTCATCTCCAACCCCCTCGCCACCTCTGGCCAGCAAAACGGCCCCGGAGGATGCTCCGCTGCCACCGCCGCCACCGCCGCCGTCGACTCAACCTGGAGCTCCACGCTGGCCTACCCTGTGGCGCAGGGCAATGGCAGTGGCAGGGAGGGGACTGAGGGGGCCCTGCTCAGGGAGGAGGTGCTGGCTGCCTGCCTGCACACCTCTGGAGGGATGGTCAAAGCCGGCCTGGCCGCCAGGTGAGATTCGGGTGTGGGAAAAAATGCCATAATCACCATCATCAAGCCAAGCTGGAGCTCGTGAAAAAATGCCATAATCACCATCATCAAGCCAAACTGGATCTCACGCTGTGAAGTCTCTCCACTGCACCCTTGAAAGGGGTTGAGGAAATAATAGAGTGTGTTGATTCCAGAGTGTTTTGAGTCCTTGCATTATATATTGTTGTTTACATGAATACAGCACACCCTTTGATATGCAGGGGCTGTCTTAGGTGGGGAAACTCCTCCAAATCCTCTTAAGATCTCTCCTTTTTCACACTTTCTGTCACTTGTTATCTGGCCTCGTCCTTATCGCTTCCTTTCTATCTGACTCCTCTCTATCGTTCCACACGTTATTGTTTTGTCTCCACTAGACGACGTACGGGTGGGATTTGTGGGGCCCATGTTGGAGTCAGATGGTGTGCATGTTTCCTTCAGGTGTTGCTTGGTTGAAAGCAGCCCTGTCTATCGTAACTGACAATCTCCCCCTCTGCCCTCTCTGCCTTCTCCCTGTGTTGTGTCTGCCCACATTCTCTGGTGCCTAGTCCTCTCTCGTCCCCCACCGCTAGCCCCAAATTCAGCCGAAACACTTTGCCCCGAAGACAGGACAGGTAACGCTATTATGTGTCAAGACTGCAGCCTTTGTGTGATACTTCGTAGCTGTGTGTGTATGTGTGTGTGTGCCGCTGAATTGTGAGTTGACCAGTGCCCCCCCCCCCCTCGTGCATTTTCTGTGTGATGCCCCCTGCTGGCTTGATGTGAGCATGACCTGTCCATCCAGTTTGGAATCCCTGTCATAATAAACAGGCTTCGCCAACTTCACTTCAGCCACACACAAACAGACTGGGCTGTTTAGTTAGAGTCTCCACTCTCCAGCAGTGGCATATCTCCCAGATCTGGATCCCACTGGCATTTCATATGTGTGGACTGAATTCACATGCCGTACTGATTGTTGCTGTTTGAAGCTATATAGAACTTGGACTTGAATTGAATTGTCTGTGCTCCGGTTCATCTAACCGTATGGCATATGCAGGTTTGATCTTGCGGTTCATTTTTAATGTAACGTCATTCAGTATCTTAAGCTGAAGATAATTTTGATCACCTTCATATGCCATGCATGCTTTGTGTTGTGATGGTCTGTAAGTCTGTGTGCAGTAGGTAGTGTGTGTGAATGTATGTGCGATTTCTCTATAGTTGTGCGTGTGTTTGTTGTGTTTGATTGTGTGTGTGTGTGTGTGTGTGTGTGTGTGTGTGTGTGTGTGTGTGTGTGTGTGTGTGTGTGTGTGTGTGTGTACCAGCCTCTTGAATTTGAAAGCTGTGTGTTTCCCCCCACCAGGTATGCTCACCTGCCCCAGCTGCGCAGCCAGGAGGAGTCGCGGGATTGGCTGCGCTCGCACTCAGCGGGCGGTCTGCAGGAATCAGCGGCCGGCGCCCACCCCTTCTCCCCCGGCCTCATGTCCCCATCCGGCACGACCCGCTTCAACTTCGCCCAGCTGGGTAGGGGCCAGTTTTACTGCTGTGTGCATCGCAGTCTGGAGTGGTGGTGGTGGTAGCAGTAGCAGTAGTAGTAGTAGTGGTAGTAGTAGTAGTAGTAATGGTAGGGCAATTTGTTTTGCAGTAATAACACACACACACACACAGACACACTTTTTTTTCAAAAAAGTGTATCAATTGTCATGGAAATGATTGTTCTAATTATTTTCAAATTATGAAATGAAATGAACACAATAAAGTATAAAAAAAAAAAAGAAGTGAAAAAGGCCTAGACAAGGGTCAGGCAAGGCCACGTGTAATCTTTGAAAGTCACATTTGATTTGTTGTTATATAATGATAATTGTGAAAATGATCACAATTATCACAACTGTGGAAACAATGTTAATCAATGTTAAATCAGTTGCTCCCTAAAAACAGCAACAGATCAGTATCAGTTCTACATCAGTTAGTTTTGGCTTATACTGCACATGCAAGCGATTAGTTAAATAAGGGTGGAAGTGTGTTTCTTTTTTTTTAAGCTATCAAGCACTGGTATTTTTGTTAGGAAATCAATCTTTGTCTTGTTCAAATTCAATATGCCACTATTTATATGAACCTGCATGCAGTGATGAGTGATTGATGAGCTGCATGCAGCTTGAGTGATTACTTAGTACCAGCATGTTTATCCACCCTGTTGATTTGGGACTAATAAATGCTTGCCAACAGTGGCCAAGTTAGTGCAACTTGTTTAGTCACGCAGCTCCCTTCTACTGTTGTTTTGCCCTCAGCAGGCAGTCAGCCCACTGCTGCTCATGTCAACATTTCCACCCTGCGCACCACCAACGGTCTAGCCAATCAGGACGGGCCCTGTGTTGACCCTTACAGCGACCCACGCCTGCGCAACTCGTCGATGTCGCTGGAGGAGAAGGGTCGCACCATGAGCAACTCCGGATCCTTCAGGGACGGCCTGGAAGAAGGTGAGACTCCATTTAATGAAGCCTGAGGCTTATTACTGTTGAGGTGTCCATTTAATGAAGCCTGAGGCTTATTACTGTTGAGAACGTTGTGTGCAGTTCTCTAAATGTGTTGTGACAAATGGAATGCAACAGACTGAATTGAATTTGCATTGCATTTAATTGAATTTAATTAAACTGAATTTACATTGAATTGGATGGAAATTAATTGAACTTACTGTAATAGAGCTGAACTGAACTGGGGAGTTTTTATTTTTTTCTCAATTCCCTTTTGTTTACTCTGGGCAACAGAATAGCTAGTGGGAGATTCATTGATTAAAACCCCTCCATTAACCACATAATTGCTGATGCAAATGTGGCTTTCTGTGGTAGTCTGCGGCGGAGTGGGCATCCGTCCCAGCAGACGGTGCAGTCAGAAAGCGGTTTTGACAGTGTTTCCTTGTAGCAGCAGGATGTCGACTCAAAACATCCACAAGGAACAAGAGCCACAAAACACAAAGAAACGCTTTGTCGCTCCCAAGGATTGAACAAACGGTCGGCCTCCCGGCTTGATTAACGACCACTGCACTTGGCCCGGGTACTGTGTGATATATCCCGAGGCGCTCTCCTACTCCTCTCCTCCTCCTCTCTGACTAAGTCCTCTTGGCCACGGGAGAGGGTGTCGAGTTCCCCAGGTCCATAGGCGGGTTCTAGATTAACACATGTCTGAGGTGTTTGGACTTGCAGGTAGGAACACAAGCACCTTGATTAATGTCTGCAGTGGTCTGAGAGGCTGAGTCATCAAAATGAACTCAGGGACACCTATGGTGTGTGTTGCGAGCAGCTTTGGCTGACTCAGTTGCTGTTCAGCCTATGGATAACCCACAGCATGTTGTGACTCAATGGCTGTTTAGCCTATGGATAACACACAGCATGTTCTGTCGGATGGGTAAAAACAAAGAGAGATCCAATGAACATAAACTCTCAGCCCTGGGGACCTAGCAGGTGGACCTGGTGTGTTTGTTTATCGGAGCGTAGGCCAACACTGGCCCACCAAAAACAAATCCAAAGTCCATGAGGTCCTTGCGGAGGGCAGAGTTAACTAGGCTACTTGTTTTTTAATGTATCTTTTCTGGAATGTCATTCCAGTGAGTGAATTTTAATAGACTTACAGGAACTGGGCCTCCAGTTAAGACCAGAGGCATGAACGTTAGCCACAGTAACGTAATGTTTTTCCTGGAAGTCGTGTCTGGGCTGGTGAAAGTGTGACTGTACGCTGGCTGCCTGGTGACGGGCGTATTTCATCACGCTCGTGAAAGTGGAGAGAAGAAGAGAAATGAAGATAAAGAAGTGTGTTTTTCCCTTTTTTTGTTCAGAGTGAGCTGACGTGTTGGTGCGCGCTCAGCCGTCTCCCCGAACATGGGGGTAAGGAGGTTCACATGTGATTCACTGGGAAAGGTTTTGCTTACAAGTGTGTGTGTGTGTGTGTGTGTGTGTGTGTGTGTGTGTGTGTGTGTGTGTGTGTGTGTGTGTGTATTCTCTCTCCTCAGTTCATGGCTCCTCACTGTCGCTGGTGTCCAGCACGTCCTCAGTTTACTCCACGGTGAGTCAGTCCGCCAGGCCACCACACTGGGAGGACAGACACACACTGAGCAGAAAAGGCTCAACTCAGGCTTTTTCAAACAGCCGTTCTTTTGAAAAACAGTTCTCTAGTATGTTCCCTGTTGTTGTCTCTGTCCTAGTACAGTCATGTCCTATGTATTAGCTGCACCGTGTATAAACCGCATGATGGTGTTTTTTGCAAATTAAAAATACAAAACTTTGTATTGACCGCACCCATGTATTAACCGCAGTGTCCAAAAGCCCAATGAATCAGAATCAGATCAGAAGGAAGAATGAAGAAAAGAAATGCATTCCCATGTATAGCCCTCCCCTGTGTATTAACCTCATAGCTGAGGAAAGTTTGCAAAATCAATGTATAAACCTCGGTTAATTGACGGGACATTACGGTAATTAGCCCTATTTGCCTACATGTTTAACAATTCAAAAGATGGAACAGATTATAAATAAACCATCCTCAGAAAGTTAAATTTGCTCATTATTGTAAGAAACGTGGCCTGATTTCACACCATCCCCATGTGTTGATTAGTAAGGAAAGCATGTAGGCATATAGACGAGCGCACTGGGGAGAGCTCCTTAAGTCTTTTGGTAGTAACCCAGGAAGAGATGATTTGACAGGGTGTGAAATACATACACCGCTCTTGAGCAGACCAAACACACATACACACAACACAAATACACACACACACACACACATAAGCCTGAGCAGACCAAACAGCAGCTGTGTGTCCATCACGTCTGGATATTCTGTGCTGACAAACAGATACACCTTGCTGTTAGAAACTTATGATCACCAAACTTTCCTTCTCTCTCTCTCTCTCTCTCTCTCTCTCTCTCTCTCTCTCTCTCTCTCTCTCTCTCTCTCTCTCTGTCTTTGTCTCTGTCTGTCTCTCTTTTAGCCTGAAGAGAAATCACATTCAGAGGTAAGATGACCTGTCATCGGCCTGACTTTTTTTCCTGAGAGAATGCCAGACTAAGTGTCAGGGTGCTGTCAGAATCTTTCTGATGTTGTAATGTGCCTGCATTGTTCACAATGTATACCGGTAGCCATTGCTAATGTTATTTCTGCCTGTTATTTTGTGACCCTAAGAAGCAACCTTTCTTACTTTAAGGTGTTAACATGAACTGAATGACATGTTTTGCAGATTCGCAAGCTTAGGAGGGAGTTGGATTCCTCCCAGGAGAAGGTGTCTGCCCTTACCACTCAGCTGACGGCTAACGTGAGTAGAATTATACTGAAAAGAGCCGTTTACACCAAGAACGATGGTTATAGTTTATGTGTGTTATATTGTCATTCATATTAGCTAGAGCAGTGGTCCCCAAACTTTTTCTTCCGAGGGCCAGCTCACTATGCCTTGTTCTAAGAGAGGGCCAGAGACTCGGAGTATATCAACCATAAATAGCTTAGTGCTGTGAACAACCGTTATCATTAAAGTTGTGAACAGCCGTTATCATTAAAGTTATCGTTTTTGGTGTGAACAGCCCTTCATACTAAAGATGCATTAGCATTAAGCTAAAGCCTGTGCATTTGTCCACACATCCTTAAATTGTGAGAGGCTGGTTGCGTTTGTCAGAAGCACTGACTAAGATCTTTTTTGGCCTGTTGGTTTCAATGCACAGTGTGCTGCTTTCACACTGATTTTGTAGATGGCTATGATTTCATGAGCAATATATCAAGGCAATGTAGACACGGATATTGGATTAGGAACCTTAAATAAGGTTTAAAATGCTGTCATGTGGAACACAGCACCATGTTTTCTACTGCTGTAGGTGTGTGTGTGTGTGTGTTTTATTTATATTTTTTGGTCTTTTTATGCCTTTTAATGAGATAGGACAGTGGAGAATGACAGGAAGTGAGTGGGGGAGAGAGAGTCGGGGTAGGATGCCGGGTCGCCGGCGTACAGTGCAGGTGCCCCAGACAGTCGCGCCAAGGCCGGGGCCAAGGCCGGGGCCGTAGGTGTGTGTTTGACATACATCCTGCTTTTGTCATGTTTCATTTGAAGACGTCAGTCTGTGGCCATATCATGTTTTTGTTACCAGTCTGTGTCTGTGCCCACCAGTGCATTGAACATGAAACGGCCTGTGAGAGTGTGAGTGCTAGTTTGGATGATGCGCTCTACTGGTTGAGTGCATGTAAACGGGGCAGGCTAATGAAATGCATACACCCCGCTTGGCCTGCATACACTGCAGACGATGAAGAGAGGCCCTCACAACAAACCCAGCCGCCAGTTCATCTCTGAGGGCTGTCTGTTATGCCACATGCTACACACACACACACACACACACTTAACACACACACACACACACACACGCATAACACACACACACACACACACACACTTAACACACAGACACATACACACTTAACACTCACTTAACACACACACACACATAACACAAATACACACACACACACACACACACACACACACATGCAATCATATACTCTTCCACTGTGTTTGTGTGGCGAACGGTTCTTTTGAGCGTGTGCTTTGGGTTATCTCCAGTCTGCTGGAGATGACTGAGAGCAGACCGCATGTCCTGGCACAAGCCGCCCACCTGAATGGACGTGGGCCAGGCCTGTTCCTTCCATTCCATCCAACTTATCTTCTCATGTTCCATGGCGCGCGTGAGTGTGTGTGTGTGATAGTGTGTGTGAGTGTGTTTGATAACATCTGGGCGGCCGTACGTCTGGGCACTTGTGTTCATTCCTTCACGGAGACACGGCAGAGTGGGCTGGCACACCGCTGTCGTGCTGGTGTGTGTGTGTGTGTGTGTGTATATGTGTGTGCGCCTCAATAGTTTACTGTTAGCTACGGCCGCTAGCGCTAACATCATGCCGCTGGGAAGCTCCTGTCCGGCAGTAGGCAGGCCTGTGCGGTGGCAGCCCCTGAACCGCTATCCGACCGCGGGGAATGAGCAGCTGCGGCGGGAGCTGGAGAGCGGGAAAGGGCGCCGGCCTCTCAGGAGGACCCTGAGCCACAGCCCCGGGCAGGGACGGACCAGCGCCTGCTGTGCACTCTCTCAGGTGGGCAGAGCCGACCGACACCTCGTGTTCACGCTCACGCTCAGACTGGAGCTGCCAGAGCGGATGCCGACGCTGATATGACTCATTTAATCGCCGGTTATTATTTAGAGATGTTTATGGATGTGTTGAGTTATTAGTAGTCACTGGGTGTTGTCTTGTTGGATGTCGGTAGGCTACGCTGTTTTATTATGTGGGAAAGTTGTGACGTGAGACAGGGTGTAAGCAGCGTAAACGGTGTTCATAAGGCTGAGGAGTTGTTCCTATGTTTGCAGAGTGTTCTGTTCTGTCATGACTCACAGTATTGTGAAACTTCACGGAATTGCCAAACCGGGGATGTTTTATTTTGTAATCGATTGGAAATGAAAACAGATGTGCCTGACATCACTTGTCTTCATAAATATATGTGAAGTGAATATAAGCGAATATTGTTTATGTCCTTTTAAGATTGCTGACTGTAATGATATAATGATCTTTGCTTGTTTTGTTCTGTCTCCTAAAAGTCAGATTTACTGTACGTATGAGAATATGCTCTGCTTGTTCTATATACAATTCATTGTTCAGCTTATCCCATCTGTGCAGTGGCATGCAGAAAGATGAAATGGTGCTTCATCTGAGTTTTTACTGGAAGAAGCACCAGTGATTATGCGGCAGCCTAAAGCCCCCAGTCTGGTTCAGTAGTGGGCCACCCACTGGACGACTCCCGTCTCCTGCCCACCCTCTCACAGTGCAGCGCGTAGATCATGCCCAGACAGGGAGCCGCTGGGGAGCAGTGCCTACCAAATGAGCAGTCTGTGGCAGATGATTTTCTGACATGTTGTGGCCTGGCCTGCTTTTACTGTGATGAGAAAAATGGACCTGACTGGAAGTGGGGGGTAGGGTGGGGGTGGGATGGGGTGGGTGTTATGGATTTACGTGACTTGTCTTTCCACATCTTTGAGCTCTGATGTACAGAGCAGATAGCCCAGCGCTAAGGGGCCTGTTGACATTTAAAAATGAAATCTCTAATCTCTCTCCCCTTGGTCGGCTGGTGTGTGTGTGTGTGTGTGTGTGTGTGTGTGTGTGTGTGTGTGTGTTTCTATGTGTGTGTGTGTGTGTGTGTGTGTTTGTGTGTGTGTGTAAGTGTGGGTGGATTTGGGGGAGTGTGGTGTGTTGGTGGTGGTTTGTGTGCGTATGTGCTGTGTGTGTGTGTCTGTGTGTTCATGTGTGTGTTTTGTTGTGTGCACAGGCTCACCTAGTGGCTGCGTTTGAGCAGAGCTTGGGGAATATGACCATCCGGCTGCAGAGTCTGACCATGACGGCAGAACAGAAGGTGGGTCAGCACCCCCTATGCTCAACAGCGCCCCCTATGCTCAACAGCACTCATGAACTCCTGGAAACAAAGCTGATTTGCGCCTTAATATTTAATCTTTAATGTGTGATAGTGGTTCATAAGAGTTGAATTTAACATTAGGGGTTGAAATTCATACTTGTACCTCTACGCACACTAAATCACACACTGACTTCAAATGACTGAATCAAGAGTGTATTTTGTTTGGATGTTTATTTTGATGTGTGATGTCTGTATATATGTGATTATTGCCATCTGGGCTGCAGGTTACGAGATTCAGGCTTCTATAATGTCAGAAAGTCCCTTTATAAATGCTTATATAGTCACGTAATGACAAAAGGAATATGAACATGTATGTATGTACAGTACATATGATTGTGAACATGTAATACGTATGGGATGGTAATTGGGATGGTAATTGGTTTGTTCTCAGGACTCGGAGCTTAACGAGCTGAGGAAGACCATCGAGCTGCTGAAGAAGCAGAACACAGCAGCCCAGGAGGCCATCAGCTGTGTCATCAACACGCCTGACCTCAACTGCAAAGGTCAGGAGTCACAAATCACTATAGTCACAAGGACAGCACACACCAAGTGTTTTTTCTACTCAATGGCTGCTTCTCTCTACGAAAAATAAAGTTACAAGCATTCTCTGACTACATGTAAACATAAAGCAGCACACACCGCAGCGGCCATATATCTGGGCATTGTGGTATGAAAAGTGTATGTACAGTATATTGGTTTGATGTTTGATGGGTTGTGATGGTTTTGGAGTCTATTATGCATCTTTTAAAAAAATAATTACCTCCCAAATGTCCAGGTCCTTCAAACTCAGCCAGTGGATCTCCGCAGTTGCAGCCACCACCGCACGTGCCGTCACAGTCTCAGCCACAGCTCCAGCTGCAGCCCCAGACGCAGGCCCAGATGCAGACGCAGACGCAAACGCAGGCGGACCTGCGCATCCACAGACAGCACTCATCTGACAGTGTGTCCAGCATCGCCAGCGCCACAAGCCACTCCAGCGTGGGCAGCACCCTGGAGCTGGACGCCAAGAACAAGAAGAAGAGGAAGAACTGGGTGAGCGCCTGCACACACACTTTTTTTTCTCGCTCTACTTCTCTTTCATTTTTCTCTCTCTCTCTCTCTCTCTCTCTCTCTCTGTCTGTCTCTTCTCATCCCTCTTGCTTGCTCTCTGTTACTCTTGTTACATTTTCATCAGCTAATCTGTGTGCTTGTCTGACAGCAGTTTTCACAGTTTTCATTCTTATACAAAATCACACTTGGACTGAAGTTTGAACACGCTAAACTCACATAAATGCCATTCTCTTCCAGCAAGGGCACATGTACTGACCTTTCTTGAATTGAAAAAAAAAATTCTGATATTGTATCTGATTTGTTTCTCAAGTGTTCTTGCTGTTTTCTTTCCCTCTCTCACTCTGTCGTCTGACTGTCGTCCGCCTAGTCTGCGTGTACTGGAGGAAAGGTGAACGAGTTGGTTGTGCTTTAGTCGTGGTGTTCGTACCCTCTAGCAAATAGAGCTTCCTTTGTGTATTACACATGACAAACCTGACAGCCAGTGAATTTAGCCTTAAGCTTTGTCGTTGTAGAAACAGGTTTGTCTGTTGGCACTCACTGTGCTTTTGAGCCTCTTTGTCTCGTCTGAAATGGAGGCTGTTTTAGAGACCTTCCTCTGTGTGGTTTGAATTCTCAGGTTGCTGTGCGTTTTTTAACTCTGCCCTATTTGCCCTCCCAAACAGACCGTGTCGTGCGTGGGGGTTAAGGTGCAAGGCGACAGCGACATCGACTATGTACGCCTCCTATTCAGAGTCATTTGTGTGTGTACTTGTGTGTGGAGGTTAGATTGTGAGGAGACAGTGCAGCCATTCAGTTATTCGACCCCAATGGGATCTGGCAGGAGAACATTTTCCACCAAAACAATATGGTGGAAGAAATGAAACAAAATAACAAAATAAGTTTCCTCCCAAAAGTGGTTGGATAATCGATTGGTCTCACTCACTTACTCACACACTCACTCATTCGTAAAAGTAAGGAGGTGTTTTGTTTCCGAGCTGGGCATAGATGATTTGCTTTCCCTTCCTTTAGTGGTTTCTCATCTGAGCTCAGAGCAATCCTCTCAGCCACTCGGTATTTAGCATGCCTGGTCTGGTTGCATCCAAGGTTGTTTATGTGACTGCTTGTGTCGTGTTCAGTATCCCTGCTAGCCAGATGTCCAATCCCTCCCACCTCCAACGAACCCCAAGTCACATTTCTGTGTCATAACATGCACAGACTTCTTGGGATGGGAGTGCAATGCCCAGATGTGAACTCTGCACTCTGTCCTTGATGTCAGCTAATAAACTGTAGCATTCCCTTAGGCCTTACACTCCCTCTTGCCATAGAACAGTGGTGTGTGTGTGGGGGATTTGTGGTCCGTGGCTGTAATAGACTGTAGTTCTCCTGCCGTATTGTGGAAGTTGGCAATGCGATTTCCCTGCAGGGAATTATGACAGCGCCATTGCCAGTCCAGAGCACATTCTTCCACTCTCGCATCAGCTCCGCTGCCTATAACGGTAATGATCAGTTTCTACCAGGATATGGGGTGATGTTTTCAAAACTCTCTTCTCCCATTTCCCTCTTTGCTCCTGCTGCATGGCAATCTGTAGGTTTATGAGGTAAGGTCATTGTTTTCGCCAGAATCTTCTCCAGTACAGTGACCTACGCATGCCATTGTGTGTTATTCAGTAAGAATTTTTGTGTGGATTATAATTTAATTTTGGTCACAATTGTTACGTGCTTTTTCAATCGAGCTTTTTGATTGAATTCCCTTGATCATCATTTCTCCTCTTTGTATATATAACGTTGTGTGTCCTCTATCGAAAGTAACTGCATAAAACACTAAATGTCACATTGGAAATGTATACAAATGTATACATGATTATCCCTCAACAGATCGATATAAGTATGGCTTGTGTGTCTTGCATAATATAAGATCATAAGTTGGCCAAACATTCGAATCACAGGTTTACAGGCGTTTTGAGGACTTGCTTGTCATGTTGCGCTTTGACCAACGGACGGTGGCTTTGTAGAGGACACAAAAGATGTAGGTATCATGTGAAATCACTTCCTTGAGTATCTCTCCTCTCTCTCCCCCTCAGCTACGGAGCTCTTTCAAACAGGCCTTCACCAAGAAGAAGTCACCCAAATCCGCATCGTCCCACTCCGACATCGAGGAAATGACCGACTCCTCGCAGCCTTCTTCCCCCAAACTGCCCCACAACGGACCCACCTCTTCCGCCCCCATGCTCCGGACCTCTCACTCCAACTCTCTGTGAGTTTCACCCTCGTTACACCATCTCTGACCAGCCGGCCTTAAAGGCCCATTCACACCAAGAACGATAACGATAACTATAAATAAATATCGTTCTCGTTAATATGAATGACGACGTTCACACATAAACTATAACGATAATGACATGAAGAACGATATCGTTGGGGATCACTTTCAGAGCGATTTTCACAACGATAAAATGCTAATAGCCAATCAGAACCCATCGAATTTTAGCCGTCACATTTATTAACACAAGGAGAGACTTTGTTTATCGTTGTTCAGTGTGAACGCTTTTATCGTTATGGTTATAGTTATAGTTATCGTTATCGTTCTTGGTGTGAATGGGCCTTAGACATGTGCACACAAGCTTGAACTGACGAAGGGCTCATGCAGTTGCCAGTGTGTCTAGAATGCACATTTGGGGGGAAAAAATGAGAGGTCTGAAAGTATGCTCGCCCTTTAGACTGTGGGCTTGATTACATACATATTTATTTCAATTTTAATCTGACCAAGGGATTAAGACCAAGTATGTAGAGGTTGTTTGGAATTTGGAAAGAGACTTTTTTGGAAATGGCGTCATATGTATTTATATCAGAGGGTTATTATTTCAGAAAGTTATGGCACTTTTCTGAGGCATATGGTTGTGTTTCTGTTGTTTTGCTGTTGTTGTTTACACTTTTTGAAGAGAATACAAGATTCTTGCCATGATGCAAGGATTGGTACAAGACATGCCAGTTTTGTTTAATAGTGTTCTTCTCTTGTCCATGTTTTTGTCCGTAGCCCTGTCCTCACCCCCCTGCCTGCTCGAACGCGAGGCTGGGGCAGTAACAGTGCTCTCATGAGGACAGGCTCTCTGGCTCGGTAAAGACAAAACAAAAACAGGACAACCCCCCTATCAATCTCCTGTGCTTTTGTGATCCAGATCCATAATCATTCAAAGAAACTGCCAATTTGACCCCCAATAATCCCCAAACCCAATTATCACTCAATTTTCCTCCGTTTTTAGTTGACGTGTGCTGTAATCACCCCCACCCCACTCCTAATCCAGCTTTAACTCTGAACCAGATGATTTCAGTGATTTAAATAATCGTTGTGAAGTTGTGGTATGCATCCTGCCAGGTATTGGTTTGCCAACAGTCTGTAATTGGAAATTATATGGAAATTATATGGAAAGTTTTGTTTCCTTGACGGAAAGACTCAAACTAAACCCTGGTCGGACCGAGATGGTGTGTGTTGTGATTCTGCTGCAAAGTGCTAACACTATCCTAGGATAGCAAAGGCTGAGTTTAGCTTTGAGAGCCTGTGTGATTGATTTCATTTGGTGTTGTCGACAGGATCTCCGAGTGCGTGGACACTGACGCCGAGACGGTCATGCAGCTGCGCAGTGAGCTGCGGGACAAAGAGATGAAACTGACCGATATCCGCCTGGAGGCCCTGAGCTCCGCTCACCAGCTTGACCAGCTTAGAGAGTCCATGAACAACATGCAGGTCAGTCACAGCTGCTTGACCACCTGGGAGCTCTGTGGGCCTTTGTCATCCATCAGTCTCATGCTTGGATTCTCAAATAGCCATGCAGCCAACACCTAAAATGTTCAGACATGACAAAGAGTTAAGACAAGTCCTTATTATATGGAAAGCAAATGGAAAATCTGAACACTTGCACTTAAGAATAAAAAAATATGTCCATTAATCAAGGCTAGTACCATGTTGCGATTGGACAGGCAGAATTCACAATTTTAGTTTGTATTATACACAAGCTATTATGTAAATGTAAATGTAAATCAGGTTTCTAGGCCAGACATACTTACCCCATACTTATCCAATCTGTGAATTAGTGAGAATTATGAATTAGTGTGAATTATGAATGAGTAATTATTGTATTGGACAGTGCACTGAATTTTAGGGTTTGTGTGTGTGTGTGTGTGTGTGTGTGTGTGTGTGTGTGTGTGTGTCCGTGTGTGTAGGGTGAGATAGAGAAGCTGAAGTCGGAGAATGACCGTTTGAAGATGGAGTCTCAGGGCAGCTTCAGCAGAGCCACTTCCCAGTCGTCCTCCCTCAGTCCCTCTCTGCCAGCGCTCTCCTCCCAGCAGAGCCTCAGCCTCAGCGAGTCCACCAGCCTCGGTGTGTGTGTGTCTGGATACCCACGTGCTTGTGTGTGTGTGTGCACCAGTGCGTGTGTGTGTGCGCTTTTCTGTGTGTGTTTGCTTGTGACAGAAAGAAAGACAAATTGTTTATCTGCATGTCTTATGCATGTCTACTTCAGGTTCTTTTAGAGGATGGCATGTACAGAAAAACTACATGTATTTGAACACATTCGCAACTATTCACAAAAGTCATGCATTAAGTAATGGCAATAACAACTCCAAGTCTGTTTGAGTTTATGTAATTACATACACATGAAGGGCCTTGCTGCACTGAGCGCCTAGCTGCTAGCATGCTAACTGAGAACCCTGAATCTGCAGACATGTTACTGGAGGACTGTGGAGATGGAGGCTCTAGGAAAGAGGGCCGGCGTGTGAAGATCGTAGTGAGTTTGGAGGACGAGGCCAAATGGAAAGAGGTCAGAATTGGGTCAAATTTTGCTTCCTATTTGAATGTCACTGAATATCTTGGTATGTGTTTTTAAGTTTTAGATTACAAGTAATTATTTATATGTTTAACTTGACATAAATACAATTTTTCTTATTTTTCTTCCTTATTTGTATATTTATTTTTGGAATAACTCTCTTAGCCCTCTTTGCTTGTTCTGTCTAATGTTTCGATTCTGCCTTGAATAGGATTGTAGCCCTCGTCAGTTCCTGATCGGCTCTATCGGTGTCAGTGGGAAAACTAAATGGGATGTGCTAGATGGCGTGGTCAGACGTCTCTTTAAGGTAAGCTCTATACTCTGGTGTTCCGCTGGTGAACATGTACTTAAACTAAAGCAAGATACGTGCCATCATGTTTTGAACTATGGATCATTTTCACATGTTTGGAGAACTTTGACACTGTTTATAGATAGCACTACATAGTTTATTTGTCAATCCATTACAGTGATTATCTATATGTCTATGTCACCTCCTTTGTTTTGCTTCTAGTTTGTACTCTATACATACTTATACTCTATATATACATTACAGTCCATCCCTTTAGAACACACACAAAATCACCAACAAAGCAACCTTACTAGGCAAAATACCTCACCAAAATACCTCGCCTTAGAGAGCCTATCATCTGGCAGGTAGTAAATCATGTGGTAGAATCTGACATATCTCCTCTCTTGTCTTTCTTGTCTCTCAGGAGTGCATCATCCATGTTGACCCGGTGAGCCAGCTGGGTCTGAACTCTGACAGTGTTGTGGGCTACAGTATCGGGGAGGTGCACCGCACCAGCGGGGCAGAAACGCCCGAGCTGCTGCCTTGTGGGTACCTGGTGGGGGATAGTGACACCATAGCTGTCAAGCTTAAAGGTAGGTGTGTCCTACTGGGAAAGTTTTAACGTAAACTGTAGGGGTGTGTGTGTTTGTGCAAGACTTGTCATGCAAAAGATGAGTCACTGCAAAATGTAAACTTAGTGTTCTGGTAATGAATCATGTAGGGGTTAGACAGATCGGATCGCCCGTTTCGTCCTGGTGCACTGTAATTTCCCAACTATTAGCCGAGGTTTATACATTGATTTTGCAAAATTTCCTCAGCTATGATGTTAGTACATGGGGGCAGTTAATATGGTTTTGTTTTTTTCAACTTGCATAAAACACGGTCCTGCGGTTTATACTCAATGCGGCTAATACACAGGAAATTACTGTAACCCTGGTCTGGCCCTGTGCAGGTGTGCGCGAGAGCAGCACGGACAGCCTGGTGTTTGAGACGCTCATCCCCAAGGCCATGCTGCAGCGCTACGTGTCGCAGCTGCAGGAGCACCGCCGCATCATCCTCTCCGGCCCCAGCGGCACCGGCAAGAGCTTCCTGGCCAGCCGGCTGGCCGAACATATGGTGCTGCGCGAGGGACGGCCACTCACCGATGGAGCCATCGCCACCTTCAACGTGGACCACAAGTCCAGCAAGGTCCGAGCCTGACCATCTGTACTCCTTAATGTACAGCTTCATGGGTTGGGGTTTGGGGGAAAAAGGATAAAAATACATACATAATATAAATGTTTGCGTGTCCAGAACTGCACACAGTGATGTTTAACTAATACTATTGCCCATATGAGGCATTATCATAAAGCAACATCATCCATTTGAAACAGTCATCTTAATCATAGATTAACCGTATCCATCACTTACATGTGTAGGGATGACCATCATTTTACTGATACTGTTAGATTAACCATATCCAAGATGGCCATCATTTGATTGCTGTATTGCCCTCTGCAGGAGCTTCGTCAGTACCTGTCTCACCTGGTGGACCAGTGCAGCAGTGGCAGCGTGAGTGTCCAGGCTGAGGACAGGCCCCTGGTGCTCATCCTGGACAACCTGCACCACCTCAGCTCCCTGGGGGAGATCTTCAACGGCCTGCTCAGCGCAAAGCACCACTACTGGTGAGCACAGCAGAGCAGAGCACTCCACAATCCACACCCGGCAATGGGCCTGGGCCATGGAGGCATTATATAGAACCAGAGAGAGGGAGGAAGTAGCGCCCCCATTTGATTTCAATGGCCCATGCTAGGCTAGCTACTTCAGCCAAAATTAAACTCAATAGGGTGCCACCATCTTTAAAAATGCTGTGCTCACTTCTGGCCACATTTTCACAAACAAGCAAAAACAAACAAAAACAAAAACTAATTACGTGCCACATCACAGATGACCATAAATTATGTTGTTCATGTGGATTGGCAGATCATCTCGGGTTCAAAACTGCCAATCCGCACAACATATCCAGATACATATCCGCACAACATATCCAGATACATATCCGCACAATATATCCAGATACAAATCCGCACAACATATCCAGATACATATCCGCACAATATATCCAGATACAAATCCGCACAACATATCCAGATACATATCCGCACAATATATCCAGATACAAATCCGCACAATATATCCAGATACATATCCACACAACATATGTTTCTTGTCCTCCATTAATGTGGCACCTAATTGGTTTGTTTGTGAAAATGTGACTGGAAATGAGCACTTGTCAGGCTGTTAAAGGAAAATTCCGGTTTAGGCCCTTTTCTGGTTTGTTTTGGATGAACTAGAGTGGTGGACACCGAAATTTTGAAGATTGGTCCTGTCTCGACTTTTCTGACTCGTTTTGAATCGCCTTTGACTGCTCAGGGTGGCTGCCAACAGGCATACTGTAGTAGGCTAGTACTCAAACATGTCCTAAAACAACCCTTAATGTTCGTTTTCAAAACTGTGCAACTCACCGAGTGGTTAGTGGTGTTCGTTGATGTTCCAAAACAAGTAGCGTAGCGAAATACAGTTTCTGTCGTGTTTTATTTGGCATTTTGTAAAATCCCATTGATTTCTGTTGGAAGACTCATTGCACGTTGATATTACTGCGCCACTCTCTATGCTTCAGGTTCAAATATTGAGAGGAAGTTTATACACGGTTGTGAGGTGTCTGAATAAATAGTTCCACAATAGGCCTAGCAAATAAGATGGCTGGAAATCATACATTGCGCCGATATATTTGCTTTTAATAGTCAACGAACTCCACTAAATACTCGGTGAGTTGCACAGTTTTGAAAACGAACGTTAAGGATTGTTTTAGGACATGTTTGAGTAGCCTACAGTATGCCTGTTGGCAGCCACCCAGTCAAAGGCGATTCAAAACGAGTCAGAAAAGTCGAGACAGGACCAATCGTCAAAAATGTCGGTGTCCACCACTCTAGTTCATCCAAAACAAACCAGAAAAGAGCCTTAAAGTGCTAAAAACCGGAATTTTCCTTTAACTGGCTGTAGTTACGCCTCCAAATCCTGACCCCCCTGGCCTGGGCAGTGAACCTGCTCTGTGGTTGTATCGAACTTCCTCTCAAATGTACCAGAACTTATTTGGAAAGCAGGCCAAAAGAATCAGTCTGGCTGATTTAGGAGATAAGGTCTATTAAAATGTCTTGGCGCTGTAAATAACTAGTCTCCTCTCTGCTACACACAGCCCTTACATCATCGGTACCATGAATCAGGCCAACGCTTCCACCCCCAACCTGCAGCTTCATCATAATTTCAGGTAGGAACCACTGTTTTTGGTTATATATATTTCTTTTCTAATACAGCCATGTCTGTCTGAGCTTTTGTACAGTTTTTGTGTGTGCTCAGTAGGATGTGCTATTTTCAGGGGTATCCACAAGAGGGCAGTGTCTCCTCAGATGCCCATCTGACCCTTGCTGCTCTCTAGGGGCCCTTCTGCCTCCCCCTGTTTCTAAGCTTATTCTCGACATCGCCGTCACGTCATTTCCTCTTGACATGAAGCATTGTAATTGTTCATTGCAAATGCACAGAACTATTCTGATGAGTTTGATAGAACAGCTAAAGCGCTACAGTCTGAAGTTTTTTAATTCACACAGTTTTCCATACGTTTTTTCCAAACCGGAAGTGGTGACAATGTCGAGAATAACCCTGGAGTTGGCTATGAAACCTACCCAGACATCCTCTCTGAGTGTCTGTGGCTCAACAGTTAGTGAGGTTCCCCCTCACTGTAAAGCCCTTACTGTGTCCTGTTAAAGCGCTATATAGACCCTTTCAAGAGAGTTCCATTATCAGCATCATAGTTGGCCCCACAAGGCTTCCGTTTTAACATTCAATATATATGTTATCTTAATGCAGAGGAAGTAGATTGGAACCAAATAGACCGTTCAAGCATTGTTTTTGTTTTTATTGTTGAAAGGGTCTATAGATACAAGTTGTTGTTGTTATCGTCTCTGAGTCTGACCCTCTACGTGTTCCCGCAGGTGGGTTCTGTGTGCCAACCACACCGAGCCGCTGAAGGGCTTCCTGGGACGCTTCCTCCGTCGGAAGCTTCTGGAGACGGAGATCAGCAGCCGCACGCGGAGCGCGGAGTTGGTGCGCGTGGTGGAGTGGCTGCCCTGCATGTGGCACCACCTCAACCGCTTCCTGGAGGCACACAGCTCCTCCGACGTCACCATCGGTGAGAGACACCTCGCTCACGTGCATCAGGAACTCTCCCTTCTTCTTTTAAGTGATTTAGGAATAGCATTTTACACAATGAACAAAACAGGACAAAACCACTGATAACAAAAGTAACAGCCCATAAAGATGAAAACTTTGTTAAAATGCACTTATCAGTATTTTTGACTGTCTAACACATCAGACATTGTTTCATAATGTTCATAATGTTCTTTTGTCCAGATTACATTCAAAGTGCATAAGAAAGGTTTTTATTTAAAAGCTCCTCTATGTTGTCTGATGTCCTTTTCTCGTTTCACCCCTCCAGGGCCGCGGCTCTTCCTCTCCTGCCCCATGGATGTGGAGGGGGCGCGGGTGTGGTTCACAGACCTGTGGAACTACTCCATCATCCCCTACATGCTGGAGGCAGTCAGAGAAGGACTACAGGTACCAGCACTCACACCACTTCAAAACGAACACACAAGTCAGAATTTGTAGTCTACTTTTTTAGGCCCTTGCTCACTTGCTGAATATAGTATTGAAAAGAATATAGTATAAAATATAGAATATAAATACTATACACACTATAATAGCGTGTATACTCTTTATATTTTTGTATTATATTTATGATATAGAGTAGACAAAAATGTTTTTTTTACTGTGCATAAATTCTTCATCAGACACTGGCACATAGTGATCAGAAAAGTAATATTCAAAGTAAAACAGCCGAGCTTTTTGAAGTGTAGCTTGACGCTGAAGCTGAGTGTTTATTTCCCGGTCAGCTGTATGGGCGCAGGGCCGCCTGGGAGGACCCTGCCAAGTGGGTGATGGAGAGCTTCCCGTGGGCGGCGAGCCCTCAGCAGCACGAGTGGCCGCCGCTCCTGCAGCTGAGGCCCGAGGACGTGGGATTTGACGGCTACTCGCTGGCCCGTGAGGGCGGCCACAGCAAGCAGGACACTCAGGGAGAGGCCGAGAGCGACCCTCTAGTAAGACATCTCTTATCACTGACCTCTGAGTCACAGTATGATTAACAGCACAGCAACGCAGTCATGTCCATCATGCTCATGTCCCGCATGCTCAGAGCTATGTGAGCGAAAATAATTGATTCCAGAAACGTTGATTTAGCCTCTTAAGATATACAAATCAAAGAAGAGACTAAAGAGATGGTTCGGGAAACACACCTAGAAAAGTAAACAACTTTAGTAAGGTGTATCTTTAGAGTTTTCGTAATGTTTTTAGAGACAATGTTATGGGAAAAGCTGACCCTGGTTGTTGTGATGTCTTTTCCCACAGATGAACATGCTGATGAGACTGAAGGAGGCGGCTCATTCCACAGGCCCTCAGAGCTGCGACAGCGACTCCAACAGCAACAGTCACCAAGACAAAGTGATCGACTCGTCTCTGGAGTCTACACTGTGATGTCCAGACAGCCTGTTCTCAGCAGTGACAAACTGAAAAAATACTAAATATCAAGCAATAAGAGACTTGCTTCTTTCTCTTCCTGAAAGGACTACAGGTAAAGCAGAGATTTTGGGAGGGACGGTGAAGCACAAAACGGTAAAAGCAAATTAAAGTGACACAACTATGAGGAATTTCAGTGTTTGCTCTGCGAAGTTCACATCATGTTACATGTTTTTTTTTTTTGGTGAACAACACAAATATGAACTGTGAACTTCAACAGATTCAACAGAAAACCAGGGTCATTAAAACTCCAACCTGTAAGTGTTAATGCAGGTTATAGTAACATTTACATCACGAAATTATGTGGGCCCCACTGTGACAACTTTTCATTTTTATCTATCCCGTTTCAATCAATACACTTTTGTTTCATCTTTTTTCATTAACGCATGTCTACAGTCTTTGGACATGCCTATACCACCTGCAGAGTATGCAGTGAAACAATCTGGCAAACCCCACACACAGAGTAACTGCTACCTTCAGCTCACCCTGTGTTGCTCAGTCATCGGACCAGTTAAGATGCAGTGACATCACAGTCTTTAGATTCAAACTTCTACAGCCTTTTGTACTTTGTATGCACATTGTTCGCACATTTTCACAAAACTGAAATTGAACTGCATCGGTCTGTTGGCCCCTGCTCCCTGAGCCGGATTCACTGAACCACCCTGTTGTTGTCTGCATCTACTCGCGATGCCTTAGTGCTTGTCTAGCAGAGACGAGAGCACCTGTTCACCTGTTCCATGTGAACGTAGTTACAGGGCTGTACACGCTAGTGCCTCAGCAGTGCTCTGGTGTAGGTAAAGGATAAAAATACAGAAATACCTTGAGCCCCTCTGATGCTGAAGTGGTGGTCTTCCCTGGTCAACTCCAGCTGGGTGATCGGGACCTTGATCATGTTGTTTGCAGTCTGACTGAGGTGTTGAATCACACTGATGTAATAAAAGTTTTTTTTTATATGGAAACAAGCACACCTATCGGAGCTGAACCCAGGGCAAGGCACAGAGAGAGCCTTGTGGCATTGTAGGTGGTCAGATTTCTGAACAGCTTTGTCTAACATGAGAGTGCGTTTATCCCAAGTGCTGACTGAAGAGCTGAAAGCACCACTGGTTTTGTCAGCTGGAGAAGTTCCTGAGACTTTAGAAGCACTTTTGGGGGATCTGCACATGTTGTTCCCAGCTCTCCTTTGAACTGAACTGCTGGCGTGCCTAGTAGTTCGCTTGGAAGACTTAGCGCAGTCCCCATTTGCATTAAGTATAAATGGAGTCCTCAGTGTTGCTTTAGTGAAAGTGACTGCACTTTATTCCCTCAGCAGATGAAGTGTCTTAAGATCCAATTTCACTCATATTACGCCCCTTTGAATTCATTCACAGAGTCTCCGTGGGCTGTTTTATTGTTGTTATTTTGAGTGCTATATATCTATCTGATAAAGAAATCTATGCAACACCCATTCTCCTTTTTTTACATTTTATTTGGACTGAAACCAAACAGGTACCCCGCAGTTTTAGGAACTGCTAGTGTTTGTTGTGCCGAAAGTTCATTGACATGTGAATTCTCCCTAACTCTTTTCTTTGAGGTTTTTTGTTTATTTTGTTTATGTTTTTCTTTATTTGTGTTGTTGTGTTGGACTACCATATCTTTGTGTTTAAGAATGTTAAGGTTCATTTAATAAAAAATACGAGGGAGGAGTTGTTGACCACATTGTTAAGATGTTTGAAAAGTTGTGTTTGGGAATTGAATCATTAATTGTGTAGTGCAATTCGTTTTTGTAAATTTTTCTTGTATTTGTAACATACGTTTGTAAATATCTGATTTCAGATCTACATTTTGAGAACTTTTTTCTAACAACTTTTAAGAGAGGTAGGCCATGTTTTTATGTACAGTGCTCAACAGTAAGGTTGTAGATTTTCAGTCACAGTGTAAATTCCATGGCAATAAATATTATCACTGTTGGAATTCTTTGTTTTTGTATATTAAAATGCATCTGTATTGAAAGGTTTTGGGTGCATCTCTGTTCTGAAACGGGTTCAGATATACTTTTATTCAAGTTCCAAATCACTTTTTAAAAACTTATATAATGTGATCATTGAAAGCATGAGTCAATTATTGTTCTTATGACATTTAATTTGTAGAAAATATTACATATTTTAAGTATATACATTTGCATAAAAGACAGTTTACAAAATATAGGTCTTTAATTTACATCTCTACATGTCTGATTAAATGCATTAAGTCTACTTCAATAGCATCTTGCTTACAACACTCTTGGTGTTTGCTTATAAACATACAAACATTAATACAAATCAATATACAAACGTCATTGGCTGCCAAAACACAGCGAGGTGTATGAAAGACGTGTACCTTATAGTAACATTAAAATATTCCAAATAATATTTTATGGATACCATGCCAAATATTGTCCCAGAAAATAGGGATGTTGGGCAGACGTGTTGCAATGTTACTGTAAAGGGGACATCCTCTTGCAATAATATCAAAACATTTTTGTAAATAAATCGAGTGGACTATAAAATAATGTATAACTTGTGTACAAATTTAAGACACTGTTATTTCCTCATCTTCAGATTCTGAGAAGTCTGAATGTTTGCTTGAGCTGGTCGGTGACATTGGGTTGGATTCAGTGCTGTTGAAATGTTGATGCGTCTGGTGTGAGTGACAGTACGTTAGGCGCGGTGATTCGCCTCTGAAGGCCTCCAGTTCATCCTCGCAGGTTTTGTTCCCTGTCCCCACGTCACTAAGGTCTGGGTTTGGGTTCATTTTTGTCGGCAGCGTTTGCTCTCTGCATCCTCCAGACGACAGAAGTTCGCGCTCTTTGGAGTTGCGCCATTTCATTCGTCGGTTCTGGAACCATATTTTCACCTATTGGGATCAAACAGTGAGATGTGTGAGATGCATATTTTGGCATACTGATTGTTTTACTAAGCAGTAAATGAACATGGCAGCCTAATGATTAGGTAATATCATATAGTATTTACCTGGGAATCCTTTAGTCCAAGTTTTGAAGCGAGCTTCTTTCTGTCAGGTTTGCTGATATACTTCTGTTTTTGAAACATCTTTTCTAGAGCTTTCCGTTGAACATCGGAGAACACAGCCCGCCGCAGCATGCCCCGCCTCGGTTTCCCTCTCGCTGCAAGGGGCCACGAGAATGTCCCCGGGATAGGTACCACTGCAGATGATGCTATCAAACAACACAAAAATAGACAGAATTTAATAACTGTAGGTCTTTCTATATTATAAAGCAGCTGTAGCCTATTATACAATTACCTCAGGGCTTCTACGATTGTCTTTTCAAGCAGCGCGGTTAGATAGACTACTGAGAATTAAAGCAGCCTACTCGAAGTCTATAAATATTGACTGGTTTATTGTTCTTGTGTTATTAAATACAATCCATTTGCGTGAAATGCCACGAAGTAACTAATTAGCACATTGCTTGGTTTCCAAAAGCATTGGTATGGTAAAAAGGCCGAGCATCCTTTCAGAGAGCTCCAATGAGAGATAGAGGCGCTAATGAACCGTGAACGGTAATTGTGTCGTAATGAACTAACTGAAAAAGGCTTAGGACAGGCCGCTAAAGCCATATATTATGGCCACAAAGGAGATTTACACTTTCAATCTAAACACAACTGCATGCCAAGATCATTTGGGGAATACTGATGGCGGGCCCGTTTTGGCCCTCAAATCATTTTCATTAAGTGGGCATGAAAAGCTATTCATACAGCTGTTTTGGTGACATATATTCACACAATCAAGAAATGACTGTTAAAGTGTACTTTCAAGAATCAAATGCCTGTTTTTTAAATTTAGTCCTTTGAAAATACACAAATTATTACATGCAGAATAGACAATCATTTTGAATGTAGGCCATCACCTTCATTATCAAAACAGGTGTATAGTGTCATACACTGCTTAATTATTTCACATAAAGAAATGTAGGCTACAGATATTGTCCCCTGGGTTTTGTAGCTTGATTTCCATGGACGACGCAGCACTCTATGTGGTCTTGTGGGAATATTGAAACTGAATAGCTACTAATGGGAAATTAGTCCATGACTGGTAAATGCCTATCAACAGCATGCCTAAGTCAACGGCCTGTCTGTGTGTGGCAGCCCTGAGGGAGCTGACCAATTGGTCATGGTGCTGAAAGCTTTGTAAGCAAGCAGTGGCAAAGTGCACTGACTCGGTGGGAAAAGGGAGGCGATGAAGAGACGCCAGCAGCTTCCTTGTGAGAAGGGACCCGCCTCAAATTTGGACCATGACAATTCCAACTAATTTGTAGATTAGGGGAACCGGCGCAAAATGTCAGCAGTCACTGCTTTTGCTAAATAGGGCATCAAATTAGCGAGACCGATTCCACGATGTTCTGCTGCTTTCAGCCGCGAACTATGGTATTGTATACGGTCTTGTCATGTACAATCACAAACACCTTACTCGGGATAAAACTATGATATTGTATACGGTCTTGTCATGTACAATCACAAACACCTTACTCGGGATAGAACAGAGGAAACTCACCTGGGAAGTAGGATGCTCTGATAAACGGTTGAAACGACCCATCAAAATATGAGAAAGGAATGTTTTTCACGTGCACGTCTGTCACCGAGGGTGGCGATGATGCTGTGATACAAGAAGGACAAAATGACAGTTAGCTGAAAATGTCTAAATGTTACAGTAGTAAATAATGCTAAATGCATATTTATAATCTCTGTGGCAAATTGACAGTAAGCATATTTTGTGCATCTATGTATCAATACTTGTCATGCAAGAGCTGAAACCAAGATTGTTCTATACAGCAAACTCAAACAATTTATATAGTCTACCGTTGCGTGATGGGGCCAAGATGGCATTCACCCCAAACTTCAAGTAGTTGGGGTCGCTGTTGGGTAAGGAGGTTTGTGGCGAGGCGGTTCTTTTAGACATGCAGGTGGAGATGGAGATGTGGTCCGCCACCGATGTCGTGGTTCCAGTTGCAGGGGGAGAGGCACTCGGGGAAGGAATTGTCCTGTGCATGTAACTGGCTGGCCGGCTGATCCTCAACAGGTCCTCCACCAGGAAGCTAGAGTGAGTGCTAAACGCGGACTGCAAAGACGGTGGCAAAGTCAGCGCAGTAACGGGACGCAAAAGATTCGGATACATCGCGGGAGGCGCAAGAACACTTGGGAACATCATCTCACCTTCGCCAGATACAACAAAAAAAGAAAACAAAATACGTATGTCTTGAGCCCCTTTTCACTGCAAGAGACTACTTCAGTTAGCATCCAGGGTGATGGTCTGATGAAACTCCTCTGACCCTTCCCTCCTGAGGAAGGGTTTTATAGGGGACCGTTGGCAAAGCCTTTCACAAGTGACAGCCGGAACAATGAGGTTCAACAAAGTTCTCCTAGTGAGTTCTTTCGTACCGAATTTTGAGCCTGCTGATTGGTCGACTCAAGCAATTTGTGGCTGGATTAAACATCATCAAACAATGCACAAAACATTTTGAACAAGAAATGTAGTCATACATGCATGTGTATGTAGTCATACATACATTTGGTGTATTTACCACCTTGTATCGGTCGCAATGGTAATTTGGTCTATTTGTTTTACATCAGCCTATTTTTAACTTAATAAAGAACAATCAAATAAAACTAGTTTTGCCGTGACAATTTTTTTATAACGTTTTACAAATGCACCTCATGAAGAAATATGGTAGAGGTTGCCAGTGTAGGCTATGAAGCAAATAGCCACTGCAAATGGTTTCTATTTTTTCAGAGCAAACTGAAAAGCAATGCAATACATTTTTATTGTTGTTTTCATGATAAGAATCCGTTTTTAGACCTATATGTTTATATTTAATATTTATATATTATTGTTCTATATGAAAAATCATATCGTATTATAGTCAATGGATTATTTATAAGTAGAATTTTCTAGCTTTTCTAGAGGAGTTATTTTACATTTATTTCAATATATTAATATGTGTATATTAGGCTAATATGTAACCTATACTATGGAGTGTATAACACTTACTTATAAAACAAAAAAAGTCCAACAACCTTAACAAAATCATTACCTATAATTATTTTAGGTACATTGGCGAATAGCCTATCCTCAGCTTTGAATATAGAAAGGGCACACAAAACAAAAGCTTTTCAAATTGACTTTAGTAGGCTAAGTTCTGTATCCACATATCAAGTTTAACAAATGTCAGGACTTTAAAAAGTTTGCATGCTAGAAATGATGTAGTAGCCTATAGAAGATGGTTTCTGGAAGCCTTGTTTGTGTTCCGCCCATTTTCTTTTTTTGTGAGGCTGTACCTTTTCCCTCCAGAGTTAGTGTGCGTGAAAACGAGGAATGCCATGATTTGAAAAGCTAGGTCAGACCCTTGCTGTGCCACACGTGGGTCCACTTTAATGTGGGATGTCAAAGCATTGGCTCCTCACCACTCCGTTAGAGCAGCCGGAGGGAAAAAACGAATGATCAACGCCTACTGAAGGAATAGATAAAATGGGAGAAACGCAGAACAAAAGAGTTCTTCCTCGGAAGATTCTATTTGAACAGAAATTCTTTTTCTGTCCGATGAGCTAGAAGGGGCGACTCCTGAGGCCTGTGGACTAAGACCTGTGACTAATGGCGTTTGACCGCTGCTCTTTCAGTTTTGTCCCCCTGGCTATTCATGTAGAAGTAGTTACCTTCGCATTTATCTTCTCAGAGTCAACTCATGGTCTTTGATTTTGGAAGGGAAGCGCAAAAGGGTGAAAGGACCCCCGTGTGCGTCTTAAACGATGGCACAGAAGGTAAATCTCCATGAAATTATGCGCCAGGCGTCCCCCTTAAAACAGATGGATTGTAACACGGGATTGAGGGATGAATGAGCGAAAACAATATTTCAAGCTTCCTTCATATGGCCTTAAATAGAACAAGAAGGGGATAAACGGTTTAACCTGATAACAGAATGTGAAACATTTTGTGGGGGCACCAAGGATGGGATTGGTGTGGCTTGCACTTCGCTAAATGCATGTTGCCTAAGAACAAACGCCAAAGCTAATTTGCTCATCCGTGGATTTAATAATTCATATTTCATTGTAGGCCTATAGTTGATATCGACACAACGCCGCATCGAATGGAAGAATTACCACTGACTTTGATCAGTACAATGCAACAGTATATGCAACAGCAGAAAAAAGTTATGAGGGCGTTCGTTTAGATGTCTTCAGACAATTCCTGATGCTATTTTTTTTATTATCAAATATCAGTTGACTTCCTATTTGCCTTTATTGTCTCACTATACCCGACACCACATTATTTATGTTGAGATTAAACTTAAACAAGTCTGGAAATGAATAAAATGTTAGGCATAGCCTAACCATATGTTTTGACCATGAAATTATTCCTTCTTTAACAAAAGTAAATGGACATTAAATTTGCATCATCCGCCTGAGGCAGCGGTATTAAGACACCTCAGCACCTACACAAAGTGAACTGTTGTACGTTCAAAGCATTTTATTCTTCCACTCTCACCCGAAAATCCCTCTATTGTACCGATCAAGCAGATGGTTTGCAGGAAATATAGCTTAGCCTCCTTGACCGAAACTAATTTCTACTTGCTTTCCAAGGCGGGCACAATTGTTTTCTTTACCAAATAGAGAGAAAACAGCTGGTCCGATTCTCAATTGAGCCCATTAAAGACACATTTCCAAGATATTATAACCAAATAAATGCGCCCCTCACTCTATACTGACACACAGGCGCGCTCACACGCTCGCGCGCTCCCACGGCATGATCGCCCCCAAGTGTCGCAAATGCAACCGGGGTGTGCACTGAGGCGATATACACAAACCCAAAAACGTAATGGACCCAAAATATATATTTTTATATACATGTTTTTAACTTATAGGCTACATATGGTGATGCGTAATTTGTTTGGCGATTTAAAACTGCAGACGAGTTCAAGGCTCCTGTCTGCGGGCAGAGCTCCTTCAGTTTGGCCAAGCATCTGTTTCTGAGGATTCTGGACGGCAGCACACTGAGGGGATTGGCGGTGGTCCAAGATACAGGGAGACATCGACAAGCATTAAATCGATATTAACTTTCCATTAAACATAACCCTCATTTAAAAGCAGGCAGGAAGCCTGACAAAGCGTTTCAGTGTGTGTGTGTGTGTAGCTGTAGCCTTCTGTGCACCTGTTCTTTCATTTTACTTGCCAGTCAGCCAGTGCTGCGTATAGGCATAGGCTGTGCCTTTGTGTCTCAGTAATTCATAAATCTACTTGGGGAAAGAAACTGTTTATTTTATGCTCAGTTCCATGTTTCAGTGAAATGGACAGGTCTGGTGAGTATTTAAGGTTCATTAATATAGCCTACGTTTGCTCTCATGACATAAACCAAGCGTTCCTGAATGGATATGCATTATGAGGTGGTGGTTTACTTTAAACCAAATTATGTATGCTTATAGTATTTAGATTTTTTTTAACTTACCAACACTGTGCACCTTTACCCTGTTAATGGGATTATCATGCCTATTTTGGGATATATCAGTTAATTATTTAGGAATCCATATTATTTTAAATATTTTTTTGAAAACACTCCTGGCAATAAAGTTTAGCACAGTATATAGTAAATTGTATTATACTGAGATTTAGTTCAGATTTCAACATGACTAAAATGTTGACCACAGTGACCAGTGTGGAAACCTCTGGTCAGTTCTCTGTTTTCCCTTCTCTTTCCAAAAGCTCCCTCTCCTCTTGCCTCAGTCAGATCGCTGGCACTGGCGGAGCGCTTCACACGAGAAGAAAACAAGCGTTGGGAGATATGGAAAGTGCTTCATGAATACTCTCATTAGTCCTGCATTGGTCATGGAGGCTCAGGGCATATGCATGTAGCAAATGTATTTCACTCCACAGCCTAATCTCATTGGGCCTTGTGGCGGTTCACAGTTGGTGCATCTTTCAGGATGGCTGTGCACCTGGCAGGTTGTTTAGAAAAGTCTTGTAAATGCATCTGGTTAAAATGTGCTCCCCATCAAACCCCAAGCGTTGCTACGCCACTCTTCCAAAGAGGGCCATCTTTGTGGTTGTCAACACCACTTTAAATGAAGGGCCGGCTCCTAACAAGCGATCACTAACACCCCCCCACCCCCCATCCCCGGTCATGCTAACCTGAGGCATTATTCATGTTGATACTTATAATGGGGCCACTCTTGGAAAAGACCCTTTCAGTTCAACATCCAAGATGGCCGAGACAAAAGAGGAAGAGAAGGGAGGAAGAAAACAGGACAGTAAGCGGAAAGTCTTCAGAGGGAAGATTCTCCCCTTTTTTGAGGTATAAGAAGTGAGAGTGCTTGTGAGGGACACTACGAGGCAGCGCTGGAGAGCCCGGGCTCAGTCGGCACACACAATCTTTAGCTTTGTTTTAGGGCTGAGCTGGCCGAGCCAGGGGAAGCACCTTGTCGAAAGGGTCCCATTGAGTCGGCGTTGACGGGTTGAGCGTGGGGGCTCGGCGATGGCAGCGAGGCTTCGCTTGTGTATGGAGGAGGAGCCTGGAGTTGTTCGCTGGCCACTTGAATAGGGGGACGCCAGCGCCCGTTGGCTGGCCAGCATTGATGTGGTTTAGCCGAGTAATCGGATTGAAAGTGAGCCATGGTATTTATGTCAGTTCACATTTCGTCAAACCCATAATATGCATGGCCTCAGAGTGGGGATTGAGTATTGAGACTTTGGCCAGCGATTCAGTGGTCTAAAAAGCCAAAGCCTCATTTAATTCAAATAAAATTCTCACTCGAGCGTTCACTGATTGATATATTTGCATAACAGCACAGCCCCATTGCCTTTTCAGCATCTGTGTGTGCTTGTCTTTTTCTTGTGCGTTTGCTTGGCCAGGCCCGAGGAGGCTAAAGTGGAAGTGTGAGTGTGAAAGTAGAAGTGTTTTCTTCCCCGGGAGAGACAGGGGTTTGTTCTCACAGGGATAATCAAATGAGGGTGAAGGAAAGGGAGAAATCCAGACGATGACATTCCGCTTTTTCTCCCTGAAGGAGCAATATGTCGGGGGAAAACAATGCAGCGAGAGCGATGGCGCGGTGTAATTCGGTTTGAATGATGTGAACTCTCACGCGATGCTGTTTCACATGGAGAACATCGCTTGTCTGGCTGTTTTTTTTCCCCCTTTTCCGTGATTGAAAAGGAATGTTGTGAGTTAGAGGTTGGACAAGTGTAGAACAGATTTGGGTATAAGTGAATTTAAGAATGTTTACTTGAAAATGTAATATGTTTACTGAATTTTAGAAGTTTTCTCACAGTTCTTTTTCAGAAGTTTTTCTCACAGTTATTATAAGACTGCAAATGTACTTGTATATATGCATGCTTATGTGAACATGCAATTTAATCTTGCCAATGAAGCCAAAACACTTTTTTAACCATTTGTCACCAGTCAAAACACTTTTGTTACCACCTTCACAAAACAAACAAACAAAAAAAACACACACAATCCTTAATGCCAACATTATCATTGTCCATAGTCATTTTTCATAGTTGCTTTCCATAGTCATCATCTTTAAGTTAACCAGAGCTATTCAGCAGGTTAGTTCATATGGTGCTCATCATACTTTTGTTCTGCACATTTCTTGAGTTAGGATTTATACGCTGTTTAGATTGATATGAGGTGTTAATTATATTCCTCCAATATGCACCATTCCTCTACATCTATTTATTCCTTAATTCCTTTTTTACTTCCCTCATTCCCCCCTTCTTTCATTTATTCATCCATAATGTTATATGTTTCTCTGTCTTCATCTGAGACAAAGCATTATTTCACTATTTTAAAAGTATCTTTAAATTAAAAACAAAATATCACTATTTTAAATAAAGTCTTTAAAAATTTCTATCTTGTACAGAAAAAAGAGATTCCTATCAACCATTTCTATAATACTATATTGTATAAGGTGACCCATTACAGTAACTAGATTTATTTGCATGTAAAAGTGGCATTTTGTGACATACATTTAACCATGTATGCATTAAGTAATTTCATGTTTGCTTTTCAAATAGTGTACTCTGATCCGGTGGCTTACAGCACATGGACACAGGAGCGGAAGTGGGCCATGCCTGTCCTAGACACTGTCTGAGACCTGATATCTACCAGCACATCAGAGAGCATGCCTGTCCTAGACGCCGTCTGGGCCCCGATATCTAGCAGCACATCAGAGAGCTCCACATCACATCACATCACATCCCATCGCTTCCTGCCAAAACGATTCCCCATCCTGCCTCATCACAGGGAAAAAGGAGCCCCTTTGAACCAGTCTCTCTTCTCGCACAGTAATCCAGGGCCCAGACTTTCATTTGACCACCCCAACCACCACCCCACCTCTTCGCACCATGCCCAAATGTACAGCAAGTGAGGGGTGGTGTGGGTGACCAGGGTGTGGGCTGTGGGTGTGGGGGTGGTGAGCGGTGTTAATATCACCATGTCGGACGCAAGATTAATCCTAATCTCCTTTTCTGTGTGGCAGGGGCGCGGGGTTGAAAGGCATGGTGGAGGCAGCGGCAGGGGGACCGGGCGGCCTTGGATCTCCATAATGCCAGCCATGGTGCCTGCTGCTCGGGTGGAATCCGCCGGCCCGCGGGGTGCCTCCGCCCCGTCGCTCGGCCCTTTCAGCACACACTTCCTGAAGACGTCGGAGACGCTGGCCTCCTGCCCCTGCGCCCCGCCGCGAGCACTCCGCTGACAAGCCGGCCGCTCCTCGGCTGCCCCGCTCAGGGTCCTTGTTCTTCCACATCAAAGTTGCGTTTTGTGTTTGGTGTCTTTGTGCAGATCCAGCACCTAGCCTGCTGGCAGAGCAGCGTGAGTGAGTGAGTGGGAGACAGACAGACAGACAGACAGATATCTTGACTGACCAGGAGACGTGTTAATTTTGATTAAACAGGTGTGCGAGGGGTCTTAAGAACATCTGTCACCATCCATACCAGTTCTTATTTGGGGGACAACTAGATATATGTAGTGAATACTGATTAGCAAGGTTAGCTAACGATAGACTTATTTTAGAAACACTCCATCTGTACATTGATCAAATGTCTTTCATTCCTGACTAAAGAAATATCTAAAAATGTTTTTTTATTTTTGTGAACCCGTGAAGGGTTTTGTGAAGTAAGAATAAAGCACTCAACGTGACCGCTTATAATGTCTCAGATGCATGTAACAGTGCCAACACGCTACAACATGCTGCACATGTAGGTGGAAGTTTAAGGGGAACACCCCCCCCCCCCCCCCCCCCAAAAAAAAGCCTTCTTTCTTCTCCATAGGACTTCATGAAGTGACCAGCGTCTCTGGTATTCTCCCCTGTCCACTGATGGTCATGACTGAGAGCAGCCAGGCCTCATACTCTCTGCGGAGACCTTTTGAACTTTGGGGTGCCCCCTGAGAAAGGGGCTTTTTCAGACTCCCCCGGGCTCTTTCAGCCCACTGTCAGTTGATCAGGCGTCTGAAATAGCCCAGCGGCTCAGGGCATTAGGCTCAATATAGGAGACTAAACCCTGCGGTGAAGTCACACCAACGCAGATCAACAGAAGCTTTGGAACTGGGAATAGGTACAAATCACTATGTCTGAGTTTTTACTTAGACCAGTGATGATGCGAAAGAAGCCATTTTTAAGTATTCTGTCACCGTGTGAAGTAGCCATGGTTGACCATGTAGTTCTTGGTATATTTTCATTGTTTGTGTGTGTGTGTGTGTATGTGTGTGTGTATGTGTGTTTGTGTGTTTTTGTTTGTGTGTGTGTGTGTGTGTGTGTGTGTGTGTGTTTGTGTGTTTGTGTGTTTTTGTTTGTGTGTGTGTGTGTGTGTGTGTGTGTGTGTAAGAGAGAGAGATAGTGAGAGTGTGCTCGCCAGAGAGAACCAGAGGCCTCTAAAAACCAAGCTTTGCACAAAACCCATCCAAGAGTGAAGAGGCCAGTGTGAGCACTCAGCCAGCCCAGCTGCCTTCAAGTGAATGGGGTTTTCTTTCTGGGCCCATTCAATGTGCTCTGTCTCTCTGCATACAATGTAGGTGTTACAGCGCGCCGAGAAAAATAAGCAAACTAGTGGCTGAAGAGCTGGAGGCTCCATCTCGAGGGCTGTTTTTCATTCTCACTCAGTCATGAAATCATTCCTCCTTCAGATGGGGAGGAGTCCTCTCCACAAAGAGTCCAGGGCCCCCGAGAAGCTCGCCGGACATTTTTATGGGATTCACTCCCTATTCTTCATGGGGTTCAAATCAGAGTAATGTATTCATCTGACTTATATTTCAAACACAGAGATGAGAGATCATTGTTGCGCGAGGAAGAGGAACGTCAGTCTTCTGACGTAGTGAGAAAAGCACGAGAGAGAAAAACAGCTGTACATGGCCGAGTTTCTTTTGGGTGCCTTTGCCCAGTGTGACGTACCTTTCACTTGTCATAGATGTCTATGATCAGGAAATGCCCTTTTCTTCTATTTCTCTCTCTCTGTCTTTCTCTTGCTCTCTCTCTCTCTCTCTCTCGTTCTTTTTCTTTCTTCCTTTCTTTCTTTTCTTTTGCATGAGTTACTTTTAGCTCCGGAGCACCCCCCACCCCCACCGACCCAGCTCCTTTTGCCTTATCATTCTCTGAGACACTGACAAAGGGGAGTCTTTGAGCAGTCCATAACCCTTGCTGGGTCAGAGCAGAATCCAAAGACCATTGGAGGCAGTGAGAGCAACAAAAGACCTAGTGGGGGAAGTTGCTAGAAAGGAAGCCCCCCCCCTCCCAACACACACACACGTCCCCCACGCAACCCCCCCCCCCACCCAACACACACCTCCTCCTCCTCCTCCTCCTCCCATGGCTGAATGCGTTGTGGAGATTAAAACTTTCAGGTTTCTCTGTATTGGTGAAGGTGCCGAGCGCCTGAATGGAGTATGGTGAGGCACAGCCATTGCTGCCGTGGTGCCGTGCTCTCCTATTTCTCTTATTTAATTCTGGGACCGCCGCTCTCAAGCCACCCTTTGTTTTGCACTTGAAAGAGTGGTCAGGGGGAAAGCCTGTAAACGGCCGGGTGTGTTTGGCGAGGTGAGGTGGGGTTGGGTGGTAGTGGACAGGATTTGAGGTCCGGCAGGTCACTTTTCTAATTGACACCCAGGGGTGATCAGGTGGTCGGACTTTAATGAGCGGTCATGGGGAGAACGTGAGGTTTCTGTCCTTCCCTAACGGCGCCTCGGTTCAGAGCCCTGGTTTCTGTTAGCGCTGCACTGTATTTTGGTCTCACCTGAATTTGCTACCAACGCCAGAATAAAAGCCTGGAGGCAGAGATCATTATCACACAAGATGTTTTAATTTAAGGGCTATTCTTAGAAAAATAGTTTTTAATAATCTGCTCCATATGTATGTGTATCTGAAAAGGATAAACAAAATATAAAAGATACATATTATTTATTTAGCCAGACAATGCCTGACACATACAGACCACTTTTTGTATTGTTTCTTTTTTTCAAATTGAAATGGCCAGAACATCTAGTGATAGTTCATTTGTTTTGTATCAAGTTGAACACTTTATCATGTCTGGTACAAGTTTGGGTAACACTCCATAATAAGGTGCCATAATAAATAGCAAACTAGTAATTACCTAACCCTTTGTTAATATTTGTTAATTGTTACCAAAATATCTATTTGGCACAAGTTAATAGTTTTTTCATCATTAATTAAATATTAGTTGTTTGCATAAAATCTGGATGTTAATGTTTTAACAAATCTATTAACTAATATTGGCACTAATTAAGTTATTTCTTACATCATTTAAATGTTAAATGTTTATTTACAAACTATTTGTTAATAGAAAAGTTAATTACATATTATTATTTATCTATTTGTTATTAAACTGTGCTTCTGCCTATCCCATTATGAACCACTCCTCATGGACCCTTACAATAAAGTTGGTTGCTTAAAATTAATATATTAGTAATATAGTAATATACACAGACGGATTATAATATTATATCTACACAGATTAGTAACATACACAGACAGACAAAGCTAATGACATGAACAATGTTGATACAGTAGCTTATGTCTCACAGTCTGAAAATCCTAGTACATCCGCACAGGTGCGGTCTAGATTTGGTCGCATTCTCAAGCCAGTTGACAGACTGATTCACACTATGTCAAGACAAGATATTGTTCACACACATCCGTCTATGCAGGCTATCTGCAGGTCAGTGTTTCGTTTTTTTTTATGATTAGACATAGTTAGAGTTGAGGTCATACACACGTTTGGTAAGGTTATGTGGTCCAAGCTTGGTGATTAGCTTTATGGAGAATTTATGGAATTTATGGTTTATGGCTTTATGGTCTTGTGGGGTGTTTAAGGCTCCCTACTGCCAGCGGTTGGTTGTGTGAGAGTTTGCGCACCTCTTCTTCCACTTCATCCTTATTGGATACCTTTGTGGTTGGCTGTCCTGTAATTGGTGACCCTCTGTCTAGTGTTTGAAAGTAGGCCTAGTGTACTTTTTCCCTATGAAGTACTATTTGGTTGCTGCTTTTGGTTGGTGAAATTCAGGGGAGGTGGGTGTAACAGAGTTAGAAAGGTAGTTTAGTGTTTGTACCGGTATGTGATTTTCGCCGTAATTAAGCAGCTTTATTGAGATTGGTGTTTTGGAGCCCCCTTTGGAGAAACGTATACTGCAGCTCTGCTGCGTTTTGTCCTTGTATTGTTGCCGTACCCGATCAGAACAGAAGCAGCATGCTTTGCATTGGGTAGGTTGACTGTACAAAGCACTCCCCACTTTGTTTTAGTTTTGTAACTGTAAAATGTTGTTTAAGTTGAAAACTTCGATATATCACCTGTATTATATTACTTTACATGTATTGTTAGGATTTGGGTGCAATTCTAGCAACTTAGAGAAAGTTTATTAATGTTTTCATTATGACCACAAGTTCAAACACATTGAGTCTTATGTGACCAGCTGTAAACTCTGCTAGCAACGTTCCATGCATTCAGTGTAGTTTAGTTTAGTGTGCATGCAATTAATGTACATTTAGTTTAGCATTATGTTTATGCATTGCCTCCGTATGGTCTACGTCTGTGAATGTTTAGTGAGTCTCAGAAAATTAATTAACTCGTTATGTGCACCTGAACATTCCATGTCGCATGTCTCCCTTGCTAGTAGGGCTGACAGTGATGGTATAGGAATGATGCATGTAATATTCAACTACTTCTTTTTATTTTGCTTGTGCAGATGCTGTTTTATGTATGCCAGTGCCTGAAGGCATGTTTTGTTTTAACTTTTCCTAAAAGAATAAATGTGATAAGCCAGTTTTGGTCTCAGTCCCTTCACTGTGACTAATAGTTATATATTACTAATATATTAATAAAGCTTAACCAACTTTATTATAAGGGTCCCCCATACTGATAGTTATATATTACTAATATATTTATTAAGCTTAACCAACTTTATTATAAGGGGCCCCACGCTGATAGCTATATACTACTGATGTATATTAATTAAGCTTAACCAACTTTATTATAAGGGTCCCCCATACTGATAATTATATATTACTAATATATTAATTAAGCTTAACCAACTTTATTATAAGGGGCCCCACGCTGATAGCTATATAGTACTAATATATTAATTAAGTTTAAACTTTATTGTAAGGGTCCTGGGGAGTGGTTCATATTGGGATAGGCAGAAGCACAGTTGAATAACAATTAGTTAAATAATAATATGTAATTTTCTATTAACATAAAGTTTGTAAATAAACATTTAACATTTAAATGATGTAAGAAATAACTTAATTAGTGCCAAAAAGACATTTAGTTAACTATTAACAAATATTCATACATTATTAGTTAATAGATTTGTTAAAACATTAACATCCAGATTTTACGCAAACAACTAATATTTAATTAATGATGAAAAAATGATTAACTTGTGCCAAATAGATATTTTAGTAACAATTAACAAATATTAACAAAGGGTTACGTAATTACTGGTTTGCTATTTATCATGGCACCTTATTATGGAGTGTTACCCAAGTTTGGCTTGTGGATTAGTCCCCTGCTCACGGCACCGTTCTTTCAGTCAGCAGGTGAAACCAGCTTTGTTGAATTATTTCACCAGCAGGGCAGTCACACACACCCACACACACAAAGGCCAGAGAATGGGGGACTTGAGGAGATTCTCACCACATATTTGGCGGCCCTTTGACAAAACCGTCCCGGCAAATAAAAACGTTCAGAGGCCACTCGCCTTCCATTGGAGAGGTCGTGGTTAGCTGAAATGTGCCATATCTGGAACATTCAGGGAGGCGAGAAAGGTTTGGGGAAAGAAAGGGCTCCTGTGCTCAGTCAATGTCCTGATGGTTCTGCTGTGTGCCCTCTCTTTATGTTGGCCCTGCAGGGGGCCTGTTGTCCAGTCACATTCACGTGCCAGTCTCCCTCACACACTTACACACACACACACACACACACACACACACACACACACACACACACACACACACACACACACACACACACACACAAAACCCTCACACTGCATAGCCAAATACACACACACACACACACACATACATTCACTAACACACAGAGACAGACAGACACACATATGTAAACACTAACACAGAGAGATAGACACACATACGAAGGTACTAAACCACAGAGAAAGACAACACATTCTTCACCTGTTGGAAGGCTACAGTCCACTAACGCAGGCAGCCACCTTTTGTTCTGTTGCTGTCCCCCCCCCCCCCTCTTCCCTCTGTGAGTCGCCTGTAATTTCATCCATTTTTCATGGCCATCGTTGCCATGAATACTTTACATATCCATGTCTAAAACATCAACAGAAAAAGGGATTTCATGGGCCGCTGTCTGGCAACGCAATGGGCTTGGCAGCCAGAAGAAAGCGCCCCCTCTCATGAAAGGGCTGATACAGTACGAACACAAATGGGGTTAGTTTTATGATGGACTGATGGAGCATGGAGAGGGTTGACCCAGACGCTGAGGTTCTGCTCTTGGAACAAGGCCTTGACTTTAACACGTGGAGAAATTGGGATCACATGGGAAATGTGTGCGTTTTGCCTTTGAATTAGTACCACTGTGCTGGTGTGAAATATTGCATGCTTTTTTTGCAAACAACACCTCTAAACGGTGCTGTCTCTTCCCCTTCCCTCGTCTCATGATGTGAAATAGTGAAGTAGTGACATTTGAAGCCAATGGGGAGATTTATAACTTGTGCACACTAGACGTCTCTGAGCTCCATTGATCGAATGAGCTTGCGTTCAACCCATGCACTTTCTGGTTTGTGGTTAAAATCATGCCAAGAAAACAGTTGCAGTCGATTTTCAGCCTGCTGTTGTGCAGAGGACAGAGGGGTGGGAAGAGTAAAGTCCTTATCAGCCCAGAGATAATTACATTTCCATCAAGAAAAGCTGCCAGCCTTTGTCTGCTGCTGGGGAAAAGTGAACAGATTTGAGCATTAAGAGCCTTATGTCTGTGTCTCCTGCACCACTCCTCAATCTCACCCAGCCCTTCCCAGAACTGTAGCTAACCACTGCAGCTGAGACAGAGAGCATTACGCTCTCCTCGCTCATGTTTTAGCATTTGAATGTCTCACCAATCCCTTGCAGAGAGGGGCAGCACCGCCAACATCTTTAATCCACAAAATATTGTCTGCTGGCTGAATAGCGACAATCTAGGCATATGTGTAATTATTCTGTAATGCTCCGCCAAATGTGTTTTCTACCATTTGTTCGATGAGTCGCCGCCCCCCTCTCCCTTTGTGGCCCGAAATAATTGTTTCTTTTTTTTTTGACAGACTCTTGAAAAAAAGAGAAGTGAGAATAACAAGAGATCAAGCCTCATATGAAGCGATGATTTACATACTGACGGATTCTGTCATCCTCCCGTGGCCAGAAATAAAGAGAGTGTTTGATTTGTTTGAAGGGGCACGTTGTGGTCATGAAAAGACAAGTTGAGTTGGGCCTGAATGCTGAAGCTCTCCCCGGACATAATGGCCTGAGAGCCAAGTCATGTATAAGTAATCAGAAAGTGCCGTCTCCAAAGCTCTACTGCCGCTGTGAGATCACTCCTTTTGTGTGCACTGGCCAGCCCAGAGGACCGGGAGAATACACTCGAGGAAGAGACTGTTGATTTTCTTAGTGCTATTCACGCACATGTTTTATTCTCTCCCCCGACGAGGAGTTTGCTGTGGACTTGCCTCACTGTGGGAGATCAACAGCTCCACTTCTTGTTTGCTCCTCATTACGATTTCATGTGCATTGGTTACACAGAACATAAATCTAGACAAACTTGTGTTTACCTTGATACACACACACACACACACGATGCTACTGAGAAACACACCATGATGGGTGACAGTGAAATCTGTGAGTGTGAAAAGGTGAACCTCGTTGCCCTTATCCCAGTAAAATAGTTAGAGAGGAATAAACATGCAAAAGCAGATCCTAAATCAAGCGAGAAAAACAGGTGGAACAAGTAAAAGCACCATTTGGTTCAACCATGGTTGATTTCTTTCATGTGAAATCATGGAATGGAATGTGGTCTGTGAGTGTGTGGGCCGAGGGGAGTGGGGAACATTTGGCTCCGCGAGCTTAGGCCGCTGCTTAAGCCTCCTAAAACCCGATACATACACTGGTGCCGCACAAAAAAGTCTCTGTTAATTACCAACAAGTGTCGGCTGGAGCAGGCCTCTGAAGAAGCCACATTCATCTCCCATTCAGGCCGCTTATATTGGAAATAATGAGAGGGGATGACAAGGGCCCAGGAAGGGTCTTGGCTGTTTTAATTTGAAGCCTCTCTGCATCATTGTAGCTAATAGGACCTCTCCATTGGCAGCGGCAAATGGAGGGGGCTCCCAGAGTGCACCTCAACCCCCCCACTCCACCCCATCCCCCCCCCCCCCGTCCTCCGTGGATGCAACAAGAAAAAGAAAGGAAGAGAAGCCTCGGCCTATGGTGTTTCTGTGGTTTAATTAAGACACTTAAGTTGGTCTATGGAGCTTTCTTTCCCATAGTGCTGCCCGCAAATGAGTTGAAAACCTGCACTGAAAGGCAAGAGGACAGAGAAGGAGTGTTTAGAGAGAAAAACAGTGAGCTTAATTAACGGATAGCTCTCCATCCAAACAGACCAGCTGTTTTTTTTAATCTGATTTATTCCCTTTTAAAGTCGGCATTTACATCTATGGACAGAGGCGGTTTTGTGTGCCTAATGCGATTCCAAGTTAAGTGAGAAGGAGTTCTGAACGGCAGACCAGGCTACTGCTCTGTGAAGTAAGGACTGTGTGAAGTTTAATTATTATTTGCAGAGTATGAACATGCATGCTCTCTCACTCGCTCTCTCTGTCTCTCTCTCTCTCTCACTTTCCCTCTCACTCTCTATCTGTCCATGATGAGCGCACACACACACACACACACACACACACACACACACACACACACACACACACACATACAAAGTTGTGGGTCAGAAGACGCAAAGAAGGTCATAAAGCTAGCAACAGAAGGTATGAAAATCTCAAGTGCAAAGCTGGCTCAGGAGGAGGCTGTAATAATGGGGCTTACGGCCAGGGGCTTTGAAGGGCGGAGGTCCTCTGATCTTTTCTGGAGGTGCACTGGGGTGGCATGGCGTTGGGGGGATATGCATAGGCTTTACTCCCTGTGTTCAAGGTCATCGTGAAGACTAAAGGGCTGACCCTGCTGTGGCTCTCACCTACACCAAGACCCTAAGAGAGGGAAAATACATAAATACTACCTTGGAGTTGTATCATACTGGTTTAAGTTGTGTTGTTCTACCACAGGTATCTGAATGGTAAATTCTAAATATACACTTTCATGCACTGGATGTTCTGATTTACTTTTTAGATATCAATAAACAATTGATACTACTTTTAAATACAAAGTAGTTAAGAAATGATTTTATTGTGATACAGTAAATTGCAAATATGAATTTAATTCTACATATACTAAATAGGCCAGGACAACAGGGGCAGGTGGCATGCAGCCACCATTTTTGCACCATAGAAATGCAGAATGAAAAGGGACATGGAGGTCCTCATGTGAGCTGTCAGATGAAAATGAGTTTTTAGATGCCATGGCTTGTGGCAGCGCCAGAGCAGAAGACCACCTCACGACACGGTGTCATGCATGAAATCCACCGGGGGCCTTCTCCTTTCTCAGACCCGCCTGGACCCGCCTGGACCCACCAGACCTCGGGACCTGCGACACGGCCGCACATTCTTGGAGTGACCTGAGTCTTGCAATCTGCTTGGCCTCTTGACGTGTTAAAAAGTGTTCAAAGCGTGCACTGGGTCACCAGGATGATTTCAGCTGCGAGCCCAACAATGCAGCGGCTCCCTTAGACCCCCCCCCCCCCCCTCCCTTAGTCCCTGAGAAGGAGGAGCCGTGCGCAGCAGGGGTGTGGAGCGTGCGTTTGATTGGCAGTATCTGTCAGGGAGAATGAACTCCACTCCGACATTGTCTTTCTGTGTTCTGTGTAAAGTTGTTGGAGTGTGACCCGCTCCATCTGTTCCACCTAATCTGTCCATCATTTTGACCTTGTGATACGCTGGTCCCTTCGTACGAACTCCTTTCCCTCTCTCTCTCTCTCTCTCTCTCTGTGTCTCTCTCTATCTCACTCTCTTTCTCTCTCTCCCTTCCTCTTTTCTCTCTCTTTCTCTGACTCTGTCTTGCTCTCTCTCCCTTTTTCTCCCTCTCTCTCTCCCTCCCTCCCTCCACCCTGACCTTCAGCATGGCGAGGGGTGAGACAATGGGCACAGGTGGGACTCTTTTCTTCCACAGCCGTGCAAATGAAGCGTCCGCCGAGCTGGCACGTCTGACCATCCCCGTCCCCAACAATGAGCCTGTGGCCTTCAGCGCGGAGCTGTGACTAAGTTGTTCATCACAGGACTTTGTCTGAAATTTACTAGAAACCTGTCAGACTCACTTAGAACTGCTAACCACATTGGACTTGGTGACCACGGTTGACTTGTAGAGAGATAGGAAGTATGACAGATATGGTCGTTACAGATGAACCATGACTCGTAAAGAAGAGGATTGCTCCTGACTGCTGATTTTGCACTAGAATTGAGTTTGAAAGAGTTATCTGTGTGTCAAAATAATAACATGAGAATGAACCACTGAATCACTTGTTCTTAAACCTGTCAAGCATGTGATATGAGCTGCTTACTAGGCTATTATGAACTGGTGGCAGTTTTAGACAACCATGAAACACAGTGTTAATCTTTCTTTAACTCAAGGATTTTCAATTTTTTCCATATGGTGTTTGTTTGCTCAGCTAGTTAGCTCTTTGGCATAATGTACTGCTCTATATCTGATGTAATACATCATGAGTTAGCGGTCCTTTCAACACGGCTAATAGTTAACCCCCTCCAGAATGAAGCTCAGAGAAGAGAGATGGTGGTCTTTGGCTCAGCAGGCTTCCCTTCCTGGATGTGTCAGGCAACAAAGGTCCAACAATGAACAGGAAGGAGGGAGATGTGGAAATCAAGTGCACATTAACTAATCTAAGCATGAAAACTTCAAGGTGGCCCACATAAGAAAAGAAGACTGACCATGCCTGGATTTCAACAAAAAAGTGTTTTTTTTCTCTCTCTCTCTGTGTGCGTGTAATTCTGAGTTACTGTCCTCAGTTGTATGCTAAGTTTGCTTTAGTGTCTGATTTGGACAATACCGAGCTTCACCCTCGGAAATCATGAATAACTTCTCAACAGGAATCATAGTGACTGTGTTCTTAAGGACTGCAGTTCTAAGGCAACGGCATGATCTCATGTGATGTTGGGCAGATGCTGAAGCTGCCCATGTTTTTGAGTGTATTTCTCCACATGGCAGTGTTTGAGAGGCCAAGAAGATGGGGAGAGCTACTGGTGATGGTGCATGGTGCTGTCTTGTTTACTGCTTGGTGCAGACCAGTCGACTGGAGACCAGAAACACTGTCTCTCTCTGTGTGGAGGGGTGGAGCCGCCGGGGGCTTTGATTCCCCAGCGCAGGAACAGACTCCTTTTCAGAGCCATCCCCACCAGCCCTGGCCTGGGAGCTGCTCACATCCCCGGAAAATTCAGCCGGAGAAAAAGTTTATGGAAGCGAGTAGGAGTGCATTCAGCCGCCGTCCGAGTCCTTTCATGGCCCTGGGAGTGAGTGCCTATAAGGGGGCAATCAAGCATGGGCTTAGAATTATCTCTGCAGCGCTCCTACCTGTGACAGCCCCCTCAAGTGCAGCTAAGAGTCCCATTCAGGGCCCGCAAGAACAATGGGGGCCGGGGGGGACAAACAATCCCGAGGAGTCTATCGTTCTGTGTGGTGTTATCTTAGGCACTGAATAAAACCGGAGCTGCCCCCCCTCCACCACCCACACACACACACACACACACACACACACACACACCCGGCCCTTTCTGCCCAGTAGTCAGCACTATTTTCAGGAGCCACTGCTACTCCTCTGGTCTCTTTCAGTGCCTCTCAACAGGTTCAGGAGGGCAAGAAGTGCAGTATATTAAAAAAGAGGGGGGATAATAACATCACTTGACTGGAGCCAGCGACACTATGGACTGAGCAGCCAAGCTTGCAAAAACAAAACCTTTGTTGAACTTTTTTTTATTCTTCTCCTTTCTACCACCGCCAGTTACGAAAAGAAAACAAAAGAAAACAAAAACAAAGCCGTAAATGCCGTAATTTTTTTACTCTTCGTTGTTTGTTTTCAACTACGTTTTTAATACTTTATATGTATTTCTTATTTTTTGTTGACGCTAGAGTAAACACTTTGATCATTATGACACAGAAACCTAATTAAATGAGATTTAAACAATTTAAACAGGTTCTATACATTTAAAAACTGAAAAAAAAGAATGAACTTTTCTCATTTAATTTTTTTAAGAAAAATAATAAATGTTTTCTTACATATTTATATCTAACATATAACTTATGTCTTATAACATATCTAATGGCTATAAATAGAAATTGAAGAATAAAGCTGGTCTCTAGTTTGTGTATATTCCTGTTTATGTATATTCTTTAAAACTGAACCCTGACTTTAGATCAGCTGTAGCGCGACTCTGCAGTGAAGGGGCTGGTTTAGGACGGGCCTCCTGCATGGCCACCAGCGCTCTACCTCACAGACACAGTGTGGGCCTTGCCTGTGGGAAAGGGGGAACCATGACTTATCTGAACATATGGTTTCCCAATTCAAGTCAAAGTGTCTGAGCCCTGTTGCATCTGGTGCCATTTTGGTTTGTTAAAAATGCCACACAGGGCTGTGACGAAAGGGGAAGAAGCGGAGGAAAATACAGTTATTACACACCCATGGGCTCGTTTTTTCAGCTCATTAGCCACTGGCCTCCGTGACCAATTAGGTTTTGTCACCATTGCCGGGTCATTATGCCTGCGTTCCCTTGCGCGCTTATTCAGCCGTCACTGGAGGGGGGAAAGAAAGGGGTGAAGAAACAGCTCATTGAGTCAGGCGAGGTTAAGAAAAAACCCTCAGCTTCCATATAAATTGATCAATGTTTTGTTATAGAAAATAGAACTACAAATAATGACACATCATTTTGTTTGTGTTGTCAGGAAGGTATTTCTGTTTCAATGTGTGTGGTGCATGTGTGTAATGTGGCGTCCTTTCATTTATTTTGTGTTTTATGTGCGCAAAGATTTGTATATTATTTTGAAGGCAAAATTGGAAGAGCGTTTGTTTAGTTTGGAGGAATATTTATTGGCTTTTTTGTGGCCATTGGCTTTAGTGACTTGGCCACAGTGACTTTAGTCACAACTTTGTAACAGCTGACCGACTCCAGCTGAAATAAAAAAAAAAAAACTTTTGAGCGAAATCATGTGTTTAAGCTGCTTCCACAGTGACTGCTGGCCACAGGCGGTGGCTGGACTGTTAAAAGTCATGGCTCCTCTGCTGTGCAGGTCAGTGGCTGGCCAGCGTGCCTAAATAGGGCCCGTGGGGAGAGGGTACCCCCCGGTGTCAATCACAGACTCGTCTGGCACAAAGGGGTGGTGACTGGCGTGGGTACGCACACACACACACACACATACACATACACACACACACACACCTCGCCCCTCTGGACGCACTGGGCTCCTTCCTGGGTACCTCCCACTGCTCTGACCCCCCCACACACACCCCTCTCTCACTGGCGCTGACCACTAAACCATTTATCAGAGTCAGGGCAGCAACCAAGCCCCCTGTGCACTCGCGCAGACACACACACACACACACACACACACACACACACACACACACACACACACACACACACACACACACACACACACAGACACAGACACACACACACACACACACAGGCACATACACATACACACACACACACACACAGACACAGACACAGACACACACACACACACACACACACACACACACACACACACACACACACACACACACACACACACACACACAGGCACATACACATACACATACACATACACATACACATACACATACACATACACATACACATACACACACACAGACACAGACACACACACACACAGGCACATACACATACACACACAGGCACACACACAGGCACACACACACACACACACACACACACACACACACACACACACACACACACACACACACACACACACACACACACACACACACACACACACACCTTCTCTCTCTCTTTCTCTCTCTCACACACACTATGTTCCCACTCTCACACCCACAGCAAGGGCAAAATGCCGAGGGGACCGTGGCAGACGCGCCATGTAACAACAAATTTACAACAGACACACCATGGAAATCCCTGCTGGGACTATATGAGCGCTAATAGCGGAGCATCACAAGAATAATGGCCGTTTCTTCACCAACGCTTTTTCACAGTTTATTCTATGGTTCATGCAAAACATCATAGAAAAACCCCTGAAAAACACTTTTGTAGATTCTGTTCTGACCTTATAAAACCATCTGACAAACATATTGTTATGGCAGTTTATTTTTCAAGAGTTGATGCTTTTGATTAAACCTTCTTTCATTGAAATAATACTTAGGTGTGAAGGAGAGAGATCATCATTATTATTGATTATTGTCAATCACGACACAATGGAATCGTTTCATTACATAGATTTGATGCATCTATGCCACCATTTTTGTGTAAATTTTTTTAATGAAATTTTACTTCAATAATCATAACCTGCTAATAGGTTTTGCATTATTTTGCAAACATGAAGCTGCAGAGCGGATTTTTTTTTTATCTAAAAAAATGTCTTTTCTTTAATTATGATGAAGCCGCCTACCTATGGTGTCATACTTGTAGTCCCACTTACTAGGGACAAGATTTAGTAACATTTTAATTTCTAAATTTTAGGTGACACAATTTCATTGGATCGATTTATTCATGTCATTTTATTATAACCGTAATAAACTGTTTATTATGTCGTTGTTCCCCTGGGAATTAAAGCCATATGTTTATCAGACGTCCCAATTTTACAGAGGAGGAAGAAAGTGAAAGAATAAGTCTCCTTTGGGACCAGCTTGCCAGGCTGTGCCTGAATGAGTAGGGCATCCAGGCTGTAGCATGAGGGCGAGCAGAAGACTAATTCCCTGTGTCTAATACAAAGGGGGCAATTATATGCTAATCAGTGCAACTCAGCATTAGCTTTCTCCGGCGTGGTTGCTCTCTGTAAGGGCGAGCTGGTGCACGCCGGTGCTGATTTGGTCATGCTCACTTATGGCACGGCACGGCATGGCATGGCACGGTACGGCTGCCCCAGACCCAAACCACTTTATCAGAGAACTGTATCTTCATCTGAATCTTATCTTTACTTAGCCACAGAAGCCTCATGGGTGGCATAAAACAAATAACATAATAATAATAATAATAGTTTTGGACAATACTTCATTTTTATAGGAGAGAAAAAAAATATACCCGACAAAAGTTCAGGCATAACACTATTTTTGACTTCACTGGATATTTAAAAAAAAAAAATATATATAACTATAACTATAACTATAACTATAACTAAATATAGTTATATAACTAGAACTGATAAGTATACAGATATATTCTCTGTGTTTCCCTTCTACTCTCTCTGCTATTCTTCTGCCTTTCTCCAAGACTGAAAAACAGCATGGCTCACTGAAGTTAATTCACTGCTGGCTTTTATTCCCTTTAGAGATCCCAACCCAACTGAGTGGCTCATTGTCTTAAAATGAACTTCCCTCTCAGTTGTGTCATTAATTCTGGAGTTTCCCCCCAAAACACACACAAACACACCGCCACCTCTTCCACCTCCTCCGGTTTGACGGACTCTTTCTTAATCAAATGTATATTTACTAGTCACTGGGTCCGGGACATCTGCTTGGTGCAACCAGTCAATATTGTGGCAGAGTTCAAAGTGGGCCAGTTCATTAGCTGTGTCAGCTTTACAACCAGAAGGTAACGGACTGAAAGTGAGCAGCCACAAAGCAGGACAATGGCCGTCTCATTAAGCAGTGATTTATCATAAGGGGAAGCCCTGTTTAACCTTTGCCCAGCGCCAGCCTCCCTCCCCTCTCAAAGACTCCATTGTCAACCTCCCTGAGGTCCCTGGCTGTGTGAAAGAGAGAGAAAAAAGATGATCTAGTTAAAGTCCAATTATTATTTTTTAAGTACCTTAATACATACAATGCTTAAGAGCACACCATGGAAAGTCTAAGTTGGGGTGATACAGCATAGCCTAATTTGGTGATACAGCATAGCCTAACTTGGTGATACAGCATAGCCTAACTTGGTGACACAGCATAGCTCATAGATCTAATGATGTTGGGATGACTATTCATTTCACTTCAAGGAAAAGGTTGCTCCAGTGTGAGTGGCACAGCACAGGGCAAAATATAAAACCAACTTTTTACAGCTAACTTTTTAAAAGATAATCTTTTTCATGAGGATTTTTCATGGATACTGGCACGTGTAAATACTGAATAAAGAATAAACAATATAGACCTAAGGTCTAGAAGCAGATGCATCCATTCTTTAATTTTGCAATTGTTCATGCCTTTGGTATAAACAGGCGACAAACAGTAGGTTTAATTTGCTGCTCTCGAGTTAAATAGCACACAAAGGAGATATTCAGGGAAGTCCATATGGACTTTTGTAAAGCCCTCCGGTCCGTGCAGCCTGAGGAAGACTCTATGGATAATGTATCACCCATGATTTGTAAACTATTTAGTTAACAAAGCCTTGTATAGAGGAAGAGGGGGAGAAAAAAAAGGGTTCATGTCAGAATGTGAACAGTTGGAGCGAGCGAGAACACAAAACCCCTGGGCGCTGTGTTTTTCTGTGTCCACCCCCACCTCTCCCCTCCGCATTCTGACAAGGCCTCGCTTAGTCACACCACCTGCCTCCCATATCCTTCACCCGCCTAAGCATCCACCCTGACAGCGCACGGAGGAGGCAGCGCCATGGTGACGACGACCACGGCGACGTGGCCCAGGGGGGTCAGAGGGGGCTGAGCAGGACTGGGCTGGGGCACCGGGTACCCCTCGGATGAAGAGATCTATAGAGAGAGAACACAGATCACTGATTACATCTGAAGAGAAGACAAGAGAAAATGTATTGTGTACACACTTCTCCCTAATCAGATCAGATCAGATCAGATAAGCCTTTATTGTCTCCAAATGGAGAAATTTGCTTTGGGCAGTCAAGAGACAGAATACAGGGGATGCGCCACACATTAGAGGCTTCATTTACACAATGAAACTGAAGCCATCAGGTTTGCATGGCATCAGGTTTGTTTTCCGTCTTCAGTTTCATGCATCAGATGGGTGAGGGGCTTATGGCTATTAGGCATTAAAGGTAACCTCATAGAATCTATTTCTATACTTAACTCATCTAATGTAGATGGCAAGGCAGAACATATGTTTGCAAATGTTTTACTGAGAACACAAAATGAGCCATATGAATGCAATATCATCATAAACTGTGGACTGTGCCTATAGCCTAACCCTAGGCACATTTTCAGGATGTTCAATTGTTCAAATGTTCAATTAACATTTATATCAACATATTTGTTACTTTTCATTATGTTTTAAGACACAAACAATTTACCAAATAGTATACAAATATTTTGAAATGAACATTCACATGGTGCTGCCCATTTATGTAGTAGCAGGTCCCAAAATGGAGCCATGTGGAACACCACAGGTACGATCAGCTACAGGTACAGCTACTTCCATTGATGGCCATAATAAAAGTAGTTTGCATGTTTTGTGATTCTGCCTTAATGAACTCAAAGCCAAAAGCATATCACCTGGACAGCATTAGCACAGTTAGCATTAACACAGTTAACATTAACATAGTTCATACTCTCTCCCATCACCTGGACAGCATTGACACAGTTAGCATTAGCACAGTTCATACTTTCTCCCACCCACAGGTATGTCACAAAGATAAGACGTCCACCTCTGGCAGCAAGGGCTATTTCCTCAATAACCATGAGGTCCTCTCCCCTCTTCACTGCCCCACCAGTCTCCTGGAACTTTCATCCGTTTATGATCCGATCAGTAACATACATAGCTAGCCAAACTGCAAACCTTTGATGTGGGCACAAACAAATACCAACAAATTCTTTGATACCAACCACCAACTAATATTACAAATTCTTTAGTTATTCGTCATCTTTGATGTGGCTGTTTAAGATCCGATAAGCAACATATCAGCATACCAACCAATATCATTCCCAACTGCATTTCGTTGTCTTTATACTTGTACTTTGCACAATGACTATAAAGGGGAATCTAATCCAATATCATCTTATTATCTCTATTCTAGGCTGCCTTTTTAAAAACTAGCTAGGGACAATGGATGAAAATTAGCACACACAGCTAACTCACATATCATTTTGTCTATCAATTAATTCAAATTTCAAGTAAACAAATAAATGAAAGAAAGAAAATACTATACTGCCTTGATAGCATTTGCATTAGCACCATTAGCACACAGAAAAGTCTCAGATTAGACTTCCACCTCTGGCAGGGGTTATTTTCTCATCAGTCATTAGGTCCTCTCCCCTCTTCCCTGCCCCGCCAGTCTCTTGGAATGCTCATCCTGTTAGCCTAATTAGCACCGAGGGGTTCTGTGGTCAGCCACAGCCACACAGATGTTATTAGGGAAGACATCTGATCTAATAGCCACTTAACCTCACCCGCTAATCATGGTGCCTCTATCCTGACCACACTGTGACATGGACATGAGCTGATGAGTCAAAGTGGATAATGTAATTGATGGAATTATTAATTCATTATACTGTATATCCTACTTGAGATAGGATTGCTTCTTAATGGGTATAATGAAACTACTGGGAATTAAAAGAAATGTTCTGAATTATACAACATTACTTTTGTAGCAGGTCTTGGATTCGAGGCAAACATTAAAAAGGGTCTTAAAGAAAAAGGGCAATATTTTGCTGATATTTCAAGTGTTTGTTTATTTATATTCATACTCTAAGTTTTGTTTTGTTAAATTTTATATGACGATTATTTAGAGCAAAATTGCAGATAATTGCATTATCACCACCTTTAAACACAGCATGGGATGTTTGGTGGAATGTTGTCTTCTTATCCGTATTACAGTTTTTCTCAGTCACTTTGGTACATTTATCGAATCATGATTAACATTTGCACAACAGTTAGTGCATTTCTCAAAACAATTAGTGCAAACTGCACCGCATAGTGGATTACCTGCAAAAGTGTGTATCTTGCTCAAAATGCTTTGTTTATGTCTCAAAAAGCAAGTATTTGTACCAATGAAAAGTCCTTTATGTCAAGATAGTCAAACTGTTTTGTCTTACAGTTTATCTGTAAGTATTTTTCTAATGAACAATGCGCAAAACAGCACTGTTTTCTATTTCAAACTTTATTGTGTGTGGAGGGGGTTGATTGCAAAAGACTGGATATGTTTCAAAGTTTTTACTGTTGACCGACATTGTGACAGTATAAAGCTTTTTCGGCATTGTGTAAATGAAAAATATGTAAAACACACCCCTTGGTCAGAGCTGTGCACTACTGTACATCTTTCTATACATCCTGACATTCCTGTCTGTCAGTTATGCTAGACAGACTATAGCCGTGTTCGAATTGTTCACTCGTTCATTCACTCACTCATTCACTATAGTGTTTGCTATAGGGGGGCTATATAGCGGGCTACCTAGGGGACAAGTGAACCTCGTGTATGACAACTACTGATGACAGCTAATTCAACACATTTGCATTTAATGACTCAAACGATGAAATAAGGCCAATTTGTTTTATGGGGTAGGCCTATTCAGTATAATGCATTTTGACCAATATGACATTCACTGTAAAACAATATTTGCCCTGGGTGTTACCTTAACTTCTATTCTTTTGTCAAGTTGACTGTGATTCACTACTGTTGTTCAAATAACTTGTCTGTGTAATTGCCCGTAAAATAATATTTGTTGTTATTTCTACACTGTAAAAAAGGTTTTGGCCAATAAGTCACAGTAAAGTCTTTTCTTAAGTTACTTCAACTTATAAAAGTAAGTAATGTAATTTCAACTAAGTTTCATGAGTTAACAGTGTTTTCGACTTTGCTTTTGAAGTCAACTCAATAATATGTGGGCTGAACTTAAGATTGTAAATTATGGTCCTAACTGCAGTTAGGGATTATGGGTAAATGCTACTTTCTTATTTATAATGTTTATTGTTTTATCATTACTGTTTATTGTGGCTTTTTGGGATGTGTATGACATAGAACAACTGATGAGCAAAATGACTGTGTAAGAGATTTTCAGAGTATTGTCAAGATTACCATTAAAACTGTAAGTGTACAGAGAAAGAAGCACTGAATTTGATGTGTGAACCAACTGAGTTCTATATAAGTAAAGTCCGCATCATGAGATCCATTCATTTGTGGGGGTATAATGACCAGGCTGATGATTTCGAGTATAATGTGAGAATTCCCCAAGTTGTCCAAACAGAACTACAATGCTTAGTGAAATTACACCCGTGGGAGTGAAAACCCCTCCTGATAACTCTATTCTTTTCATGCAGACTTTGTAACATTTCCATTTCTTTTGAAGTAGCGTGCAGCACATTTGATGCAGGGGATTTGAAAAGCTAAGAAAGCTAAGAATTAATAAAAATAAGAATGGGGCTTTTGAGGCATTTATAACTTTCAATTATCACTCGCTTTTGGAGCACAGATTGTGTGGTCTGATTGGGCAGTCCTCTCAAGTGATACTTGAAATGTCCACTGCATTTTTGTGTCTCCTCCCTCATCACTAGAAGTCCAACCATCTCCTTAGACTCCAAGGCATTTTCTTTACAATTTCCTGAGACTCCAAGGCATTTTCTTTACAACTTCCTTAGTTTAGAGAGTTTATGAAGAACATAGGACAAAAAAACCCCCCTCTTGCCCAAACACACACAGACAAGTTCCCAAAAGTAGCAAAGCTAAAAGCGGGGGGTGGGGCAGGGATGTGGTGCAAAATTGGAAAACCTAAGGTCATCTAACTGCTGAGCAAACACACCAATCCTAATGGATCGACCATCTTCTCCACCCCTGCAATTACCCTGATCCCGTGTTGAGAAGTGTAGCCACATTGGTTCACAGTGATGCTAAGTCTCTATATCCCTTGCAAATATATAAACCTCACATTCAGGAGCATTACTTCATTACATTGCCACCCAGTCAGCCCCAGTACGGCAATGGAGACCTCCAGCAGTGACATACTGCGTCCCTCAGATCCAAACACACTAATGAAGAATATGGAAATGTAGAGAGGGCTTACGGGATTACTGCTTGTCTGACAGTAGTGTTTCCTACCATGCTGGTGCACTAACACAGGCGTTTGTTGTAAATTGGGCCCTAAAGTTGGGACCTCAGTTGATGCTAATTCTTTCACTTTGTTTACGCACCAGAGTTTGAGCTGGGGTGAGTCAGTTACCACCACTCTGTGTGGTTGATTCACATTCTTAAACATATAAACATGTTAATGACAATTAATGAAAACAACATCATCAAACAACATGTGAAGCAGTGGCCATAGGCATACCGATTGATTAAACAGAGTAAGATGTTGTAAATCCTAGAAATCTCAGCTGGACTTCCCAACAACAATTTCCCTCCCTGAACAGTCATGCACCACCATTGTCAACATTTTCATACATACATTGGCTGTGCAAAAACACTGCCATACAAAACTTGCTAAAACTATTGACTTAATCATAACTTTGTTTTATTGTTGAAGATTCTGCAAACGAATATTCAAAGATATCCACATCCGCAATCAATTTTTGCTTTGCCTCCCAAAAAAATAACAGAGGAAAGACTACTGGACAGTGATGGCATAGGCTTTCTATGGCACGAACAGCATGTCAAGATAGAGTGAGCTGCTCAAGAGGGCCTGTGTGAGTGATCAGGACACTTGTGTTAGTTCTGTCAAGGTCACCAATTAAAAGAGCCATGTAAGAACATCCTTGGTGTATCACAGGAAAGCTTTCTAATGCCATTTTACTGTCTGGTCTGGCTGTCTGGCTCAGACTGGAATACAGCTGTCTATTCAAATCCACTTCCTCTGTGATGAGAAATACAGAGATGAACCCTCACCACAACCAACTCAATTAAGAGTAGGAGAACATTGTGTTTTAGACACAGCAATGCAGCTTACATTAAAAGACTCGGGGCATTTTTTGAATCAACTTGTGGATCCGTTGCTGTAAAAAATTGCTCGCTGTCATACTCTTATGGAGTGATTCACATGACCCCCGCACACTCAGACGCGACAGAAAAGGCGCCTTAACCGAATCGGTTAAAATGTTGGCCCTGTTGGCTATTCTGTGCTCTGGTCAATAAATTACACTAAAGCAACATAAAGGGAGTCAGACGCTGAACTGACATTCACTGCCCCTGCTGTTCGCCCTAGTTTATGCCCACTGGTAGGAACAATGTACTGACATTTTCCTGTAGGGACAGTGGGAATGGGAGGCCAACATCTAAGAGACATGGCCTAGCTTCTACAGGTTTCCCTCCAACACCACGACAAGGAGGGGGTCATTGAGTGCAGGAAATTCAATGGCCATTTCCCTATTCCTTCTGTGGCATTCTGCTTGCCATCAATGCTAATGATTAAAAGTGAGTCTAGAGTTTGTGTGTGGAAAGGACATCTGCTATTTCAGAACTGGCAATATCTGCAAAGTTTTAAATCTATTCTTCTTGACACCAGAATGTCAGTTGGACCTTTCAGGCAGGACTGAACCAGTCTGTCTCATGTGCTGATGTACCTGTCGGTCACCAGCTGAACCATCTGGTGTCGCAATTTGCTCTGTGATGATAATGGGCCTGATGGTTTTGACCTGGATGGTGTGATGCCTTCTGTCCAGTCCACTCCGATTCCTCATGGCACACAAGCTGTCCTGGACATTTCAGCTGTTTGAATGTAACCAATTAACTCATTTTACTTATGGATTATTCATAAGCAGATGTGGTTAAGCAGCGGTTATGTCACCAACAGGCAATTGACCATTCCCGCCATTGTGAATCTGTGCCATGGATAAAAGTGTCTGCTAAATATCAGTCAACTTTAAATGTATTTATTATTTATTTAAATGTTTAATGTGCTTGTTATGTCTGTATTTAGAGCGCTTTGTGTTGCACTCTGTATGAACAATGCGCTATATATAAAAAAAGACTTATCGTAACACCCCCAATTATCACAACCTTTGTTCAGAAATTCTAAAACAACAATGTTTTTTAACACTTCAAAATAACATTTGCTAAATGAACCTTCCATTTTTCAGTAGCCATAGGTGTGTAGATTTGAACAAAATCTGGTTTGGTTCTTAACGGGAGCATTTACTGCCTGAAATATCCGATTTTGTTTACCAAGCTCGGGTTGTGTACACGCAGCCTTACAACACTGTTTACAGCTCTTCGAGTCACGGTAAAATGTAATTTTTGGTACATAGCTAATTTAGATACACCTATGGTGTGGGTGGTTGCGTTTCTTTAGGAGTCCACCGTCTTGGTTTGTATAGAAATGGATATTAAGTGACACATACACGCAAGACGGCGGAAATACGGGACCGACGGTAATAGGGGGAGTTCCGATACTTACTGACTGACTCTTCTGTGCCATCCACCATTTGCGGTTCCTCTGCACCTGCCCTATAGTCTTAGCCTGGCCCCGCCCATCCTAGGTCTCCTTTCAGGGAGATACTAGTCTGCCATAGTTGCCATAGTTGCTAACCTGCTAGACTTAGTTAGCAACTATGGTTTTGGGAAACGCGTCCCTGGATTGGAACACGATAGCTCACTAGCATTTTCATCAGTCAGCAGACTATCTGCCCAATCACAACAAGAGGGGATGACGCTATAGATTCGTAACCGAAAGAGTGGTAGGAGCAACACCTGTAAACATCAAAAAATGAAGTTGGAAAATGCATACATTTATTTACAGGAAAGGTATAGGCCCGCATACATTGTTTCCTAGCTGTCTGCCGATGCTGTTAATTGTCAGTTTGTAAAGTTGGAAGGCGAAGTAGTAGGCCTAAGTAACGTTAAGAATCTCTGATCAATGTAATTGGTTAGGTTGGACCAATGATTTCAAAGTTAACGGAATGTCTACGCCCGCCACCATGCTAGCTTGTAAACAAATCCCAATCATGAGTGACCAGACTATTCACTCTGTGAAATTGCTTTTACCAGGCTACAGTTTATCTGTGCCAGGGCTTATGGGTTTTTACTAGCACTAAGGCCTACCTGGTGTTCACTAGCTTCATCAGTAGCATAGCCATATCAACACAGCAGTTTGCTATTAATTAAACTGTATATAAGTGATGGGATCTGGGAAATCCCTCCACATGGTGAAATTTCACCAACTTATGATTCTGATCATCTGACCATCCTAGCAACATCCAGGATTTTGCAAGGATGCTATCCAGGATGTTGCTAGGGGACAGTATTCAGGATGTTGTTAGGATGGTATCAGAATCTTGGTGAAATTTCACCAGAGAGGATTGAAACCAAGAAATCAAGGATTTTTTATTTCACCATGTGATGGGTTTACCCAGATTGCATTACAACCCAACCCAGGCATGGCAAAAGTATACGAGCTGTCACTTGCATTCAACCCACAAATCCTTAAAGGGATACCAGGCAAGCCTGATGCTTTTTCTCTAAAAAGCTCCCCCTACCGCCTGTACGTGTCAATATGTGTGCATCTTCCATCAAGGGTTTTCGCTGCTTATTCGCCGGCTCTGCCATTATACACACGTTTGCAACAATCGCTAGCGTTGCGTTAGCCTGCCTCTGTGCTCGGGATGCAGGATGTAAACTGATCCTGCTTCTTGCGATGTCTGAGACTTTGTGAGACTGAAGGTCGGCGGGTAGGATACACCGAACTTGCAAGTGGGATATTCTTCCTACAGGCAGTAGGGGTGGGCGAGAGAACCTTCATTCGCCCCGTAATGAGTCATTTAACCATATACCGACTTACGAAGATGATTAATTAACACGAAAACATTGCCTAGTGTCCCTTTAAAGTCAGTGTGGAGAGCTCTCTTAAAAGTAGTGAGATGATGATGGTGACATATTTCCCCCAGAACCAGAACAAAAAGGGGCACAAAATAACCTGCAGCGCCTGTGGCCCTCCTCTCCAGATGCAGAAACCTCCCGTCCCTCTGCTCAGACCGCAGGGGCAGGAGTCTAGAAAAAAAAGTTATTGATTCTATTCAGTGTTTGTCCCAAAACACAGCAAGTGATGGAGAGGATTTGAGATTGGTGCCTCCTCTCATCTAGCCAGGCTACTTAGTCATGCAGAGAGACACTTTATATGTCAGATTTGTGTTCAAATGAGAATCGGGATGGGTCCACCGACACATTCAAATATTGTCTTTTCTGCAATATTGTATCTGATACATTTCACACCAAATGGCTCCTCCAATCATTGAGCTGTCGTGTTAAAAGCTGAGGCCTCATACTATGCCAGTATAATGCTTGTCTATTTCAAGCATTGATGGTCAATAATGGTGTAGGCTTGCTCTATGCATACATTCACAAATCCTTCGAAGTCTATGCATGCATTCAAGAGGAAATTAATGGAGGTTTGGAAGCCCTTGGACCTCCAATGACATCAGACTGTGAAACTGCATGCTCAGCAGAGGCAAGGAAAGGATTTTTAATTCAACTGGATGTGATGGATCAAACATGTGAACACTCATTTAGTCTACTGATGGTCTTGTGTGACAGAAAGGGTTTATTTTGTTTTATTTGCAGAGTGGGTCCAAGCAATCAGGAGTCCTCTGGAGTAATGCTACACTCAGACTAGGCTTCTTTTTTTAAGCTATCATCGTCCGTTTTAAATATTCTAATCCTATGGAGTGTTTTCAGAAATGTCCTCAGCTTTTTTCAAAACACTGTTGCCAGAGTTTTTTTTTTTTTTCCTGCAGCTCAGAGCATCTTTCTGAAGTTGAAAAAAGTTCAACTTCTCAGAAAAAAGCACTCTGCATCAAGCACATTGACATTGAATTACAAGCTGAGTAGAAGCTAATGAGATGTTCGTAACCAGCAGTGGAAACTCTAGCAGTGGAGAAACTTATTAAGACTTTGAGCACAATGAGCTACATGAAGTGAGATTTAAACCGTATCACCATATCCATCTATGAAGTTAAACTGGATGTGTCCCATATTTTCTGGTCAGTGTGTGTCTTTGTTACAGTTGCTTGAAAAACGAGCATGTTAGTTATCATTAACTCTTGATTAGCACACGTTATGTTATGGCAGCAAAACACTCCCTCCACTGAGTCCCTGGCCAACTTTTTTGTTCCAAAAAAAAAAAAATGCCTAGAAGCCTAGATTTAGTCTGTTTGATTCAGAGTTTGGACATAACATTATATAGATAAGATGCCTTTTTTCATGTTTGATAGAAAATATTTATTTTTATTCCACTTATTACTTATTCAGCCTTTCAATCAAAGTTCAAGCATGTTCAGCTGTAAAGTAAATCATGAAGACAAATATCACTAGTATCTTTTTCTTATCATTTAAAAATGTGTTAGATGAAAGACCTGAATATGTTCCAATATCATGTCCCTTTCCCTCAAATCCACTGTAATGTCTCAAGTGTACAGGGTCCACACTGCCCTCTTGTGTCTATATGGGATTCAGACTTAAATTGAAAGTTTCATTATATATTTTTTTTTCAAATATGTTTTGTTCTACATAGCTAAAATGTCTTCATACCTTCATATGACAAGCTTCTATAATTTCACTGAAAATACTGATTCATGTATTGTAATCATCAATACAATAACTTGAGATCAATTCAATAGTCTAAATGTTATTTATAAACCGCAACCATTATATTTCAATTTCTATTTGTTGTGCTTATAGAGCGCCAAAACATTACACATGTATCATGGCGCTTTACAGAATGTAGACAGAGAAAAAAAAAAGAAAAGAAAAGAAGGCTCATGTATATTTACCCATTCTGTCTAATTTGTATCTTTTCAGAGAAAGGAAAGAAATGAAAGTATACTCCATCCTGAATGTGTGAGTGCATATAACATTTAAAGTTTAATAAATAAATAAATAAATGCTGAATATGAACGAAACCTTTGAAACAAGTTTCAGTAGTAAACTGTGTGAATGTGTGAAACTGTGTTGATACAAAACAATATGAAAGTATTAACTCTAATTTCACATTCTGCACCTTCAGATCAGTTTACTTCTTTTCTGAAATAACAAAACATTTTTCATTTATTGTGAAAGCTGCATGGAACAAAATAATACATTTTTGTAAACATTGATGTAAAATAGCACACACAAAAACAACATAAAAACTCCTAAAAAATGCATAGGGTATTTCTGACAAATAGCCCCTTGTGGAAAAAGTGGAGAAAAAAAGACCCTTGTCAGTTGGTGAACACTTTATCCTCCTCAAATGCTATTGTGTGCTGGAAGCTGACACACATTACAGCTAAATGCATTTTAAGTCTGTAAAGCTCTCTCACCATTTTCCCCTGCTTAGATGTCGTCCTTGTTACCGCTCCAATTATATAATTTTAAATGAGCGGAACACAGGACCAGTCATTGTAGCATTGTGGCAGCGGTCCATTCTCCCCATGGCCTGGGAGCGCTGCGAATTCCAGCGGCCAGGGGCATGCAGGCGTTCTTTCAGAGGGGAGCCACCTATTTGCTAGTCATAAAACAATATTTAGGTTGAGACGGTGCTGTGTGAGCGTCACCTTCGTCAATGGGGCCCATTCATGCAGGGTGAAGGGTGTAGCGTGGGTCTGTGAAGAGCTAGCGTGGGTCCCTGTGTTCTGGGGAGGGGCTTTCAGTTGTTCGAAGGAGTGGCAGAAAAGGGAACTGCTAGCGTCCTATGCCCGGGGTAGAATCGGGGTGAATTAACTGCATAATCGGATTGAAAGTGAGCCACGGAATTTATGTCAGTTCACATTTCATCAAATGGCGAGTGTGAATTGAAGTCGACAGTACAGAGGGTTAATCCAGAACTAAAGCCAAAATAATTAGGGGCCCACTCTTAATCCCCCCCTTATTCTAGCAGCAGTGAATAACATTAAAATACGGCAGTGCTGCTTTTCAACAGACAGTCCACAACATCCAGACTTCTTCAACAAACCAATCACAGCCAAGCAATCTTACCATTTTAGAAGAAGATTGTTTTTTATTCAAATTATTTTTCTTCTTGCAGACAGTTACACATTGGTAGAAAAGTGCAGAATGAGCTATCAGCACATATTCAAACAAATCAAGCACTTGCCTCTTTCAGCATTTCCAGTTTTTTTTTTCTTATAGCTAGTTAGGCCTTAGCAAGGAGAGTGATTTAGCAATCTTTATTCAACAATAAATTCAATCTGCCATACAATTCAGTCAAGTCAAGTCAAATCACATTTATTTATATAGCACAGTTGACCCAAGGTGCTCACAAAAGAAAAGACAATTTAGTAATAAAACAAAAATATAACTGAAAAATACAAAAGTAAAAACAGTAATAGTAACGATGTAATTGATGTAATAATAGCAATGATGTAATTATTGGTCAAGTATACTTTTTACATATACAAGGAATTTGGTCTCTGCATTTTACCCATCCGGGGTTAGTGTACAATACACATACACACACACACTCAGAGCAGTGAGCACAGCACATTAAGTGCACACATACTGTACACACCCGGAGCAGTGGGCAGCCGTTGGGGGTTAGGTGCCTTGCTCAAAGGCACCTCATCAGTGGATGTGGGAGAGTGCTGTTCAATCACTCCCACCCACACTTTTCCTACCAGTCAGGGATCGAACCAGCCACCCTTCGGTTACAAGTCGGATACCCTAACCAGTAGGCCACGGATGCCCCATTAATGATAATGATAAACTGATTATGATTATAGAATAAAAAAAGATACGGTAACTAAAACTACTACTACTATATAGCAAAATGTAAAACAAACACAAATAGGAAAGAGTGAAGTTAAAGGTTAAAGTTATTTTGTGCTGAAAAGAAATACAAATAAAATAAAATAAACAAACTAGGGGAAAATTAATGGAAATTAAAGGCCAGAGAAAATAGATGGGTCTTTAAATTAGATTTAAAGCTACTGATGGTGGTACAGGACCTAATTTCTATAGGGAGATTATTCCAGAGGCAAGGGGCAGGCAACAGAAAAAGCCCCATCACCTTTAGTTTTTAGGCATGCGTTGGGGACGATGTTGCGAGGAAGTGGCCTAGATGGACAGTATGGACTTAAAAGGTCAGATACACGGCAGTGCCATCCCATTTAAGGCTTTGAAAACAAAAAGCAAAACTTTAGGTAACCACAGATAACAAGCAGAGTTGGGCCAGCACAGGACTTATGTGCACATGTTTCTTAGTTCCAAGTAAGTAAAATGAGTGTCATTTGCATAGAAGTGATATTGAATGTTGTGTATGTTAAAGATGGAGCCAAGAGGGAGCATACATAGGGAGAATAGCAGAGGGCCTGAAATGGATCCCTGAGGGACACCACATTTGATAGGAGCAGTGGATGAAGAGCAATTGCCTAATCTTACAGAGACTATTCTATCATTCAGATATGATGTTTTCTATTCTAGACGAATAGAATTAGATATCATTAGCTCTATGGATTTGCTTCATGAAGAAAAATGTCCTAACTGCTCCGCAACAATTTCCACGAACATATGCTTGTTTGCAAAGGTGGATAAAGACCCTCAAGGACAAGAGAAATCCAAAAATCTGCAAAAATGAAAATTACATCAGATCAGAGTGACATTACTATGGAGCCCTCCGGGTGACATGGGGAAAAAAAACATGGGTTAAAAAAAAAAAAAAAAAGTAATGGGGAAAAAAAACATGAAGAAGAAAAAAAAAACGATGCACTTTTGCGGGATCTCATTGCGGGATCTCGCAAAACTTTTTTTCTACTTTTGGAACTTGCTGGGCTTCCTACTTGACCCCAATAGGCCCACAAACCACTACCGCCAGATGGCAATCGTATCATGATACTATGATTGCTCTATCACTGTTGCGTGTTGTGGGTTTTCTGGACACATTACATAGGCCTATGACACGGGAGGGAGAGGGAGACACCTGCGTGCAGACACGCACACACAGCAGGCTACAATAAATTGACTAACAGACAGCAGCCTAATTTCGAGGTATCACTAATACCTATTAAATAAATGTAAAGGACACAGAACTGTAAGCTCAAATTCAAAAACGTTTGAAGTCTACCCAAACATATGCAAAGGGAATATATATAAATTGTGTTGCATATAGCCAGCTTAATTAATGTCAATTTAAAGATTATGATTAGCAGTTTCTATGCATTTTTCCATTGATAGTTACAGGAAGCCACGTTGTTGTTTAAACTATTGTTGCTTCTAGCCCACGTTACCTCCAGTTTCACTTGCTGCAGGGACGCACACATTGCATGAGCGATCATAAGCGTTCTATCTCCGATGTAGAACTCAAATGTGTCTTGACGCCGCCGTTTGTAAGATCAGATCAAATAAGACGTTATAAATGGAACGCGATGTAATTAAGCTGTTCCTTTCCAAGCGTCTTGGAGACGTACTGTATGTGTGCTGACTGGGCTATATAGTTGATGACACCAAATGAATAAGTATGCTGCAAATGAGCAGACGTGTGAAGCACCGGGCATAACTTAATTTCGAGGCTACGTGGAGCAGTAGTAGGTTAATTGTTGAGGAGGCCCATAGTTTGAGAAAAGCTGCAGATCATAGGCAGAGAAAGCATAATGCTCTGAGAACAGTAGCCAAAGGTTTTCCTGCAGAAACAGGTGCCTTGGTGCACGCACCCCGCTGTCACTTTGACTCCCTGCATTGTGACAAAAACTGTCAGTCAGACAGTGAATTTTGGTTTATTAAATTAGCATAATGCGGTAACAATTATCATTTCAATTCTATCTGAAATCTGCTCACTGCAGACGTTACAATGCAGACCCAAGCAGCAGCATAGCCTTGAAAGACGTACACTTTGAATTTGATCAGAGCGGCTCTGGTTCTTCACCTAACTTGATGTGATTGGCTGGATGACCGTTCAATCAAATCAACAGACCTATTTGTGTCTCTGTGTGTGCGTTATAGATACGGTTCCAACTCTTTACGGGAGCGTTTATTTCCATATTTTACTTTCAATTTAATCTGACAAAAAGTGTGGGGGATAGAATCGTGTTCCAGCAAAACTGTGTACGTAATAACACCCACATCCCGCACGCTTGCTACGCGCCTGGTTGTGTGCGTGTCTGCACGCAGGTGTCTCCATCTCCCTCCCGTGTCATAGGCCTATGTAATGTGTCCAGAAAACCCACAAAACGCAACAGTGATATAGCAATCATAGTATCATGATATGATTGCCATCTGGCGGTAGTGGTTTGTGGGCCTATTGGGGTCAAGTAGGAAGCCCAGCAAGTTCCAAAAGTAGAAAAAAACTTTTGCGAGATCTCGCAAAACTTTGCGAGATCCCGCAATGAGATCCCGCAAAAGTGCATCGTTTTTTTTTTCTTCTTCATGTTTTTTTTCCCCCATTACTTTTTTTTTTTTTTTTTTAACCCATGTTTTTTTCCCCCATGTCACCCGGAGGGCTCCGTACATTACATCTCTCAGGTAAAAACAGTAAAAATAGAGTGTAAGACAAAGATACTATTATAGAGCGAATAAAATAAAAAATGGCAAAACTCACAAAAAACGTAGCACTACACCGATGATGTATTGTTGCTGTTATGTGTTACCACAATCCTAAATATTGTAACAATAACTCTAGATTCACATATAACCTGATGATGACTCTTGGATACTATTCTCCAGCAAACATATAAACAGAGTGCCAAAAACGCAATATTGCATTTTTTGTTCCCATGCGTTGAGTACCAAAAACGCAATATTGCGTTTTTAGCTTTTTTTAAAATTACGAAAATAGACACTAACACACCTTATGTGCGATTTTGGGAACTCTATGATGAATAGCACTAAAATAGATGATGATTGAAAACTCATGAAAACGCACAATCTGTACATTTTATCTGGACATTTTATCATAACTCGGCTTTTGATGGTTGCTGCTTAGGGTCAAATCAGTGACGCATGCATGTCAGGTCAAAAAAACCAGGCCATTTATTTCCATGGGTTTATCACTAGGTGGCAGTCTCGCCAGGTTTCGCTAGGTCACTTCCCGGAAACTTTACAGGCAATCTCCATTAAAAAAAAAAAAAGAACAGCGATTTTGACGAAAACTAGCCACTGTTTAACTTTGGATTTTTCAGAAACAGAGGCATGTAGAAATAAATTGGGTAACACTTTATTTTAATGTGTCGCTGTTACAGTGTACCTACCTAATTAGGTACAATGGTACAACCTGTGTAACAACATGTACTATCAGGTACTATCATTGTACTTGCATTATGTATTTGTGGGTACCTACATATAGTTGTTACATTGTAATACTGAGTGCTTTTACAAAACTTTGCCAATTTGCCTTCATTTTCATCAGAGGCAAAGAGCTGACCTGAGACCTGCTGGATGGGGTAAATCTGGTCATGATAGATTTGATATACAAACCATTCTTAGCTCCAGTCAAGGCCTCATTGTCTTCAGTGTACATGTAACAGCTGTGCTGCTACAACCTTGTTACTCTTTGATACAGTGGAATAAACCTATTAAGTGTACCAGTTAATTACTTCCATGTACATATGACATGTATGTTGTGTCTTCGATGTCTTGGAACAGGTCTTGATCATCTTGGAACATTAATGATCATTTGTTATATTTGATACAATTTAAATATTATTTCGGCCTAAAGCCAGTCACCTGTATTATCAATACATTTCTTTATTATGCTTTTATATTTGCTAATGTATTCAAATATGCAAGTTATCTAATTAACTATGCGTGATATAAAAATGTCCCAAGCAGAAATGGATTTTACACAAAAAGTACCATAGAATCAATTGAGACATGTTTGGTAGTGACCTTAATCAGATCGTTCTGGGTTTTGCCCTGTCTAAAGAAGCCACAGTTGGTTCCTTTCTGGATCTCGCAATGGAAATGTTTGGAAACTTTGTGATGCCCATCTGTAGCGTTTATTTTTACAATTTGTAAATGCACACTGAATCACCATGTTGCCTACTCCTTAGTTTTCAATCCAATGCTTCAATACCACTGTACTAGGATACAACTACCATGCGGCAGGTGTCCCGACTGGAGTGTACTTCTCTGTTTACTTTTCGACACATTACTACTAACCAGAGCAAAGTAAAATTCCGCCCCTGCTGAGAAACTAGTCCCTCAAAATGTAATGCGATCATTGAGATGCAATGATAGTTTTATTTCTAACATTATTCTATCAACACAGACATTTACATCGATAGTCTAGCGTTATAACTTATTTGCCTGTGGAGTGGGTAAGAGTTTTTAGTGGCGGGCTACGTGTTGAACGCTATGAAGCGCTACGCTATGAAACGTGTTGAAAACGGTCTCCACTGATTAATATAACACTGGTTAACTGGGAAATGAGGTCCTAAGTGACTTAAGGCAACTAAATCAATAATATCAATTCCATAAAGTTCACTGTACTTAAATCTACGGAGCATTTTGCAAACATTTCTTACAACTGTACTTTTAGGCAAGTCCCCCCATTTCGGGCTGCTATCGGACAGTTATTTTGGGCAGAGCTGCGCATGCAAGGCTTCACGACACCAACCTCACTCCAGCTGGGAGATGACACCACACAATGTATTCACATGTCGACTTTTGGCGGCAGGATATGTGTAGACAACGGCCATATTGCCATTACAAACTCACCCCATGCACTACAACTAAAGTCCCTCTACTCGGCGGCCACATTGTATCGCTTTTTTGGCAGCGTTTTCGGCAGAAATGCACGTGCGCAAGGCCTCACGACACCAACCTTGCTCCAGCGGCGAGATAACAGTACATAATTGGCACAATGTATTCACATGTCAACTTTTTTGCTGCGGAAGGGGCGGGATGTGTATAGACAACTGCCATATTGGCGTTACAAACTAACCCCATGAATTTCTATGGAGAATTTTTTCAGTGCTGTGTCCCCTCATTAGAAAGTCTCTGCTAAAACTAAATCCGTGGAGGATTATTTGAGTGATGTGTTTCCTCATTAGAAAGTCTCTGGTATAGCGGACAGTAGTACATTGAACTGTCATCGCCAGGGAAGTCATAGGCCATAAACTTAAAGCCAAAATGTATATGCTAATGCTAACTTGACTTTCAGTGCTACAATGATCCACCTACGGTGGGAATAAAGCACACATCAGAGCACACCCTAAAGACACATTTCTCTAATTATATTGGTATTTTAGTGCAACTGGCAGTAACAAAGATTTCAATTGTGTTGCTCTTTAAGCTATGAGTTTTTGAGTATGATGGGTATGAGTTATAGTAGTTTTGTAAGTTGTGCTGAGTCATCGATTGGACTTAGTTTGACTTTTTGGGTTTATAGTGTGTACTCTGACAACAAACTGGTCACGGGCTGGATAATTTGCCCTTTTTTTATGAGAATCAAATATCCATAAGGCTATCACAGGCAGCAACCAGCCGTTCTGATGCAGCTTACATGACCTACTGACTTTGCATGCTTCGAAATGTCGAAATGGGGGTTGGAAAAGTGTTACCAAAGCAGGAACTCTGTAGCCTGGGTGAACCCAGGTCCTGCAGGTCTGCATGGTAAGGATCCCATTGACACACGTCTGGGTTTACCCAGTCTAGGAACTCTGTGCGGTTAGAAATGTAACTGTTTCATGAAGCCACAGAGATGAGAAGGGGAATGATGAAGGTCTGACTGACCAAAACATCAGTTCAATAAATTGGATGCACCATGAAGGAAGCAGAGTTGCGCTTTTCTTTTCCCCCTCTCCAAAGAAGGGGTTGCAAAACAGGAATCATAATGGAAATTGAAGAGTTTTTGTGAAAATCACTTACCATCAAAACAACAAGGACGACACACACCACATAAACAATTTCTGTTTCATATCGTTCATGTGTCATCATCTTCAGGCAGGACTAAAACAAAAATGTACACATTTCTTTTAAGGTCAATAGAGAATGTGTTTTTTCCCCAAAATTACACTGGTAGTTTGGAGAGGTGGGAATAAGTCACACATGTGCAAGTCACAAGCAAGTCTCAATTCTTAACCTTCAAGTCCAAGTAATTTTTTGTCACAAGCAAGTCAAGTCAAGTCACAGCTTGGGTAAAGCAAGTCACAAGTCAATTCATACAAATTCATGATGATTTACCCATGTTTTGGCTAGTTATGAACTGTTGGGAGTTTTATTTGCAACAAAAAAGTATGTTTTTGCATTGCATTCAAACTACATGGGGTGGATTGCCCTAATATGAGACATTTTTTTGCTTTTCAGACTTCTGTAGTTAACGATGTGTAGGCACATTAAATCCACATCCAATGTTGATCACAGAACCCTACAGCTTTGGCTTTCCCATAGTTTCACTGACATTCATTAGTTTGGGGAAGAGCCACACCCACTGGAGCTTAGGTGTCTCACATTAGGATAATTTATACATATGAACGGTTTATAAAACTAGATGTACCGCAGAGCGGTACAAAATATGACCGCCGCCCAGTCCAGCACTTTTTTTCCACAAAAAGAAATCACGCTGAAAGGCCTATATGATTCTAACTGTCTCACTAAATTGCATTATCCACACTCAATTCTCACTGGTATCTGCTAGACAACAAGTACCAAAACATGATTAGTTCACATGTAAAATTCATTTTATACAACCCCACCTCCATGTTGCCTGTTCATAATTCTGAGAAATTCTTGATTGTTTGTGTTATGTTTATGTTATGTGTGGGTGTGTGTGTGTGTGTGTGTGTGCGTGCTTGTGTGTGTGCCTGTGCATGCAAGCGTACATATGTCTACTGTGTGAGTATGTGTCATACGTATGATTACTGTGAATGTATGTGTGTGTGTATGTATATCTGTTTGTGCACATGTGTGCACATGAAATGGGTTAACATGACCCCTGGAGGCAAACATACGGAAAAACATCCTAGGCCCTACAGTTCTCAAGATATTCACAGAGAACTGTGTCTGCCCTACCCTCCTTTCGGGGGGTCCAGTCCAGCGGGGGGGCTACAGATCAAAACGAAAAATGACGGTTCCATGCTATCCATGTGGGGGTACATGCCCACCAAGTTTTGTGTACCCCGGTCTTTCAGTGTCCCGAGAATCCTTGTTGGTGTACGTCACTAAATTTACACATAAATTATTTTATTGTAAGGCTTTTTAATTTTTAACTAGGTGGCGCTATACATGAAATAAGTGGTAATGGGATGGGTTGACATGCCCCCTTAAAACCAACATACATAAAAAAGGTGGACCTCCTAGGCCCTACGGTTCTCGAGATATTCACAGAAAACTGTCTCCGGCCACCTACAGGCCAGTTGGTGTATAGTAACATAAATTAATTTATTGTGTGGCCCCCCATGAACGGAATTCCACAAAACTTGGCGTGCATATAGATGGTGTCATAATGATCCTACACTTCCAATTTCGTGCAGTCTTGACTATGTTAGGTCACAGATACCTTCAATTACAACACCTCATTTTTACTTTTTTGTGTTTAACTAGGTGGCGCTATACATGAAATGAGAGGTTATGGAATGGGTTGACATGGCCCCTTGAGATCAACATACAAAAAAAAAATGGTCCTCCTAAACCCTACGGTTTTCGAGATATTCACAGAAAACTGTGTCTGGCCTACCCTCCTTTTCGGGGGTCCAGTCCAGCGGGGGGGCCACAGATCAAAACGAAAAACGATGGTTCCATGCTATCCATGTGGGGTTACATGCCCACCAACTTTCGTGTACTCCGGTCTTTCAGTGTCCCGGGAATCATTGACAGAAATTTGGGCATGCGGAAAAAAAAAAAAAAGAAAAAAAAAAATTCTGACTAAACCTATATGACCGCCGCTTCGCTGCGCGGCGGTCATAATAAGATGAAATGTAGGCCTATACAAATAAAAATAAATACATTTCAAGTAGACCTGTTATAAAAAAGCCTATTATTGTTTCAATATGTCTCAAACATTAAGTAGGCTACATGAAATTAAGAAAATGTATTCAAACAGTTCAAGTTACACCTTTTATGCAAGGACCCAGCCTAAATTGGCAACCATATCAGCCCAAATATTGAAAAAATGAACTAACCAATCAATCAAATGCTATCGTCGATGTGGACAGCCGTGGCCCACTGGTTAGCACTCCGGACCTGTAACCGGAGGGTTGCCGGTTCGAGCCCCGACCAGTGGGAACGGCTGAAGTGCCCTTGAGCAAGGCACCTAACCCCTCGCTGCTCCCCGAGCGCCGCTGTTGTAGCGCTGGGATTAGTGTGTGCTTCACCTCACTGTGTGCTGACAGTGTTTCACTAATTCACGGATTGGGATAAATGCAGAGACCAAATTTCCCTCACGGGATCAAAAGAGTATATATACTTATACTTACTTATATTTTACTGCCAAACTTTGACAAGCGCTAGGGTGCAACACTAGAGCTGCAAAAGCTAATGGGAAGAGGTTTTAGAACCCTCAATCCTATATAATATTGTTAGGGGTGTCACAATTTCGATTTTATGTCGAAATCAATTGAAATTACATCTTGATCTCAAACTTCGAAGTCAAAGGTAGAATCGACGATGTAGACACACCGCAATGTCACGTCCAGCATGCATGGCAAGAGGCGCACACACACACACACACACACATACACACACACATGTTGAACTGTGCCACATTAACACTCTGCTAACTACTTCTAAGTTTAAAAAAAAAAAAAAAAATTAACCGACTGAAATCAAAGCCCCTCCTGCTACTCTGAAATCACCGGTATGGAAGTATTTTGTTGTTTATTCACATCAATTAATGCTGCGTTCTATTTGTCCACCGAGGTCGATCTGCGAGTCTGTTTCCTGAGTTTGTTGCAGCCAATGGACTGCATATAGTAGTCTGAATACTGAAGCATCAAGTAGTAGGTCCAAGACTAGCAACCCTGTGGTAGAGGCATACAATTACATACATATTGAGAGAGCCTATCAATGACTTGTCATAGTTTTCATTTTAGACGTATTATTTTGAAATGGGGTACGTCTACGGCAGTGGTCCCCAAACTACGGCCCGCCACCTCATTTTGGGTGGCCCCCCAAAACATGTCTGTGGTATATAGCATCTGGCCCGCACGGGAGTACGACATCGTCAAATTATAACCTCCGTAATTTCCCCCATTCATTCTCTATGGCGAGTCTAACAATACACATGTAATATTCTTTTTGTCCACTGGTGGTTGTTTTGGCGCTGTTTCACGTTTGCCATCGAAAACGGAATGAACCTACCTGCAAACAATGTAAGAGGCCTATGCTGACTGCATCAGTGCTCAAAGTATTCTAAAAGTTTATCAATATTATTGTTAAAAACTAACTAACTTCTATTCAAGTCATATTTCTGGGACTTTCTGGGATAATTATTTCTATTTTTTATTCACTCCTCAAATGTTCATACAAATTCACAAAGTTCTCATCAGGTGAGTGAAAGTTAGAATGGTGGTCATTTCAGATGTTTTTGCCAGCAACTCTCATAGTTTGAGAACTTTAAATTATTTGTAGGATATTGCTTGTTCACAACTTGAGCTGTGTATGCAAAGACACAGAGTTCACACATTTTAAATAAAATATACGTTTGGGACTCCCTGCTTATACTTTTGGGAATGCTAAAGTCTTTTTATTAGTATTATTTCATTCTTTTTATTAGTATTATTGATGGCAATATAAACACAGCTAACAATGGTATTAAATTGCAGTAGCCTATGATTAAATGTAATGGAATATTCAACTAAGGTAGACTGTTGTTGTTCACAGCACTAAGCTATTTATGGTTACTGATATACTCCGAGTCTCTGGCCCTCTCTTAGAGCCAGGCATAGTGAGCTGGCCCTCGGAAGAAAAAGTTTGGGGACCACTGGTCTACGGGAAGATTTACACATAGCTGGCATGACCTGGAAGGACTACAACCTGTCTTCAAATAAAATCTGTAATGCCTGCAAAGTTGTTAAACACTTATTATACGTAGTAATGGAACGTGCATACGTCCCGTCTGATTAGTCCCCGATACTTGTCTCTCAACATAGCCACACATCCAAATTATAATTACAAACATTTATGAGAGATTTCTAGTGAGGACCAACAAGGCAACCGATGCACCACCAGCTGCAAAAAAGCTTTGAAGGTACGATGAAGCATACCTGCCGTTTGGATTTACAGTCACGGCTGATCTGAGACCTCAGTGTGTCGTGTGTGCCGAGGCAAACGACAGCACCTCGTTTTTCCTTCCCATGCAATGAGTGCCAAAAACGTAATATTACGTTTTTAGCTTTTTTTTTAAATTAAGAAACTAGACACTCTAACACACCTTATATATGATTTTGGGAACTCTGTGATGAATGAAAATGAAATATATGACGATCGAAAACTCATGAAAACGCACAATCTGGACATTTTATCATAACTCGGTTGCCGCTTTGGGTCGAATCAGTGACGCATGCACGTCAGCTCAAAACCAGGCCATTTTTGTGGGTCTATCACCAGGGGGTCAAGAGCGTGCAGATTAGCTTCGGCATGTTAGCATATGCCATTTTCAAATATGGCGCTGCATGGAGCATTTGGAACCAGCTCCATGCACGAAAATCCGTGTTGGGCATGAGCTCTCATGCGCGTACATATTGGTGGGCGGGTACCTATCCGGCGGCTACAGCCAAACGTTATTCAGTGCGTATTTCTTGTAGCCCTGGCAGCAAATTGCTAGGGGCGCGTCTAGATTTCTAGGCTATATTTCTTGAGGATCCTATGAGAAGACGTGCATATTATGGTTGTTTATCCATCATATGGCAAATAAAATAAAGAAAATTGTATTGATCTTGTTTCGTTGTTGTTTGTCCCGAACAAACGTAGCCTAAACATGATTAAAGACAATAAATTACACAACAGCGGCATAAAGACCTTGTCTCGTTACACCATGGGTCTCCAACACGTTGCTCTCAACCATATAGCCGCCCCCTTTGGAGCTTGCCAGAGGCTGAAGCACTAGGCTACTACATTTAAACACAATTATTGCCGCGAGGCATTCCAGCCTACGCATTTAATAAAAAGTAAACCATGCATAATTAAAAAAAAAAAAAACTCAATTTAGGCCACTTCGCTATGCAATAAGGATTCCATTAGAGCACAGCGCACGTTCAATGAATGAAAAAGGCCTTGATTCGCAATAAACTGCTGGAAATTCCAACACTTTTTCAACTACACGAAACTTTACAGTGATCATCAAATACCCTCTAGATTTAAATGCCCATCAGCCTCAACATTTAACTATATAATAAAAGTCAAAAAGTAAATTAAATCCCATACCAAAACCGAAAATCGTCTGCGTTTGATAGCCTGGTATGCCGCTCCAAACAAAACGCATGTCTCACAATAACGTACAATGTAAGAAATAAAGGTCTGCCTCGAATAAGCCTATCTCAAATAAATACCTGTGCTTTGCAGCCTAAGTAAATAGCAGACCCTGGACATAATTTAGGATTTACGGAAATGCAATCATACTGTAGCGACCGTGCTTTGCGTAACCCCGGGCACGCTCATGGTTGGCAGCCTGGCGAGAGGGGGGGCGGGACCCCCCGAGGAATATAGGCTACGGTTCGAGGAAGTTCTCCCTCGTGTGTGATCCTTTTTGTGTGGGGGGCTGCGTCCTCCCCTGTATGTGTGGTGTGTGTGCGTGCTTGACCTGCCCTGTTTGCATTGTGGTCTTGGTCTTGGTCTTGGTCTGAGTCCCTACCCTCGTTCGTGAGCCAATAAAGCTGCCATTGAACAACGTTGGTGTCGTGTGCACTAAACGTTACATTGGTGTCAGAAGCGACTTCCGAACATGGCCTCCACTCAGCGGGAGCAGCTGGGAGCGGGAGACCTCATCACTGGGTGGAGGCCCACGCAAGAGGATCCAGAGAGAGCCCTTGTAAGGGCTACTAAAAAGCTCGGGGCCTTCTATCGCTACTGCCGACGGAGGAGAGGAGCTTTCGTCTGGAGCTGCCTGCGGCCATGGGAGAAGTTCTTGCCGGAAGAGGAGCCTGAAGAAGCGTTCGCGGAGAGGACGGCGATGGCCTGGGCGCTGACTCCACGGCGAGCCGCGACGCGTGAGCAGAGAGGGAGTGCGGCGAGGAAGAGGTTCCTAGACGATGGACGGTTGGCGATACAAATGTAAGAGTTAGTGGAAGAATAGCAAATAGCAGATTACTATTCGACAGTAAGGTTGAAGATAATATATTGTAACGCAGATGAGGAGTTAGGAGACGGGGAGGCTGAGATATCGTTCCAAAACTCCGGTAAAACTCCGGAGGTGTCCACTACAAAGCAACAAACTGATCACTGATAAAGCACGGTCTCAATCACCCGTTATTCACACTCATCGGCCAACAACACAACGCAACACAACCTACTCACACGTAATCCACTTCTAATCTGACTAAATTTACTAGACGTCTTAGAACCCCCTATTCTATTCCCTCCCCTTATCAATCGCTAACCTATCTGAACCCCTAAATATTCCCTCCCGGACACCTCCCCCCATTCAAAACACATCAGAACTGATTGACACATTCTATGACACAGGAGGGAGAGGGAGACACAAACACTCTCGCGCACACACCGGGAAAACAGGGGAACACAGGGGAAAGTCCAACACGGGGGCAAATAGCCTCGGCACTACAATATCATCACAGTTGTCAAAGCTAGATGTGATCATTGAAAACACGCCGCTTCATTCATACCGGGTCTGCCGCACATGCTGTAATTTAATATCGAGGCTACTGCGCGATACAAATCAAACTTTTCCCAAACCCCGTAGGGAGTAGGGCCACGACAATGTGTTAAACACTACTTTTGTTCGGACTTCAAATCCTGAATATTTGGAAGCGTAGCCAGCACGGACTGAATTGCTTCATTAACTTCCGCCATTGCCAACTCCTTGAGGACTACAATTCAAACACAGTGCAGAATCTCGACAACATCTCTCACAACTCCCGCCTCCTGCTCGCTGATTGGCTCGGGGTCGAATTGTTCGTTGCGAATGAGGCCAATGGCCGAAATCCTAGACGGAGTCGTGGAGGGAGATGAAAATTGAGCGGAAGTATGTAGGAAGGCAAGGCCAGGCTAATGCTAAAGTTGACTAAAAAGAGGAATATAAAATCAGAAAATGCTGTTAGAAAATGCTCTTAATGCCTTAATTAAAAAAAAATGAGTAAAAATCCAACCTTTAAGGACATCAATTTTGTTAGTGAATGAAGAATGTATCGTAAATTAATAAATGTTCTTCCTTAAATTACAGGGGCAGTATTTGACCCCTATGTGAAATTCCCATAGAGGCAGGCAGATTTTTTTTTTTAAAGGCCACTTATTTCATGGATCCAGGATACTATGCATCCTGATAACGTTCCCTTGGCCTTTGGAATTAAAATAGCCCCACATCATCACATACCCTTCACCGGGGTCATCCCTATGTTCCCCGGGTCCTATGTTCCCAGCTCGGGTTAGGGTTATGGTTAGGGTTTTAAAAAAGGGTCCTATGTTCCCCGGTCCCATACAAAGCGGGGAACATAGGACCCGGGGAACATAGGTACGCTCCCCCCTTCACCATGCCTAGAGATTGACATAGTGTGTTTTTCAGTTAGCCTATTAGCTGGTTTGATGCTCATTGAGTTCAATGCAAATAAAACCAGCTAATAGGCTAACTGAAAAACACGCCATGCCAATAAGATCAATTTCTAACAGATGATTTTATCTCTTTTTAGTCAACTTTAGCATGGGTTCAAATACTTATTCTCCCCACTTTATATGGAGTATGAGTGAATATACTGTTTTCACAGTGCTATGCTATCCAACTGTATACATTGATTGACATAGTTGGGCTTCATAGATAACTTTAGCTCTTTCTGGGGGAAACCTGGACTGTTGAAAACAGACCCATCCCACATCGGAGGGTACTGCTCTCCTTTCAAAGAACATAGACCGTCACTTAACCGAGGCTAGTTCCTGACAAACCAGAGATCCAGAAAGCAGAGATAATGTCTTACACAGATCTCTGCCGTCCTTAAGTCACCCAGGCATATGTAGCAGGGGTAATTATGCTTCCCTGAATTTGCCCATCCTTTCTACAAGTTCTATGGGCATATTTTGTAGTTTCCCACGCCTCTGAGGTACAGTAGGTTGTAGGGGGGTGTGGCTTGGGTGTGACAGGGGTTGGTTCCCACGCTCAAGACCCCTTAAGTGTTCATGTAGCCCCCTCCTCTGCCTCTTTTGCGACTGTCCTGAGGCAGAGGTATGTGGAGTCTTGCATACAATACATCATATCTTTTATTTGGGGACGGACCATTGGTCCGACATCCCATTAGTCCGAAAATGAACCACTTAGGAGAGATACCATAAGTCCGACATACCATTAGTCCGAAAAAAAGAAGCCCATTGGTCCGACATCCCATTAGTCCGACGGTACACAGTAGAGATGCATGGATACACAGGCTACCTCAGGGCCTGTGTAATAGTCCGGCTACCTTCATGAGGATGATGCTCTCTATCTTTGGTGATCAGAATTTCTTAAGTCTCCTCTGCTATTTGGATGATGTCCTTGTATTTGGGAGATCTGAGGCAGAGAGTTTGCAACGCTTGCGCATGGTGTTTGAGCGTTTGAAGGAGCACAACCTGAAGCTGTCTCCAGCTAAGTGCAACTTTCTTAGAAGGTCTGTGAAATTTCTCGGTCATATCATCTCGCAAGAGGGTGTCGCTAGCGATCCAGATAAAGTTGAGGCTATTGTGAATGTTTTGCAGTCAGACCTGATGGAGGCTGATGGTGTCACGCCATCAGCGAGTAAGATCCGCTCCTTTCTTGGCATGGTGGTTTACTACCAGCATTTTATTGAAAACTGCTCTGTGCTTGCAAGGCCATTGTTTTCGCTTACAGGTGGGTCTAAGCGACCACGCAGGGGTAAAGGTGTAGGTAAGCCTGTGCAGAAGAGAAAGCTCTGTCCTCAGGACTGGTCCCCTGAGTGTACAGAGGCTTTTCAGAATCTTAAGTCTGCGCTGGTGAGTAGTGTGCCTTTGGCTCATCCAGACTTCACAAAGCCTTTCCTTTTGTCTGTTGATGCATCTACTAGTGGTCTTGGAGCTGTTCTGTCTCAGGTGCAGCCCAATGGGGACAAAGCTCGGCCCATTGCTTTTGCCAGTAAGTCATTGAATCATGCCCAGTCTAAGTATCCTGCTCATAGGCTTGAGTTCTTTGCTATGAAGTGGGCTATTTGTGATAAATTCAGTCACTGGTTGCGGATTCACAGGTTCACTGTGTGGACTGACAATAACCCCCTTAAGTATGTCTTGACGAAGCCAAAGCTGGACGCGTGCGAGCAGCGTTGGGTGGCTAGGTTGGCCCCTTTTGATTTTGACATCCTGTATATTCCAGGCCCTAAGAATGTGGTGGCGGATGCCCTTAGCAGAGAGCCTTTTGTGAGACCCAGGATTATGCATCGCTTGACCAGAACTTCTTATGCTGAACTGCTTAAAGAAGCAGAGAACCTGCAGGTGGACTCAGTCCAAGACATGTTTCGCCTGTCGTCTGAGCTTTCTGAGTCACGGGAACAGCGGGCAGCCTCCATGGCTGACGGTGTGTGTGTTGGGGCCACACATGTCGTTCAGGATGAGGCAGAGAACCTGCTGACGAGAGGGCGGTCAGCGGTCTCCTTGTCTGACAGCGTGTGTGTTGGGGCCACACATGTTGTTCAGGATGGGATGGGAGGCTGGGTCTCACGTGAAGAGGTTTCGGCTGTGTTGCAGTCCTCTCGTCACTGGGAGGACGGTGCTAAACTTAGGGCTATCTCACATGTTCAGCACTTAAAGTCTATGTCTATGACTGGTCAGAATCCTTTGCCTGTCCTTAGTCATGATGAGCTGTATGACAAGCAGTGTCAGGACTCCACTATCAGCAGAGTTAGGTTCTTTGTTGACAGGGGACGTCACCCATCCCGGTGGGAAAGGGTGCATGAGTCCCGGGAGATGCTTAAAATGTTGAGGCAGTGGAGTAAACTCACTACACGGTTGGGTGTGCTGTACAGGGTGTCTAAGAATCCTGTGTCTAAAAAGAATACCTTCCAGTATGTGGTACCTGAGGCGCTGAGGATCATGGTTCTAAAAGGGGTTCATGATGAGGCAGGGCACCAGGGCCAGCAGCGTACTCTGTGGCTGGCCAGACAGAGATTTTACTGGGACACACTTGAAAGGGACGTCAGGGATTATGTTCACAGGTGCAAAAGGTGTGTAGTTAGCAAGGCTCCGGAACCTGAGGCTAGGGCCCCTCTTGTTTCCATTGCTACTTCAGCTCCTTTAGAATTAGTCTGCATTGACTTTTGGTCTGCGGAAGATTCGCACAACAAGTCCATTGATGTTTTAGTGGTCACTGACCACTTCACTAAGATGGCATGTGCATATCCCTGCCCTAATCTGTCTGCTAAGTCTGTAGCTCGGGTTCTATGCAATAATTTCTTCTGTGTGTATGGTTTTCCTGCGTGCATTCACTCGGATCAGGGGGCTAATTTTGAGAGCTCTTTAATCGCGGAGCTGCTCCTGTTAGCTGGGGTGGAGAAGTCTCACACCACCCCATGGGAAATGGTCAGGCAGAGAGGATGAACCGCACTCTGGGAAGTATGATTAGAGCTCTACCACCAAGGTCAAAGGTCAAGTGGCCTCAGCTACTCAACAGTCTCACTTTTGCATACAACTGTACTGTTCACAAGACCACAGGTTTCCCCCCTTTCTTTTTAATGTTTGTCCGCACTCCTAGGTTACCCGTGGATTTAATGTTTGAAATTGTCCTGCTGAACGGGGATACAGTGGACACTGACACTTATGTTTCATCCTTGGGGAGGGACTTACGGGAGGCCATGGCCGTAGCTTAGTCTAATGCTGAGAAGCAGCAACGTAGGCAGACTGAGCTATATATTAGAAGAGCTAAAGGGCAACCAGTCAATGTGGGTGACAGGGTACTGCTGGCCAACAAAGGTGAACGGGGAAAGAAGAAACTGGCAGATAGGTGGGAGGGAACAATTTACACTGTTTTGTCTGTGAATGCCACCACACACCTTTAAAATTAGGAGTCCAGCAGGCAGTGTTAAAACTGTACATAGAAACCTCATCATGCCAGTGAATTTTTTGCCGCTCCCTGACGCTGGTGAGGATGACGAACATCTGTCATGTTCTGGTGGCAGTGTTAGTGAGGCTGGCAGCTCACAGTCCAGTGGGGACAGCGCCAGTGTTGACAGGAGTGTTAGGTGGGTTGCTGGTCTCCCGAGTAGCTCTGACGCACACGGTAATGACATGGGGGATTTTGGGTCAGTGACGGTGGACAGAGGGAATGAGATGCTTCCAGTCTCAGCTGGAGTGCAATCAGAGAGTGCCTTGGTATCTTCAGCCTGTGAGTGCTTGTCCCAAGGAGAAGTGCTTGTCCCAAGGAGAAGTTCGACCCTTTATTTTAACTATGTAGAATACGTTATGAATTGTATCCACACATCAGCAGCCTTTAAACTGTGTTACAATTGCAATTTGCAAGGGTTCCCGCACGGACGCCTTAAAGTGACAGGCACTCAATTACACTACCAAGACGATGCCCCCCCCCCCCCGTTGTCCAAGTCAGCTACCGCCACAAATTGAATCCAATTCTGTGGGAAACACTGCGTGGTTTACCTGTTTGATTGGCAGGAGCTGTGATGCTCCCTGTCTGATTTGTTTGTTTTGTCCTATATTCCAGGTATGCCATGTTTTTTTAATGTACTTTTGTTATTGTCTATTCACATGTACTTTTGTGGCGATTCACGCCGTTAACTGCATGTCTCGTGGTCTTGCCGCGCTCTTTTGCGACTGTCCTGAGGCAGAGGAGCTGTGATGCGACTGGCTTGCTCCCTGTCTGATTTGTTTGTTTTGTCCTATATTCCAGAGAGCAATAAATATCAAAAGCAAAGAATTAATCGTAGCAATCTTATTATGATAAAAACATCTTCGGTTAAGCAAACTCCTCCAAAAACGCAACTTACGCTTGCTTTACTTAATATCCCATCACTGTCAAATCAAACTGCCTTGGTTAATGAAATTATTACTGACAATCATATAGATGTTATGTGCCTTACTGAAACCTGGCTTAAACCTTCCATTAAATGAGTCTACACCTCCCTCCCATTTGAATTATCATGTACCATGCCACACTGGCAGGGAAGGTGGAGTAGCTACAATTTATCACTCTAGTCTTCTCACATCTCCCAAGCTCACACATAAGTTTAAATCTTTTGAAGTTCTAGTCCTACATTTTTTACCTCCAGACTGGAAAAATCAGCCTGTAACTGTGGTCACATTGTATAGACCCCCGGCCCCTACACTGAATTCCTAGAGGAATTTTCTAATTTCCTCTCCACTTTAACTGTCCAAACAGAAAAAATACTTATATTGGGTTATTTTAATATTCATTTGGATAATATGAACGATTCTCTCACAATTGCATTTCAATCCCTGATTGACCATGTTGGTTATTGCCAATATGTTAATTCACCCACACACCGAGATAACCATACAAAAGTCCTTTTAGGCAAGTCCCTCCACTCGGCGGCCATATTGCAACGCTTTTTGAGCACTCATCGGGCATCCTCTTTGGCAGAAATGCACGTGATCAAGGCTTCACGACACCAATCTTGCTCCAGCTGCGAGTTCACAACACATGATTGGCACGATGTCTTCACAACACACCATATGATTGGCTCAATGTATTCACATCACACCACATGATTGGCTCAATGTATTCACATATCGACGTTTTGCCGAGGAAGGGTGTGATATGTGTAGACAACGGCGTTACAAACTAGTCCCATGCATTTCTATGGAGGTTTTTTTGAGTGCTGTGTCTCCTCATTAAAAAGTCTCTGACCATACTATTGATCTAGTCTTGTCATACGACATAAGCATAGAACAGTTAACAATCTTACCACAACACCCGGCTTTAACTGACCACCATCTAATTACTTTTAAAATGACACTACAATATGCAGTATCTAATTCAGCTAAATACTACAGTCGCGGCCTATCTGAAAAAACGAATGCACTTTCTAGAAAAAACTCATTCCAGACTCATGAGGTATCAGAAGGCCCTTTCCTTAATCCAGCCGAGGTCGATTTGTTAACTGATAATGTGATGAACTCATTACGCTCAACCCTAGACTCTGTAGCACCACTGAAAATAAAAATAAGAAAACAAGTAAGACGTGCTCCATGGACTAGAACAAAAATGGCGCACTACTAAATTGGAAGTCTTTCGCCAAGCATGGAGAGATAGCCTTATCACCTACAAAAAAGCACTTAACGAGGCTAAGTCAGACTACTATTCCTTGCTGATTGATGAAAATAAATAATACAAAATGTATCTTTACCACAATCTCGAAGAGCCATACCGGAGTAACCCAATCTATCCCTATAAGCCTAAACAGTAATGACTTCATGAACTTTTTCAATGGCAAAATTGAAACAATTAGAGATAAGATTAATAACCAATCAGTCTCACCAAATATTTATACTCCATTGCTGAACAATAGTGAAAACATCATTGAATCACAGATAAGACTTCGAACAACATTGCATTTGTTCAATGACAACAATTTCCTCATCAAAATCTACAACTAGTCTACCAGACCCTATTCCTACCCTTCTTCTTAAGACTGTTCTCCATTTCTTGGATAACGCTTTGCTCCAGATTATAAATAATTCACTGCTATCAGGGCATGTACCACAGTTATCTGTTATTAAGCCATCCCTCAAAAAACCTAGCCTTGACCCTAACAACCTGACCAACTATAGGCCTATATCTAATCTCCCTTTTATGTCAAAAATACTAGAACAAAAAATAGTGTCCAATCAAATTGGTGCCTTCTTGCATTAAATAAAATCCAATAATTATATCAGTCTGGTTTCAGAGCTCACCACAGTACTGAATCAGCCTTAGTTAAACTTTTTAATGACCTCCTTATTGCTGACGATAATGGATATATATATATATATCAATATTGGTCCTCCTGGTGCCTTTGACACCATAGATCATGACATACTACTTCACAGGCTTGAAAATTTGAAAGGCATTAAAGACTCAGCAATCGCTTGGTTTAGATCATACCTTTCTAACCGCCGACAATTTGTACAGGTTCACAATAAACCACCTACCCAGACTATGGTAAAATATGGGGTGCCTCAAGGCTCAGTACTAGGGCCCCTGTTATTTCTCTTTATATGCTTCCCCTAGGCTCTGAAATTAGGAAAAATGGCATTAAATTGTATTCTTATGCAGATGATACACAACTATACCTTTCTATAAAACCTGATGAATTAAGAGACATAAGGACATGAATGACAAATAATTTCCTGCTTTTGAACTCCGATAAAACAGAAGTCATGGTTTTAGGTCCTAAAAAGATGAGGGATATCCTATTCTCATCACTGGCTACATATAGTATCTTCCACTATCCTCATCCACAAGACAATCCAAAATCTAGGAGTTATAATTGACCAAGACCTATCACTAAATAATCACATAAAACAGATTACCAAAACTTCCAATTTTACCATTTAAGGAACATTTCAAAGATAAGGAAGTCCTTATCCTTACCAGACGCCGAGAAATTAATCCATGCTTTTGTCACCTCAAGGATAGATTATTGCTATAAATCAATGCTCTATATTATATATCAATGCTCTATATGCTGGCTGCAATAATACCTGTCTAAAGAGCTTACAGCTTATACAAAATGCAGCTGCTCGCACACTCACTAGAACTAAAAAATATGAACATATTTCCCCAATCCTAGCATCCCTACTCTGGCTGCCTGTTCAAAGTTGCATTGACTTCAAAATATTACTTTTAACATACAAAGCCGTAAATGGCCAGGCACCAGAATATATTAAATATCTCCTAGTCCCATATAACCCACCCAGACCGCTACGATCACAGAATACTGGCCTTCTTGTAATTCCAAGAATCTCAAAAACTACAGTAGGAGGCAGAGCTTTCAGCTATCGCGCACCCCTCCTCTGGAATAATCTCCCTTCCTCAATTCGACTAGCAGACACCCTCCCTATTTTTTCCCCCTTAAGTCTAGACTTAAAACATACCTCTTTACTGCCTCCCATAGTTAGGTATGGTGCCGTGTGGAACTTCACCCACCTCAGGGATTTTTGGAATGGACCACACTGCTGTGTCCTCGTGTGACTGGCACCCCAGTAATGTGTACAATGGTGGTCACTGGCCATACCTGCGCTGGTGTCGACTACCCCATACCATGCCTTAGTTATGCTGCTATAGCATAGTGCTGTCATGGACTTTTCATGTGCCACGCCGTACAACCCCCCCGTCTCTCCCCTTCTCTCTCTTTCTCAACTGTCCCTCTCTTGCCTATTCTCACTATCATATACTGTAACAATATATAGTACCATTGATTTACTTATTGACATTAACCATTTTCATTTTCAGTAATACTAACCCACTCTACAGTACATCTCTCTTTCTTCCACCTTACCTTACTTGTCAGGTACACCATCACCAGTAATCAGCCGTCCGTGTACTTGGCTTTCATCTCGCCTGAAGTCCCATCCCTACGACTGCCCTATCATTGTCTATTACTGTCCCCCTAACTGGATTCATGGCCCGTACAGCCTAGCGACCCACCATCTGCCCTATGACAACTCTTCCCGGATTCCTGGCCAACACTGCCGACCCACCACTTGCCCTATGACAACTCCTAATCCTCTGAACAATTCCATTTCCTACGCTGGACTATTTGAACTTTCTGACACTAAATTAGGATTAATCATACCGGATATGTAACCATCCCACCTCTTGTAACATTCACCTCAGGTGGCTTTAAACACCATGTCCTATTCTCTACACCTGACTAACTTATGCATTTGTCATGTATACAGACCCTACTGTCCTGTATCTGACCTTAGGCAGATGAGTCAGGCCCTTGAGTCGTGGATCTGCTCAAGGTTTCTTCCTATGGGGGCGCTGTGGCTAAACCCCTCTTCTACTGCACTTTTTACCCCCCCATAAATGCACAAATAGGCTGACACCATACTTAATTTCACTGCATTTCTTACTTCCAGTAACTATATGCATGTGACAATAAACTTCCTTGTATCCTTGTATCCTTGTATCCTGTGGCGCAGCAGGCTACAGCGCTCGTGCCATGAAAGGGTCCGAGTGCCCACGGGGACCCAGGTTCGAATCTGGCCTGTGGTCATTTCCCGATCCCACCCCATCTCTCTCTCCCACTCACTTCCTGTCTCTCTCTACTATCCTATATAAATAAAGGCAAAAAAGCCCAAAAAATATACTTTAAAAAAAAAAAAGGTTTCTTCCTATATGTATCTCCAATTCTAGGGAGTTTTTCCTCGCCCCTGTTACCCATTAATCTGACTCTCGCCAGATGAATTTCGTTCCGCCTAGCTCCACTCACATCCATCTAGGATCGCTTCCGTTCATCTGGCAAGAGTCAGGTTAGTTACCCATGGGCCTTCTTTTCTTTTCTTTTCCCTGATTGTCTAACACTCTGTAAAGCGCCATGAGACATGTGTAATGTTTTGGCACTCTATAAGTACAATTAAATTTAAATTTACTGGTGATGGTGGGTAAACGGTAAAAATAAATAAATAAACTAGAATTGCATCTCCGGGGAATTGCAAGAGAGGGTTTGATCAGGGGCATGGAACTCGGCTTCATCCAAGGATTCCAACGGTACTTCATTTTTGAAAATCGGGGAAACGGGTCAAAGGTTACGTGCATGAACACACATCCATTTTGGCCTGTTGGTGGCGCTAGAGCGCTCTAGGTGCCGACATGAAATTAATCATGTGTCCCCAATCAGAGCGCCAAATGTCACAACTTTTCACTAGACGGTTCTATAGGCTGCCATAGACTCCCATGGCAGAATAATAATTGGAAAAAGTAGAAACACAATGGGGCTTCGCCCCCAATAATAAGAAAAGATAGAAACACAATGGGTGCCTACGCATCTTCTCTGCTTGGCCCCCAATAATGTCAACATTAAAGGATAATTCCGGTATTTAACACTTTGAGTCCCTTTTCTGGTTTGTTTTGGATGAACTAGAGTGGTGGACACCGAATTTTTGACGATTGGTCCTGTCTCGACTTTTCTGACTCGTTTTGAATCGCCTTTACTGCTTCAGAGTGGCTGCCTATGGGCATGCACAAACATGTTCTTGAAACAACCCTTAACGTTTGTTTTCAAAACTGTGCGACTCAGTTCTAGTTCAGTTCAACTAGTTCATAGTTTTTCATATGTTGCTGCGAGCTATTCTTTTTCAAAATGATTGCCACAGCCCATATAGAACACAGTTAATGGGATTTGGGTCGAGGATCTGTCTTGACTGTCTTTTTGATTTTTTATTGGCTTGCACATACCTTGAAAGGCTAGCTGGGTGCTTCAGTTCAATGTGCTGTTTCAGGTGTGCTGTGGATGTGACGGAAGTGCGGATTTTCTTTTTGAAAGCCGGCGGGCAAAGTTTGCACAGAAATGTAAGATTTTCCCCATCCTCACCGACCTTGTCATAAAACTTGTTTAAATGATCATACGACGCCTCCTTGCTGCTTTGTCGCCTACATCAGCCTTTCTCAAACTTCTTTGACCTGAGGCCCAGTCAAGGCATACTTTGGGGTCATAGGGCCCACCTACATGAACCCTCCCACCCCTCATCAAATTATCATTATATCACAATTATTATTGTTATGCTATATTGTTATACATGCACTTCAAAGTAGTCTATGTTTAAAGTGCTAAGATTGTTCACAGAAGTTTGTGAAAACATGCACATCAGAGGACTGCTTTATTAATGCAAAATATAATTACAATAGTTTCATTGTTTTTGCATGGTTGCATGATGCTTACATGAGAAATACTTCTCAAAACAACAGCAATTATATGGGTGCCATTGTTTTGGGATGTTTCCCTCGTGCAAGCATCCTACATTGGTAGGCAGAAATAATATTTACATGCTATTTAATTGAATGCCTGAATGTAAGGATTCAGGAAACACAACACCAACTTTTGTGAATGGTAAATCACTGATTTGGAGATCTTTAACAGGAAGACTAATTAATAGCTTTTGGCCACGTTATATTGAAATTTAATTTTAATACTTAATGCTAGACAGTGTTTATATAGTCTGCTATGCTCTGTTTTTAAGTAAGTTGCATAAATCCACGTAGTTCTAATGTCGTTTCATAATTAAATAGGTTGAAGCGGAGCTTTTCTACCAATGTTATCGAGTGGTTTCTCACGCAGGTGTCCACACACATGCATTGAATAAACTCTCATACCACGACTTAATTGTATGCCTCTGTTTGTTTACACCAAATTAGCAAGTATTTCCTACTGATTGCAGAAACATTTTTTTTTCTTTTTCTGTCAGTCCGCGGTTCCTTGATCAATTGCGCAGCAAATTATCAGACGAAGCTCCGGGAATAATTTCACTCCGCAGACCAGCAGTTTCCACGTTGCGGACCGCGGCCCATAGTTTGAGAAATGCTGGCCTACATGCTGCTTTTGTTTTGATGACGCATGCGGCGGTGAGCCACTGGTGGCTGCCTTGCCAGATCGGGTGTTTTTTTAGCAAGCGAACTTCTCATGACTGACGACAAAGCTGACGAAGCTGACGAAGTCTACTGCCAGCTGACGAAGTTCTCATTTTAAAACATTACTGAGAGACAGGCACTGTACAATCAAGAAATCCTGCCACTAAATCCAAAACTGTGCTTGACATTATGTACAAAGCTTATAGGCTACAGTGGACTAGCATGTTGCAGGGGCTGCTAAAAACACCGACAAACAACACACTGAAAACTCGGCCAATCACAGGCCTTGCTGTCGAACGCTCCGTCCGGTTCGACCGTGGAACGCCACAGCGGACTTAAGCTGCCCCCAAGCGGCTGCAGTTGTACTTACATTTCACGCAGCTGCGTGAATCACGTTTTTTGTGAATGAAGTGTCCATTTTTAACTAGTACCCACTGTAGTCTAACAACGCCCAGTTCCAGGAATGCACTAATATTTTGTTGGTAGTACCAGTTTGCAACAAGTATTAGTTAACACTAAGTTGTAAACACTTCGAAAAAATATTTTACGAAACTTTTACGAACAAATCGGGCAGGAAGCACAGATCAGGTACCGACAAGAGGATCGCTCGCATGACGCATGCAACAGCACTCAATCACCTAAGCAGATTTTCGAAAATCGTAAAGTTAACTCCTCAATATCTATGAAGAAAAAGTCTCAAGTCATGAATATCAAGTCAAAGTCAAGTCAAGTCTTTTATACATGTTGATCAAACAAGTTTCAAGTCCTTAAAATTGTGATTTGATGACTGTCTGGTAGTTTGATTACCTCTTTATAGACTGGTGGAGGAGTTGGAAGAGTAGAAAACTGAAATATAAAAACACATAATGTAGTCAATGAAGTGACTTATCCAAAGAGAAACCAGATTGAACAACTAATTATAGGAGTCAGTGAACTCATTACCATTCCAGCTACGATCTCGTCGATAATATCTTTTGACCCAAATAATTCGTCCAAACTGTCACGGGGTGGGAGAGAAGAGTCCACGCAGAACTTTGGAGGATCATCTCCCCAGTCTTTGGAGCCATTGAGCCCACAGCAATCGTGCTTGGATGATACAGTTTTAAAAATGTTTAAAAACAATTTTTGGAAAACAGATGTTCCACTTTAATATAATATTATCTTACCTTTATTTGAAATTTAAGCAAGAACTTCACATAAGGTTGTTCATCATTCCGTTTCAGAGGGGCTGCTTTTTGGATGGATATCTGAAAATCCTTACTCTCCTTAGAATGAACAGTTAAACAAAACAATTTAGGGCAACAAAGGTCACTAAAATAACTACTTTGGTATAAAATAATATGGTGAATTTAAAAAAAAAATATGACAGCTATTACATATTATAAGCAGTAGCAGAAACAGTAGCAGAATCAAACAAATCAAACAGACAGTTATCCTTAAGTTTAATTCCATTTGTTGGCCACAATTGTTGTTGAATGGGGAATCTTTGATTCTTTCTTGTTAGATTGTAGCCTGGGGGTCTTGGAACTACACATTCATTTTCTCGTATTTGAAATGTGGTTTACGAATGCCCAGAGCCGTTTATTGACCGCTACGAATGTTTATCAAATGCGTCTGTACATAGCTCATAACTGCTTCGGTGTGTCATCATCATCTTGCTGTCCCCCCTCCGTTCTGTGATTGGTTCCTTCGTTGAGGTGAAAACGAAGTCAATGGAATCCAGGCTGCCTAGCAGCGTGAATAAAATCGTGTGCGTAAGGCAGCATGGGAAAACCCAGGCTAGTTAGATTGTTAAGAAAGGATGAAGTCCAATGAAATTTCCAAAAATAGTTCTAATTTATTAGAACTGGCTTGTTTCGTTGTCGCCATTTGTTATGAGTGTGGAGGAGGGTGAGTCTGGGACGCCAGACACCACTGAGCCCTCTGGAGGTTTCATGGGCCTAATTCAATGAAACGCCTATATGAAGGAAGGTGCCTGCTTGATAACTCCAGTTAACTCCTGCTCTTGAAGGCTGTTCTGTTGGTGATATTTTTGTTAGTGATTTTGGTTTTGAAGGTAAATACAGAAGGATTGTTTGTAGATTGGCCGCTGTGTGAAATCCCCTACCTACAGCACATGGAATTTAACATCTTTCCTGTGTATATTTGAAATTACCTATCTAGAGCTGTGGTTGTCAACCAGTGTGCCATGAGGCAAAGTGAGGCGTGCTGTGGAATTTTGAGGAACCCAATACATTTATATAGACAAATGAAATAGGCTAAAGGGCTATTTTAAATACATAAATGACAACTTTCTTGATTAAAAATCTCAATCAACATCATGTGAGTATATGCCTATCACTGTGGTCTCAGCTCATGAACACACTGTATTCACCTTATTCCGCGCCACAACATGGGAGGGGGGGGGCGCGCCAAGTTTTCCATTTTGTGATCAAACTTCCGGTTGAGCAGTACATCCATAGCGATACATTGAGATAGCATATCAGTTACATTCACGATCGTTGAGTTCTACCGAGATTACTAGGATCAGAGAATTTCAAATATGAGTTAACTGGCTCTGCTGGCAACATATGTATGGGTCATCCTAAAGTTAGGTTAACGTTTAACGTTGGGGGATTTTGGTGTCTTATGACATTTCTACAATACACCTTTCCTATTTGGAGTTAGGATAAGAACTGCTCTTTTAAGGTTACTGCTACAAAGGAGTGCCTGAAGTGTTCACATTTCTATGGAAGCTCATGACTATTGGCAGGTAGTATTTTTATTCCAAAGGAGAAGAACGCAGCAACCATTGACCAGATTCAACCTATAAGTCTCCTTAATGTTGAAGGAAATATTTTCTTTAGTGTGATGGCAAGGAGGTTGGTCTCCTATTTCATAAGTCAAATAGATTAATAGATGTGCCGGTGCAAAAGGTGCAGATCCCAGGACAGGTCTGGAGGTTGGGAACGCATGATTTGGCAGCAGATTCAGACAGCAAGGACAGAAGGCAGAGACATCCGGGTGGTCTTCTTGGATCTTGCAAACTTGTCAGGAAAAGGCCAAAAGTGTGGGGGAGCTTCACAAGGAGTGAACTGAGGCTGGAGTTACTGCATCAAGAGCCACCACACACAGACGGATGGGTTTCAAATGTTGTATTCCTCTTGTCAAGCCACTCCTGAACAACAAACAACATCAGAAGCGTCTTACCTGGGCTAAAGAAAAAAAGAACTGGTCTGTTGCTCAGTGGTCCAAAGTCCTCTTGTCTGATGAGAGCAAATTTTGCATCTCATTTGGAAACCAAGGTCCCAGAGTCTGGAGAAAGAATGGAGAGGCACACAATCCAAGATGCTTAAAGTCCTGTGTGAAGTTTCCACAGTCTGTGTTGATTTGGGGAGCCATGTCATCTGCTGGTGTTGGTCCACTGTGCTTTATTAAGTCCAGAGTCAATGCGCCATCTACCAGGACATTTTAAAGCACTTCATGCTTCCTTCAGCTGACAAGCTTTATGGAGATGCTGTATCCCCACAACTGCACTGCCCTATCCCAGCCATAGTGTCTATTTATTTACAAATGTACATATTGTAACTACACTTATTCATAGCCATATTCTACTGTTCTTTTTAATACTATTATAATGTTACTGTCTCTGCTCTACAATGGTACTGTTACCACACTGCACATAGCTGTACATACTGTACCTGTTTATAGTTCATACTAAATATCCATATTTATTCAGTTTTTCTGTAATATATTCTGTTAATACACGGCATATATCTATATTGTTCTTACTACTACTATAATGGTACTGCCACTACATTGCACATATCTATACATGATGTATACATTATTCATATTACATTAGCCATATCTATTCTGCTCTTATAAGGTTACTGCTAATATACTGCACATACTTATATTTAATGTATACTACTCTAAACCACATTCTGAAAACAAAGGTATACTACTGTCTACACTGCACTATATATTTTGTCCTGTCTATGCACCACCTACTTTGTATATCACATTGCACTTTTTCTGCTTTTTTGCTCTTCTGGTTAGACACAAACTGCATTTCGTTGTCTCTGTACTTGTACTCTGCACAATGACAATACATTCGAATCTAATCTAATCTAACCAGTATGCATTGCATTCAACCCAGCATGCATCACATCAAGTCAGATCTGCGCAGATGTGCATCAAGTTGAATGAGCCTAATGTTTAGAAGCAATGGTCACATGACATGGCTGTTTTGAACCACGTTTCAAAGCAGTGTTTCGAAAAACTTGTGCTTCAAAAGCTCGTCACTGATTCGAGACGTCAGTTTCGAGCATCACAAACTGGGCATTTTACCTCATGAAATGGTTAATACAAAATCTAACATCTATTCTTATGTGCTGAGGTTGTTAAGAGTTTTTCCCCAGTAAACTGTTATCTACCATTGCTCCATTGAGATTGAATGGGATTTAGCGTTTTGCTAACAAAGTTATCGCAAGCAAGTTGCAAGCTTTCTGTTGCCTTCATTAGTTGCCCTGTGTATCAACAGCTTTACAGTTAGCCATCACATTTTAATTAGTTAATCTGTTCTGGTTTATACCTGACGAAGACCTGAGTGGTCGAAACGTTGTAGACTACCATTAAAACTGGGAGCATGTAAGACAGTGTGCGATATCTCTTTTTCCTAGCTAGTATCTGGCATCTGTTGAATTTTATAGATGTGCTCTTGCCACTCATCAGGTGGCCTTTGTCTGTGTATGAAATTGCTGTTTTAGGTGTGGAGAAATTTTAATTTGGCTTGGGGTGCCATGTTGTCTAAGTACTGTAGCACTATATGGAAAGGGAGTGTTGGAATTACCAATGACCAGCTTTGTGGAGGAGTCGAAAGTCGAATCCACAGGAAACAATGAAGCATGCTCAAGGTGCACTGCAACATTAGGATATTGTTGGGGAGCTGCAGAATGGAAAAGTGGGACTTGGACTTGGTACCATTTGGAAAGCATGGGCCAAGTCCACAGCACAGTAAGAGAGACAGATGGTGGCCAGCTTTGTTCGCGAACATTAAGAGCAAACTAGACGTTCAACGGTGGTATCTCAAGTGAAGCAAGGACAATGGATGAACTGGCATTGTGTTGAGAAGAGAAAGATCACCTGGAATGAGCTATGGGTCATGGATGCTAACCACATTCAATTTATTGTAAGAGCCACTTGTGATGTTCCTCCAACTTCAACTCCAGTTCCTCCAACTCCTGTTGCTCCATAGGTCATGGTTCTTTACAGCACATTCTTTCTGGTTGTATAACTAGCCTGACCCAAGGTCGCTACACCAGGAGACATAATCAGGTTTTAAAATTACTGGCGGGTTTGCTTGAGAACAAGAGAGTTGACATTAATTCTATGCCAGCAAATGACAGGTTGTAGAATTTAGTTTGTGCAAGACGGACAGAAAAGTGACCATAGGGCAAATACAAGCAATACAAGACAACAGGGCAAAGCACGGGACTGGAAACTTCTTGTGGATGTTGGAAGGTGACTGCAAGTTCCACATTGTATTGTTGTGACTGTTTTGAGACCAGACATGGTGTTGTATTCGGAGAGCAATTGTATCATTGCGCATGTCATTCGGAAGAAATCTACAATGTAAATAGTCATGAAAATAAAGAAAACGCATTGAAATGAAAAGGTGTGTCCAAATGTGTATCCATATATGTATATAATGTGTGCATGTATAGTTTGGCTATGTGTGGTACTGTAAAGTTCTACTTCTTTATGTATGGTCCCCTCCTACTGCCCCAGTGTTTATTTACTCCTCCTTGCACTACTGCAACTGTGGCACAAGAATTTCATTATATTGCAAAGCATATGTGACAATAAAACTTGAATGTGCAGTTAAAGATGTTACTACACATAATTTATAGTTCTGCCATCATCTTCTACTATATGCCACATATGGTGCATGACAATCAACTGTTTTTCATGGTTAATATAACAAAAAGTAACCCACCTGTACAAGCGTGGAGAAGGAATGAGCCGCAACAATGAGAAAAGAAATCTCAATCATCTTCATAACCAGAAGCTAGAAAAATATAATGAAATATTAAATTAAGATGAAAGATAAAAAAAACAATACATTTAGTAAATTACCCCTGTAAAATGAATGGTAAAACACCAAAATTGAATGTTGCCCTATCCATGAATATACTTTAATAAACACAAGGTTTTATACCAAAAGAGTAGGCTTACCGTACATAACAACCATTTTGATTGTTTGCACATGGCAAATAAGCCAAAGATTGGAATTACAAGGCTCACACATCCAAATATGAAAAATTCCTCTCTGGTCTCTTCAATCTGTTTAAAACATACAAGGCCTTTTATGACAACTTGAACATTTGTAACATTTTACAACCAGATTCCTATGTGTAATCATTGAAAATGTAAGGAGAATCCAGTAAATGTAATGAGGATTTGAGGAGGGAGCAGATAGTGAAGAACTATGGTTTTCCAACAGAACACTATATGGGCAATTTAATTCTCCTCAACATTTATAAGGTGTTCAAAAAACAGTGCTCTTTCATGTACACCGTGTGCACAATTATTAGGCAAGTGAGTATTTTTACCTTATCATAATTTTTATGCATATTTCCAACTCCAACCTATATAAACCTGACTGCTAATTGGATTTATGCATCATCAGTTGATGTGTATTTGTGTAATGAGGGAGGGTGTGGCCTAAAGTGATAAACACCCTACAATCAAGGTGTGCATAATTATTAGGCAGCTTCTTTACCTCAGACAAAATGGGCCAAAAAAGAGATTTAACAGACTCTGAAAAGCAAAAAAATGTAAAATGCCTTTCACAGGGATGCAGCACTCTTGAAGAAGCAAAGATATTGAGGCGTGATCACTGAATAATCAAACGTTTTGTTGCAAATAGTCAAAAGGGTTGGAAGAAACGTGTGGAGAAAAAAAGGCGCAGAATAAGAGACGCTAGAGACGTGAGAATAATTAAACGCTAGAGACGTGAGAATAATTAAACATGAAGTTACCAGGAACCCATTGACCTCCAGTGCGGCCTTATTCCAGAAATGCAACCTACCTGGAGTGTCCAGAAGTACAAGGTGTTCAGTGCTCAGAGACATGGCCCAGGTAAGGAAGGCTGAAACACGACCACGACTTAAGACTCATAAGTTTAACGTCAAGACTGGGCCAAGAAATATCTGAAGACAGATTTTTCAACAGTTTTATAGACAGATGAGATAAGAGTGATTCTTGACGGACAAGACGGATGGACCCGTGGCTGGAACACTAATGGGTACAGAGCTCCACTTAGTCAGACGCCAGCAACGTGGAGGTGGGGTACTGGTATGGGCTGCTATTGTTAAGGATGAGCTAGTTGGACCTTTTCGGGTTAAAGATGGACTTAAAAGCAACTCCCAAAGCTACTGCCACACTGCAAAAACTGCTTATCTAACAAAATCTAACCAAGTGTTATTAATCTTATATCAAGATAAGAAAAACTAGTTGGTATTGTTTTCAGTATAAAGAGACTTACCTAGCGCTTTCTTATGAAATCATTTGACTTAATTTAAAAAATAATTAACTTATTTTAAGACATCTTATCTTGAAAACAAGCAAATGTGTCTGCCAGTGCGTTAAGCAAATTTGTCCTAAAAACAAGCAAATTTGTCTGCCAGTGCGTTGAGCAAATTTGTCTTGATAAGACTCCTTAAAATAAGTTAAAGTCTTCTTAAATTAAGTCAAAATGATCTTTTGAGAGGGCTCTAGGTAAGTTTTTTCATACTAAAAACTAGATTTTAGATTTAAAATTAGATTTTTTAATCTTAATATAAGATCAATAACACTTGGTTAGAATTCATTTTTTGCAGTGCAGTTTTTAGAAGATACTATCTTCAAGCAGTGGTACAGAAAAATCTACATCCTTCAAGAAGGCCATGATTTTTATGCAGGACAATGCTCCATCACATGCATCCAAGTACTCCACTGCATGGCAAGCCAGCAAAGGCTTTAAAGATGACAGAATAATGACATGGCCCCCTTCTTCACCTGACCTAAACCCATTGAGAACTTGTGGACCCTTCTTAAATGTGAGATTTACAGTGAGGGAAGACAATACACCCCTTTGAACAGCATTTGGGAGGCTGTGGTTGTTGCTGGACAAAATGTTCATCATCAACAGATCACGAAATTAACAGACTCCATGGATGGAAGGCTCATGACAGTTATTGAAAAGAAGGGTGGCTATATTGGTCAATGAATATTTCATGGAGTGTTTATTTGTATATTTTGAGTTGTTTATTTTTTATTCTTACTCTAAGAAATGAAAATAAACAACAAAAATTTAGTTTTTTATTTAGTTGTATAATAATTCTGCACACCAATAGTTGCCTAATAATTCTGCACACATAGATTTTTTCCTGAGAAACTCAAAACTCACTTTCCCTTTGTTAAATATTCAGGTTTGAGGTTTATTAACATTTTTGATTGACTGAGATCATTGTATTTGTTCAAAAATACAATTAATCCTCAGATATACAACTTGCCTAATAATTTTGCACACAGTGTATGTTCTGACCATGGAGGTTGATTTTTAGTTTAATAAAAACAAATCACGCTTATCAATTTGTCTCCATCTCCTACTCCATTCCCATACTCTTGCAACTCATGTAAGTGAGTGTGTGTGTGTGTTTGCTATGTGTCTATGTGTGTTTGCTCATGAGTGTGTGCGTGCGCATGTGTTCATGTGTGTGTTAGTGTGCAGTTTATTTATGTGTGTGTGTGTGTGGGGGGGCATTCCAATTTTGTGCCCAGGGCCCGTGGTCATGATAATCCAGCCATGCTGAATGGAATGCAGTAAGAATCAAATGGCGTCTTCCAAGTTCTAGCGCTGGCAGGCAGGCACGTAAGTAAAGCCAGGCCTATCATTTCTTTACCCAAGCACTGAGCGCATAAGAGAACTGAACGCAACAGGATACACACATTATTTTTTCCCATAGACTTTGCATTAGCATTGAGACATCATGATAATGTCAGTATTAATATATGTTCTTACCTTAACTTTCACGAGTTGAGTCATACCTCTCCGGTGTCGGTACGTGCACTCAAAAGCTCTGGCTTGCGGCACGAATGTGTTAGCATGTTGCTATGCTAGCGGGCCCAGACGTAGCCGTAGAGGGAGGAAGATAGCATTAATCAAACACATCCACGTTTTCCCTACTTAACAGTTACAGTTGCACGAGTAGTTGATAAAAATGTGTAGGGGTCACACAACATGGAACGTGCCGATTTTCCAAGCGAATAAACAGGAGAACTACAATGTGTGGCGCAATAGCACTTGGGAGTACTTGACCTAGCGTAGTAATATTAATTAACACCTAATTGTAGATCCTATCCACCACAGAGTTTAGAATCCATGCTTAATGACCCCTCAGCCTCCCCCTCCCCTCTGAGCGAGCACACACACTAGAGATGCGCTGATGGGCTATTATTTCAACCATAACTGCATAGCAAAACTTATCATCAATCCGCCATCCATCCGCACCAACGTTTTTTGACCAATTTTCAAAACCGCACCCGCCCGCCATCCGCTGGTTGTTTTAATGTATATGGGTGATGCGGCGCTGCTGACTTAAGGCTAGAAAGCTCTTGCCTGTTCTAGAAAGACTGATCCAATGCAGCAAATATATTAATAGGCTAAAGTCCTACATTGGCTATGTTGTAGCCTATCCCCAGAATATCAGCAGCAAACTCAGTCTCTGTCTCGCAAAACAGTCTCCAAATAAAACGCACATCGGCCTGTTGCCTATTCTGCCAGCTTGTGCCAATATATCGTCCAAAATGCTTGATTGAATTGCATTCTCCACTTTTCTCCATTTATAGCTACATTTTCATGTACCACATCAGCATTTTTGTTCAGTGAATCTTTTGTAAATTGCTTTACAATAGCGTCGGGCCCTTGTCAGCAGCCTTCGGCTTGCCTCTTGCCACTATTCACTCCTTCGTCTTCAACATTCCCTTCTCAATACTTTTGGCCTCAATGTGTCCAGTTACATAGTCTGTCTGTTCTTAGTCTTGGATTTTGTGAAATAAATGTCTAAATATCACCTGCTTGCTGCAGCTTCCTTTTAAAACAGCATCTTTTTCTCTCTCGAGCATTTAATCTCCTGCCGGCTTGTCTCTCCACATCGTCCAAAATGCTTGATTGCATTGCATTCTCCAATGTTTGGCTAAGTTTCCATGTACCACATCAGCATTTTTGTTCAGTGAATCTTTTGTAAATTGCTTTACAATGACCGTCGGGCCTATTGCCTGGCTTGCCTCAGCTTTGGTCACGTCCTTTTACAATTTTATCATTGTAATAAAAACGCAATTTGGCACATAATTTCAACATGCTGCTGGCCTACTAATTAATGCCTATTGTACTTTATTTTTTGCAAAAAGAAAGAAATCCTTGATAAAATAACAAATCATTCACATTATAGGCTACTTTACGCACTGTCATGTCAGGGTGACACTATGACAAGCCTGTTCTGAAGACTCCTATTCATTTTGACTGCATGGGAAGAGAGCGTGTCTTTTTCAGACAGACAGCGCAATTCATTTTATACCAGCAGGCCGATCGGACAAACTATGGCGCCTCGATATTAAAGAAACGCCGACTCCATTCATTCCGAAAGTCCACCGCACAACAGTGCAACGTGGATGTTCACATTTTTAGTAACAACCGCCAAACTTGCTTGCTTGCCTTACACATCCGTTTTCCGACTTTTTCTTACCTTCTTTTTTCCGCTGTGGATGTTATTGAGCTTGTAGAAGTTTTAGCTCTTACGTTCTGAACATCTCGCACTGCCATCGCCCGATGTCATTTCTGAGTCATATCACTCTGCAATCTAGACCATTGTTGATGATTTTTGTACAGCCACAATATATTCTGTGTTATAGCTATGAACACATACAATAGCTCGATTAAAAGGTGAGACTAAGCTCTCGGTGGGTGCAAACCGTGTATTTCTACACGCCTCTGTTCCTGAGAAATCCCAAGCTAAACAGTGGCTAGTTTTCATCAAAATCGCTGTTTTTTTTCTAGAAATGGAGATCTTTCATGAAATATGAAGTGTTGCCTGTTACTTACTTGTGTAAACTTTCCGGGAAGTGATCAGCAAGACCTGGCGAGACTGCCACCTAGTGATAGACCCACGAAAATGGCCTGGTTTTGACCTGACGTGCATGCGTCACTGATTCGACCCAAAGCGGCAACCGAGTTGTGATAACATGTCCACATAAAATGTCCTGATTGTGCGTTTTCATGAGTTTCACGATCGTCATATATTTCATTTCCATTCATCACAGAGTTCCCAAAATCACATATAAGGTGTGTTAGAGTGTCTAGTTTCGTAATTTAAAAAAAAGCTAAAAACTTAATATTACGTTTTTGGCACTGAATGAGTTAAATGCCTATTCCCTGAATGGTAGGCTACAATTACTATGTGTTTTATATATAATATCGAAACAAAATAACCCAGGCAGTATCATCTAGGATAGCACAGGTTGAAGTCAACGTCAAGTTGGTTCTATTTACGGAGGTGAATGTGTGATTTACAAAAGATTCACTGAACAAAAATGCTGATGTGGTACATGAAAATGTAGCTAAAAATGTGGAGAATGCAATGCAATCAAGCATTTTGGACGATGTGGAGAGACAAGCCGGCAGCAGATTAAATGCTCAAGAGAGAAAAAAATGCTGTTTTAAAAGGAAGCTGCAGCAAGCAGGTGATATTTAGACATTTATTTCACAAAATCCAAGACTAAGAACAGACACTGGACACATTGAGGCCAAAAATATTGAGAAGGGAATGTTGAAGACGGAGCGAATATTGGCAAGAGGCAAGCCGAAGGCTGCTGACAAGGGCCCAACGCTATTGTAAAGCAATTTACAAAAGATTCACTGAACAAAAATGCTGATGTGGTACATGAAAATGTAGCTAAAAATGTGGAGAATGCAATGCAATCAAACATTTTGGACGATATATTGGCACAAGCTGGCAGAATAGGCAACAGGCCGATGTGCGTTTTATTTGGAGACTGTTTTGCGAGACAGAGACTGAGTTTGCTGCTGATATTCTGGGGATAGGCTACAACAAAGCCAATGTAGGAATTTAGCCTTTTAATATATTTGCTGCATTGGATCAGGCAAGAGCTTTCTAGCCTCACGTCAGCAGCACCGCATCACCCATATAGCCTACAATTAAAACAACCAGCGGATGGCGGGCGGGTGCGGTTTTGAAAATTGGTCAAAAAACTTTGGTGCGGATGCATGGCGGATTGATGATAAGTTTTGCTATGCAGTTATGGTTGAAATAATAGCCCATCAGCGCATCTCTAGTGTGTGTGCCTCTCTCTCGCTCAGAGGGGAGGGGGAGGCTGTGGGGTCAATCAAGCATGGATTCTAAACTCTGTTGTGGATAGGATCTACAATTAGGTGTTAATTAATATTACTACGCTAAGTACTCCCAAGTGCTATTGCGCCACACATTGTAGTTCTCCTGTTTATTCGCTTGGAAAATCGCCACGTTTCATGTTGTGTGACCTTACACATTTTTATTTAACTGTATTTAAGTAGGGAAAACGTGGATGTGTTTGATTAATGCTATCTTTCTCCCTCTACGGCTACGTCTGGGCCCGCTAGCATAGCAACATGCTAACACATTCGTGCCGCAAGCCAGAGCGTTGGAGTGCACGTACCGACACCGGAGAGGTATGACTCAACTTGTGAAAGTTAAGGTAAGAACATATATTACTACTGACATTGGGTGGCGTGTTCCTTTAAGAACTGCAGTTGCAGGTCTCATGATAGATCTGGGAAGATAATGGACTAGTATTCCAATTGTAATAATGTCCAATTGTAATGTCCACCTTGTTATCAGGTCTTCATGAACAACTGGAAAGCAATGTTCCCTTGCTGCTGATACTGTATTACTTTGTGTGTTGCTGTTGTAACTTGCTCTCCTTGTTCATGTTAGCGAAGGTTTTGAGGCTAAGGCCCTAGATAGGCTCAAAGAAGTCACACCCTTTTCAGTTGTGATACCACTAGTGCATTCAAGGGGTTAGGCAGTCAGGGCATTGAAAACCCTCTCTAGGATGCAATAAGTTCACCTTGGGTCTGTTAAGTAGACCACGAGTACGAAGTGTTGACGAGTCAGACCAGGTTTGAAAAACAGTTTGAGTGTCATGTTACACCTGACATACTGTATGTATGAAAGATGCATGCATTTTATTAATTGGTAAAACATATAACCCTAATAGTAGGTCATTATACCTATTATTTGTTCAATGTTTCTTTGGGAAAGGGAAATGCTGATGTATAGTTATTTAATAGGATGTGTGTGTGTTTGTGTGTCTGTGTGCATGCTGTATATAGTTCTTGTGCATTTGTGTGTGTGTGTTTGTGCATGCTGTATAGTTGTATGTAGTTCTTGTATATAGTTATTGTGTGTTTGTGTCTGTGTTTGCAACACCCCTTACCTTTTCTTGACTGTCCTTTTTCTCCAAGAACTAAAGAAAAAGTAAATTGTTATAATACAGAAATGTACACACACATACATACATACATACATATTATATACAGTATATTATATCATTCTGTAGTATACCATAAGATGACAATAAAGCTTACATCATTCATCATTTGGTTCAAAGCAAAGACGACCGACTTCTGATCAGGTCCGAAACATGCAGAGGAAGAAAAGAGCACTGTACACTGACTTATACAAGTTACAAGCTCATGAGTATGTTTTCATTTTCAATAGGTATTATACATCAACGTTTCAATATGCTATGCTTTTGTTCACACTGTGCAGATTGAATCCTTCTTTTAATGTTAGCCTAACCCCTAGTAATGGGGCTGGGTTATATATTTACGTATGATTGCTTAAAATGCTAAGAGTGAGACATTCAAACTTTTATTTAAGTACATTTCTATAGACAGCATTCAGCAGTTCAACAGCATAACAGAATATAAAGTAAGGTATACATAATAATGTAAGATAAGATGTAAGATGTAAAATAAGGTCACTATAAAACTTACCACTTTATAAATTTCCATGATGTATACTCCCAATGCGATCAATGTGAATGAGATAATCTGATGTAAAGAAATTGTTGTGATGTAGTCATGCTTGCCGCACTCAAAACCATATACTTTATTCTTAAAATTACATGTTTTATAGCTAAACTTACCATATGTAAAATGTAATAGGACAGCACTGCTCGGTGAAGGCAGCTCAAAAATCTCTTCTGATCCAGTCCTGTATAAGAAAGGTCCTTATAAAGTAACATTTTGACAGATAATATTACAGAAGTATTTGTATCTTAAACTGGTCATTCTTGACGTTAATGAGGTAATGTTTGTTAGTCACAAGTGCATAACTTTCAAGCAGTCCTGGGTGTCTACTTAGGGACTGTTCGTTATTTATTTAAGGGGCTACCGGAGGAATTTTGGGAGCGTTAGTAAAAAAAATATGTGACCCTCCCTCGCCAGCAAGAACTTTTTCTATGACCCTCCAAAGTGATTGAGAAAAAACGCATGACCCTCCCCAACAATTTATTGATGCCTTCTGTACTGGGAGCTTGCAAGCTACCACCAGGGACGGATTAAACAAATATGCCCCCCTGTGCACAATATCACGGGCGTGCACGGGCGCGTCACTCTTTGCTGTCGCTGGTGCACAATTTCACACAATGAAAATGTAGTACATTATGTCATATTATAACTCAGGCTCACACAGAAATGAATTCCAGCAACTGTTTTTATCATTAGGCTGTAATCTCCCTTTGCTGTCCAAGCAGTCTACAGCAACATTTTTCACTAAACGGACCGGACAGCAGTTGTCATATTTCTGACGGACTGGTAGCAGGGACGTTGATAGTATTTTGTGAGAGGTGGTGCTGATCATATTTCGGGGGTGTCTCCCCCGGGAAAATTTCTAAATTCTGGCTGTTAAATTGACCCTTTTAACGCAGTTTGGAAGGGCAGACATCCCAACCTGCAAAAAGTCATTTCAGGGAGGTATCACGAAGCCCCCCACCAAAATAAATAAATAAATACATAAATGAATAAATAAATAACAATACTAAAAAAAAAACTTTAGCCTACTTAGATACTGAAATACAGATAAATATGTTTGTTCAATAATGACTAGTCAGTACACCAAATAGGGAAGGCCTATAGATAGTAATTGTGAAAATAAAATATGTAGATCTTGCAGTTTGGTCTTTTCATGTAGCCTTGGCAACTAGCCATCTAGTATAGGCCTGAATAATATGCACATGAATTGACACTAGTTAAACTCATCTCAACATGTTTTTTTGCAATCATTTAACCCACCATGGGCGATGCTAACACTGTTACAAACAGTGCATCGTGCAAGACTAGGCCTATCATTATTTTTTACTCTTATAAACAAGGGTACACTTTGAAATGGGTCTTACATTTTCCTTTTTTGGGGGTGACTCCAGACATCCCAACCTGCAAAAAGTAATTTCAGGGAGGTATCACGACCCCCCCCCAAAAAAAAAACAAAAAACTTTAGCCTAGTCAGTCGGCCTACACCAAATAAGGAAGGCCTATAGAAAATATTTAGATTTTGGTAGTTTGGTGTTTTCATGTAGCCTTGGCAACTAGCCATCTAGGCTATAGGCCTGAATAATATGCACATTAATTGGCACTTAAACTCACCTCAACATGTCTTTTGCAATCATTTCACCTGGCATGGGCAATGCTAAAGTCACTGTTACAAACAGGGCAGCGTGCAAGACTAGGCCTATCATTATTTTTTACTCTTATGAGACAAGGGTAGCCTACATTTTCGTTTTTTTTGAGGCACTGACTCTGCTATGACGCTCTTATTCATACACTGAACTGATTAATTAAGTTCGGGAGAAAAGAGATCAATTAAAGCCCGCCTACACTGAAAACTGATTGGTTGATTTAGCGAAACAGGCCAATCAGGATGCTCTCTCTCTCTTGGATGCGCTCAGGCACACACGCACCACCCCTCTCTCTCTCTCTCTCTCCCGTCGTGTGCGCGCTACACTCAGATGCACACGCGGTCTCGAATGCTCGCTCTTGATCGCTCACTCTAGATTCCGGGAGATTTTATCTAATTTGCGGGCGTCAGGGAGCCGCTATCAATATACGGGAGACTCCCGGAACTTCCGGGAGACTTGGGATGTCTGGAAGGGGCATAAAACAACTTTAACAGAGCAAGCAGGGCCCATTTTCTGTCTGACTCAGGTGACGTGAACATTGGCTACCTGCATGATAAGGTATTCACTTCACTGCTGCTTGACACTACCTTGCACGGAGACATATTTCACGTTAACAGTGGAGATGTTAGCAAAACTATAGCGTTTGGTAAATGGAGATGCAGATCATCTCCCTAATTAATTTCTTTGCGCAACAACCCACATTATGCGCTCACTCCAGCGAGACGAGTGAAACAAGTGTAGGCCTATCTGTCATCGGCATCGCCAAAGGCTATTTGCTACGATATAAGCGATTTATTAGGCTATCCAATCGCTATGCTGTTTTCATGAACATTGCAGGAATCCACTTCATTCACCTACTCGTCGGCAAATCATCGAAAACGACAATGAGCCAATGTTTCAAAGACTCATCAAAGCTATGCCCATACGACCTTTATTTATTTAGGTCGGAACTTGAGATTGCACATTTTACACTAGGCTATAAATTATTAGATCTATAAAGACACAAGAAAGATGCCAGAAATATTTTCAATTCATTTTATTGAATGTTTGAAAAAATCTGAAGTCTGAATGATGAAAAAATGCAGAAAATGTTACCCCAAAAATCAGGTTCTTCTCCTGCAAGAGACAAAAACAACAATTAATTCACCGGAACACTTTTATCTTTAAAGTCTACCCTTACCGACTGCTGTTAATTAATTTTCATAGATGCAGAGAACCACTACCGAGCTCAGAGAAATAGATTTCAAACCCATTAGCATTAGCTGCTACCTCAGCTGATATTTCAATCAAGCAGAGGCGAGCTAATGCCGTTACTTGGCTAGCGCGCTAACGCCTGCCAAAACACGAACTCTGGAAGTGACTACAGCTAATAGCCTAGCTCCCACTCCTCTCCATACAAAAACGACAGCCTTTCCTGGGTTAAGTCTCACGGTCAAATAATAACTTGCTATTCTTACACCCAAGCATATTGCTGTCCTTGTACCGGTAATCATGGATGCTGTAGTGTTAACATTTCGCCATAGCCGCTAGCTAGGTTTAACATATTCCAGTGTTAGCTCAACTAGCTAGAAGCTAACGTGAATTAGTTTACAACGAAGTTGTAATTACCCCAAAACAGCTCTTTATAAAGTAATGCACACCAAGTTATGGCTTAGCCTAGCAGGCAAATATAAACAGTCATACAATTGACACAATGTCTATTTTCTGAATATTTACATGAGTGAATTTACCAACCTGAAAATCGCTGCTCCAGGAGGCTGATCTGACGTGCCTGGCTGCCTGCTACACACGCAAAAAAAGAACAGATAGAGCGGGATCTGCGTTGGGTAGTAGGAACGAAGCTGGGGTAAAAAAAAACAGATAGCGGGTCTGCTTTGGGTAGTAGGAACGATCAAAAGCCAACATACATGGAAGCTGGGGTAAAAAAAACAGATAGCGGGATCTGCTTTGGATAGTAGGAACGATCAAAAGCCAACATACATGGAAGCGACTTCAGGCCGATACCCCTGCGACATTATTATATGGGAGGATTCCATGCTGATCTGAAACCGACATCGGGCAGATGTATGTGTGCTGTCTGGGATACAGTACAGTTTCATTGCCATGGCATTTGGTGCAGATCTGACCCAGACTCATATTCTACATCTGGGGCTCATCTGGCCCTGGCCTGTGATTCATATTTAAGCTATCAGACAATTAAGACCCACACAATATGTAATTTTCAAAATAGTTTTTTATTTTAAAAAGGCAAAAGAGAACAGTGTGTCCGCTAGCCTAACCTTAGGCCTACAACATAACACAAATGTAAGCGTAATGTGTCTTTTTGAATTTTTGCTACCATTTTCATTGGCGTATGTTAATGAACAAACTCCGCCAAACGCACTGAAAGAAAATGTCATGTTAACATAGTCCGTTGCATGATCTAACCGGCTGATTTCCGATGATGACGATGGCGCTCAGCTGTGTCGGAGGATGTAAGATTACTGGCAGTCTGGGGAGCACTGAAAGCACACAACAGTTGGGCGATCCTGCAGATCAGCAGCTCGGTGGACTTTGACATCGACAGTTTGTTGTTTCGTGAGAGTTCTTCGACGTTAGCTAGGCTACTCAATCCAGACTTCAGGGCAGGCTGCTAGCATGGCAGTTCGCAGGTCAGCAGCAGCGGCAGATCTCTCGCAGAGTAGGCTAGCTGTCCTGAGAAATATTTTCGAGCAGACGGTGAATTGCAGCGCTGTTCACGGATGGATGTCAGAGGACCAGGGCAAAAACTAGCCCAATGGACTAACGGTACTAAACAAACTATGCAAGCCATTTCGAAATCTTGTTTTATTTAAACTACTCAATGCAATCTCAAATCCTCACCAGAAACACCAACAGTCAATATATTCATCCAAATCCTAGTTTCGTTTGTTTTATGGACTACTAGGTGGTCGTGGAAGAGATTGTTAAAACATTATTAGGGCCCGAGCACCGAAGGGCGCAAGGCCCTATTGTTTTTGTAAGGATTATTATTATTATTATTATTATTATTATTATTATTATTATTATTCCACTTTTTTGCTTTCCTGTTTTTGAGGTGGTTAACATGGTCGAAACCTCTTGAAATTTGGCACACACGTCAGGTGTCATGCATCGCAGTTAGGTACAAGAGCTTGACCCCGGGCGTGGCCCAGGGACTCGCTAGCGCCCCCTTAGGTGACTGATCCCGTGGTTGGCAAATATTTTGAGGTGGTTAACATAATCGAAAACGCATGAAATTTAGCACACACATCAAGTGGTACAGTGAATAGACAGGGATAAAAGCTTGGCACCGGGCGTTGCCCAGGAACTCCATAGCGCCCCCTTACGTCACAGTGACTTGTGGTTGGCATATAGTTTTAGATACACACACCAAATTTGGTGGGTGTATGTAACTCCCAAAAACAAACAACTTTTGTATTAACATGCCATTAGCCACGCCCACAGGAAGTGAGGTAATTGAGATTTTGTGCGTTGTGGACATGATCAATTTTAACGTACTCCTCCTAGACGGTTGATCCGATTCATGTCAAAGTTGGTATACATGATGCCGAGATGTTCCTGATTATAAATTGTGAAGTTTTTTTTCGATATGTTGTAATTTGACGAAATGGCAAAATTATTAATTTTAATACCCTTCCACATAAACAATAAATGTGTCATAATTCACCATGCATGGCTTGAAATGTTTTAAATTTCACAGGTCATTGAAGACCATGTTAAGGATAATATTCACATGCCCATAATGCATGTTTGGCATAGCGCCACCAACTGGCAACAGAAAGAATGACAATTATACTGATGTCACATGATCAATTTGAACATACTCCTCCTAGACGGTTTGCCAGATTCATTTGAAATTTGGCAAACATTATGCCAAGATGTCGCTGATGTTAAATTGTGAAGGTATTTTTGAATGTTGTAATATATTTGATATGATTTTAATATCTCACCACATAAACAGGAAATGTGTCATAAATCACAGTGCATTGAATGAATGGTCTGAAACTTCTCAGGTTAATAGATATCATGATTATGATGATATCCAGACACCCAATGGGCCTGCCTGGCATAGCGCCACCACCTGGCCAAGCAGGAAATGTGCCAGAAATGGAAAATGCCTTAAGTGATTGATCTGAAACTTTATAAAATATTGGATATCATTATTGTGATGATATTCACATACGTAATTCACAGGCCTAGCATAGCGCCACCATCTGGCCAAGCAGGAAATGTGCCAGAAATGCTCTATGCATTGAATAAATGGTCTGAAACTTCTCAGGTTAATAGATATTATGATTATGATGATATCCAGACACCCAATGGGCCTGCCTGGCATAGCGCCACCACCTGGTCAAGCAGGAAATGTGCCAGAAATGGACAATGCCTTAAGTGATTGATCTGAAAGTTTACAAACATTTTGAATATCATTATTGTGATGATATTCACATGTGTAATTTTCATGACTAACATAGCGCCACCATCTGGCCAACCAAAAAGTGTATCAGAAATGTTCTTTGCTTAAAATGAATGGTCTGAAATTTCTCAGGTTAATATATATTATGAATATGATGACACCCAATGGGCCTGCCTTGCATTAAGCCCCCACCTGGCCAAGCGAGTAAATGTGGCAGAAAATAAAATGCAAAAATAAATAGCACACGCATCAAATATGTACATTTCAGAAACTCACCACGTCGGTGCTTTGTTGGATTCTGACATGTCACGGGTTGCGGCCCGCAGGTGCTCGGGCCCGCCATTGCCGCTTGCGGCTATATTTTGTCTTGTAAGCGGAACCAAAGTTTCACAGGCACTGTTGTGGTAGAACAAAGGACCTACAAACTCGTCCTTTCATTGGAGAGTCGCCTCGCGTTCAACGGATTCATTTGCATAAAGATGGGCTTCGCCCAAGGGGGCAGGCGAATTCCCGGAAGTAGAAGCATCGATGTAGCGGTGGTTATCAACTCTCTGCTAACCCCATAGAACGCCCAGTCATTTAGGATTTTTTTGAACTCCCATAACTTCATATAACATATACCATGTGCCGATATTTTAGCTTCTGTGTTATCTACATAAACAATAAAAGGCAAAACAAGACTCGACTACCTCGTACGTAACGTTAGGTTCCCGTAAGAAGAATGTTTAGCATGTCCGGTTGAAGGGAAGCTAACGCACTGAAGGGAGATAACCGTATTGTTTGGATAAGAAGCGTAGCTGCTAGTCCAGCCAGCACGGAAACTCGTGAACAAGCTATGTAGCCTACAATAGCATTGTAGCCTATGTTAAGGTAAAGCATAGAGGCAAGTAAACCTAATGGAAAACAGTAGTTTTACCGTTAGGTAGTCTAACGATAATCATTTCAGAGGTTTTCGATGGATTGACGTAGGTCAGAAAAGTGGAAAGAAGATTAGCCTCAAGGCTATAACTTTTTTGTTTTGTTTTACCATGACTGTTTTTAAAGATGATCATGTGTGGTAGTTTCAACATTAACACGACTTTATATCACTTGTGAGGATGATATTAATAATAATACATAAATAAATGTTTAACTTTGATGACTTTGAAGGCGAAGGAAGTGTGAGAAGAATTTCTGTGTATCTATCATATGAGTTACAAGATTCAGTTCGATGGCTAACGTCACGAAGTTAAGTGCGAGTCTGCGCAGTACTGGGGGGACCAACTGAAAAATGACTCAGTACCCTCCCATTGAGAACGACGGAGTCTGTTCGTCCATTTCTTTTACTGTCTATGGCTTTCTTTTACTGTCTATGGCTTCGCCCAGCTTTTTGACGCGCGACATATTTTCAAATGCAGCGCTGCCTTCCCGGAATGCTTTGCGGGCACGTTAAAGTCGCTTGACGTCACCCAAAGGACTAGAGTTAGCCTAGAAATAGGGAGGGAAAGTAATCTCATCGCCATCTAGTGGTTGCGTTCCTAGAGTTTAGCGGAGGGGATGGGATTTGTTTTTAGAAAAAATATATCTAATCTCGGTGCACGTTGGGATCTTAATTTAATGCCTTCCATATGTTAGGCACTGGGGTCACCTCTATTGCTTCAAGTGGTCATACCTTATTTTTAGGATCAGTTGAATTGTTTTGAGTTTTTGTCGTAACATGGTGATAACAAACTACAGTTGCATGTGACGTCACAGGTTTGGGCGCTTAATCTCTAACTGATCAATACGGCAATTTGCTTAACTGGCTTACATATTTTTGTAATAACGGAAGGTGATGTAAACCGCGTGGTGATAACCTTTATGTCTGGATAACTGGTGTTGTGCTTCTACTCACATGAAGAGCTGGCAGTAAGTGTTAAGTGGCAATGCTAACCAGGCTAATAAACAAACCATGCTACAGTGAGTAACGTCGAAGGGTAAAGTCACGTGGCTTTTTTGTAGTTCATTTATGAAACAAAAGGAGCAATTTCGATTTTTTTAAATAAGGCAAAATAGGGTCTGACATTTTCACAGTTAGAAGATTATTACTGTATAGACACTGAAAAATATTTTTGGTGGATAAGATCGCTGATTTGGCTTCACAGTATTTTTTTAAAAATAGGTCTATGGGACTTAACATTGGAGCTGCTCTTCGATAGGAACGCAACCACTTGGGGCGCTGGTTTTCACTTTCCCTCCCTATCTAGCCCTAGTGGCGGCAAATTAATTTGCTCAGCCTGTACGTCTAGTATCAAACCATAGGAATTTCTATTGGCTGACGCCGTGGACTTCATCCAATCACAGCGCTCTATTTTGTTAGAGTCTTAAGGCGGGCTTAACAGGATAACGACAGTCCTGCGACGGTGAACAACAAGGAAGGTGGCTATGGCGAACGAAGAGCGGTTGTTTGAATCGGCGTTGGCGTCAACTTTGGAGGAGTTGGACTTGTGCTTTTCTTTGAAAGTAGAGCAACACAATGCACTTAAGTCATTCCTTTCGAAGAAGGATGTATTTGCCGTTTTGCCGACCCGGATACGGATATGGTCGTACGCTGGCCTATTGCATGCCTAGGCAGTTTGAAAGACAATTCTCTGCCCGCCCCTTGGATTAAGCAGGTGAATGATTCGATTCCAGACTATACATTTCAATGATATAGGATGGCCCGCCAGGCTAGACTAGAGTGGAATGCGACACGACAAAATGAAGTGTCGTGCAAGTGGATCGGTACCGTAACATTAACGGTTAGGTACCGATCCACTTGCACGACACTTCAATTTGTCCTGTCGCATAGATGTCGTGCTCCCCACGTTCAGTCGTGTGTGGGCGTTTTGTTTAAAATGTCAGTTACCAGCTCATACTCAGTTCGTTTTAACGTATCTTAAGTGTTTTTCCACAAATGGACCACAATTTTAGGCATGTACTTAACAGTATACAACACATTAATAGCCTAAACAAACTATGCAAGCCATTTCGAAATCTTGTTTTATTTAAACTACTCAATGCAATCTCAAATCCTCACCAGAAACACCAACAGTCAATATATTCATCCAAATCCTAGTTTCGTTTGTTTTATTTACTACTAGGTGGTCGTGGAAGAGATCGTTAAAACATTATTTGTCTTGTAAGCGTAACCAAAGTTTCACAGGCACCGTTGTGGTAGAACAAAGGACCTACAACCTCGTCCTTTCATTGGAGCGTCGCCTCGCGTTCAACGGATTCATTTGCATAAAGATGGGCTTCGCCCAGCTTTTTGACGCGCGACATATTTTCAAATGCAGCGCTGCCTTCCCGGAATGCTTTGCGGGCGCGTTAAAGTCGCTTGACGTCACCCATAGGACTAGAGTGGAATGCGACACGACAAAATGAAGTGTCGTGCAAGTGGATCGGTACCGTTACGGTACTGATCCACTTGTACTTCATTTCATTTTGTCGAAATGGCGGGCCATCCTATATCATTGAAATGTATAGTCTGGATTCGAATCATTCACTTCATTTTGTCTCCAATGAAAGAACGAGGTTGTAGGTCCTTTGTTCTACCACAACGGTGCCTGTGAAACTTTGGTTCCGCTTACAAGACAAATAATGTTTTAACGATCTCTTCCACGACCACCTAGTAGTCCATAAAACAAACGAAACTAGGATTTAGATGAATATATTGACTGTTGGTGTTTCTGGTGAGGATTTGAGATTGCTTTGAGTAGTTTAAATAAAACAAGATTTCGAAATGGCTTGCATAGTTTGTTTAGGCTATTAATGTGTTGTATACTGTTAAGTACATGCCTAAAATTGTGGTCCATTTGTGGAAAAAAACTTAAGATACGTTAAAACGAACTGAGTATGAGCTGGTAACTGACATTTTAAACAAAACGCCCACACACGACTGAACGTGGGGAGGCAGCACGACATCTATGCGACACGACAAAATGAAGTGTCGTGCAAGTGGATCGGTACCGTTAGGCATCAACCTGCGATTCTTCCTCACTGCTCCTGTGAGACGTACAAAAAGCACACAAAGCAAAGAAACAGAGTAAATATTAGATTCAACATCCAAAGATTATTTATTTTATAACAGTATGCCAACGCATTGCATCCTTTATATTCAGTTTGGTAGGCAATCGCAAAAAAAAAAAACCTGCTTTACCATGTCTCATCAACTTAACATGCAAACCGGATAAACTGGAGGACAGCGACAATTCTTGTGGACCTTCGATAAAAAGCCTATAGTGTTTACTGCCAAGTTTTTCCACTCTAAATCCATTTTAAACAGGCTTAAAAAACGCTGGCTGGCTATGCAATACCTGCAGTGCTAGCAAGGCTAGCTACAGACAAAGTGGGTAGAGCTAACATGGCTACGAATTTGCAGCTAACACACAATGGACACGATATTCAGCGATTTTGGTGAATAATAAGCAAAGCTCCCCAATTCAGCCTTAAAGCATATGTTCACATTAGTTGTGGATGCATGTTTAAAAGAACCTGGACTACCAGCTAACCTACTACCTAGCTTGTCTGTCTGGCACATTTCAGGTTGTCAGAATTTCAGAGTAGCTGCTAAACTAAGTTTGTAAACTTTCATGTTTAATACAGGCCTAAATATTTAACAGACTAAGACGACATCAACACTAGTTTACTTTTAAAATGATACTTGTATAATGCACTTACCAATAATCACAAAGACGGTGCAGCCTGCAGTCTTCCACTCTGCATAATCAGATGACGTAGAGTTTCATGTTTATGTGGGGGAAAAGTGTTCCGTTAGTTGTGGCGCGTCAGGTCTGCGCAGCTCCTGCGGATCCGGCCATAGACAGTAAAAGAAATGGACGAACAGACTCCGTCGTTTTCAATGGGAGGGAACTGAGTCAAATAGAACGATTTTTCAGTTGGTCCACCCAGTACTGCGCAGACTCACACTTAACTTCGTGACGTTAGCCATCGAACTGAATCTTGTAACTCGTATGATAGATACACAGAAATTCTTCTCACACTTCCTTCGCCTTCAAAGTCATCAAAGTTAAACATTTATATATGTATTATTATTAATATCATCCTCACCAAGTCGTGTTAATGTTGAAGCTACCATACATGATCATCTTCAAAAACAGTCAAGCTAAAACGAAACAAAAAAGTTACAGCCTTGGCCCCAGCCGTGGCGCAACTGGCTGGGGCACCTGCACTGTACTGTATGCCGGCGACCCGGGTTCGATTCCCGCCCCGTGGTCCTATCCGGATCCCACCCCGATTCTCTCTCCCACTCACTTCCTGTCATTCTCCACTATCCTATCCGCAATAAAGGCAGAAAAGCCCCCCAAAAAATAAAATAAAAAAGTTACAGCCCTGAAGCTAATCTTCTTTCCACTTTTCCGACCTACGGTCAATCCATCGAAAACCTCTGAAATGATTAGTGCCGTTTTAAAAAAAATTAGGTTTACTTTTTTATTATTATTAGGTTGCCTCTGTTAGGTTGCCTCTGTGTAATGCTTTACCTTAACATACGGTCGTGTATGCTAGGTTTTGCTTATGAGTTACCGTCATAGACAGTAAGGTGGACTAAGCTTCTTATCCAAACAATACGGTTATCTCCCTACGGCGCGAAAGAGAGATTACGTCAAAGCTAGCTTCCCTCCAACCGAACAAGCTAACCATTCTTCTTACGGGTGACCAACGTTACGGACGAGGTAGTGGAGTCTGTTTTGCCTTTGTAGTGTTTAGATTACACAGAAGCTACAATATCGGCACAGGATATATGTTATATGAAGTTATGGTATTTCAAAAAAATCCTAGAATGAATGGGCTTCTATGGGAGTTAGCAGAGAGGTGGTCCCTCCAGCCTACGTCGATTCTTCTACTTCCGGGAATTCGCCTGCCCCCTTGGATCCGGCCCACACCCGCCGGGCGGACTCAATTCAGTTGTGGCGCGTCTGGTCTGCGAAGCTGCCCCGAATAGGCGCCGCACCCGCTGGATGGACTGTCAAAGTCAGAAGCTAGACAAGTCTGGTGCAAAGTTGGTGCAGATCTGCATAGTGAGTGCGACTGCTGCGCGTATCTGCTGATTCAAAAACGGATCTGGCACAGATGTAAATGCTGTCTGGGCTTCTACCTTATATTTTATGAATTAAGAAGTATTTATTGATCAGGAAAACATTTAGTTTATTTTTCTTTTCGTCCGCGGTTCCATAACACCATTCAGTTGTTCCGCAAATTAACAGACAGAAGCACCGGGCATAATTTATTCATGGCAATTTTTTTATTTTATTTAATCCGAGCCTGTGCACGTGCACACTTGGCACAAGCCATGATCCGTCCCTGGCTACCACTCCTTCCTTGAAATGCCTTGAAAAGGCTGTCGTTTGCACAATTTCACAAATAATCAAATAGCCTACCTGTCAACTTTATCCGGGTTTATCACGTATTTTAACTTTTTCCCGCTGTCTTAGGAGGAGCTGCAGGGCCGTCGCAAGGGGGTGCGAGGCCCTGTGCGAACTTGACTGGTGCAAGGCCCTTTTGACTTACTAGCATAAAATCATAGCCTACACGTAGCCTAACTACTGTCGGTGCATTTTAGGCTAATAGGCTACACCAGCTTGTCTTTAAGAGGGGAAAATGTATAGCCTGTAACCAGGGGCGGACTGGGACCAAAAATCGGCCCTGCCATATTTGGCCCAAGCGGCCCTCAAATCGGTCGGGCACACCTAATTAAATACAAAATCTTTGCATTACCCTTAAATATGCATATATTAAATATGCATATAACTGTCATGGAGAACTGAAAATGATGTAGGCCTCATTGACTGATCTGACTGATCAGAGGTAGCCATGGAGCACATGATCTCCATATTCAAGTAGCCTAGGCTATACAAGCAATTTCTGCTTGAATTCAAAGTTTAAAATTATTCAATAGGCTACATTTAAACTATACAATGATCAACTGACAGCAGCACCAAACAGTTACTGAAGCCTATGTGTAAAGAGCTAAATTAGGCCTACCTAGATTGTTGTAGACGTTAATCAATGTAGGACAACTGAAACAACATGAAATAAACAGGGCTGTTGCTGGAAATATTTTATTCCTGTAGGCTATACTACATTGCTGGTACATTTTGGAACATTAACTACATTAACTAATTAAGTGTGCTTGCTGCAAAGCAGCACACTTATTGTTCTTCTTAAGTTTTATTATTCCCGTCTCCCTAATTTTTTCTCAGCTCTAGCGCCTAGGCCCTTTGAGACAGAGACACCGTTCCAACTTTAAAACGTCCGGTCAGTACCGGTGTAAGTTGGTCGCGAAGATGACGTCAGGGGCGTGTCGTTCGTCCGCCATATTGGATTGAACAGAAAGCGAAACTACATTTTCACAGGTCACAAATTTGGTCCGAACGCCACGAAACTTGACGTACATTATCCTTGGACCAAGCCTCACAAATGTTAGCACAAATTGGCGGCGAAGCTCCGAAACAGGAAGTCGTCCATATCTCAGGAACACTGTCACATATCGATACCAAATTTTGTATATGAACTGGGGACTCCAGTGTGAGGGTGCATAAGCTAAAAAAAATTGGCAAACCACCCACAGGTATTTGATAACTCACACCATTCACCTTCCACCTTCTTTCACAATGCCTTCCATGTATGCACAATGTCTCTGGGCAGCCACAATGTCTCCAGGCAACCTTGCCCAATCATGAAATCCTTGCTCTGCCATGGGATAGTATGGACTTACGAATTGAAATAGCAAGGAGAACAGTAGCTATATATAGCTTACATAATAGAGTTCTTTTCACATTGACGGTATTCAAATTACATTTTTCATTATTGTTACATATCATGATGGGAGAGTATTATTAAAAATGTTACAAGTATGCAAATGCATATGTTTACGGGCATTTAGGTTTTACTGTGTTGTTTTGTTGTAAAGACATGCAAGGCATTCTGGGCCATGTAATAGACAAAGCAGTGGTCGGCAGCGTTAACTTGATTTCCTGTATTAATATGAATAGGTGTTTCTGTAAACCTAGGGACAATAAACAGCTATCTCTGTTACAAAAACGAGCTGGTAATCGCCATTGAAGAGGGAACTATGATAAAAAGATTGTTTTCCTAAAAGCATGGAGTTGACGAAAGAATAAACAAGCGTCACGTTAATGTTAAATACCCTACCTATCTGAACGCTAGGTGGCAGTGTTGTATTACATTTTACTAGTGTAGCCTACTTGAAATACGGTGTGAGATTCACAAGTAAGGAAGGTGCAAATATTATGTAATTTATCATGGGAAATTATTGGAAATGTTATTTCTTGTTTATCCTAATTGCAAACCACACACATCCATTCGGAATCACACGTACACATTTAATACTGAAAGACTATCATTTCGTTTATTTGATGTCGCCAACAACACAGCCTTCAGAGCAAAGATTCTAGAACAGGGCTTCAGAGAGACACGTTTTGAGTTTGTGGCCAAGAACCTAAAATATCGGTTTCCATGTGCTGGATGGTGTGCGTCCTTTATGAAAGTAAGTGTTTTATACAGTTAACGTTACAGTCATAATGAGTCATGTTGTAGTGGTCGACATAAATGTGCCCCTTCTGTTATTAGAATGCTAAGCGGAGAAGCATGCTAAGCAGAGATTTAGTATCATTAATTTCTTGTGTGGCTAGCTATAGGGAGGAGATGTATGTTGCTAATTGGGATTTATGTTGTTTAGGTAATGCCATGGTCATTTGATATGAGATGCTTGCACTCGTAACTTCGTCACGTGTAACTTTAGGACTGCTATTTTTTTTTACTAACAGTAATTCACGAAGCACTTTAGCCCTAAAAGTAGCACCTACGTCTGTGACAGCTTAAAAGAAGTCGCAAGGACTCCTAACGCGATGTTTTGAAATGCGTCTTCTATTGTCTACAGGAGCTTCCAATCGCGAGGGAACTTGCATTGTAGGCATAACTAAGGGATGCAATAACACCACCAACAACCAAAACTAGCCTACTCATTGTCAACATGTACATGAAATGTAACGTTTCATGTGAATCAAATTAAAATGTTTTCTTTGCAAACGTAGGCATAGGCGTATGGTGACAGATTAATTTAATAATGCTGCTGTGTGAATCACGGTAATCACGGTGAATGAAGTGGCCACTTCTTAATGGGACCCACTGTATGGAAGTGGGCTAAGTAAAATAGAGATGTTTTCAATAAGATAAGGTTAATCAGAATTCTACGATATGCCCGCTTGACAACGGCTTGACAACAGCAGAGATAGAACTGGCCTTTGGCCATAGCAACCATCCATTTAGAACAACTGGCCTTCATAGCAACCAAAGATCTGAGCTGTGTTGCAATGTGAGGCAAAGTATAGAAAGGTGATGAAACATACAGAGACAGGTCAAGAAATATAGTGCAGTGTAGACAGTAGTATACAGTTGATTTACAGACCGTGGTTTAGAGTAATATGAATTAAATATAAATATGTACAGTGTATTAGCAGTTATCTCATACAATAAGTAGAATAATGTAGGCTATGTAGATGTAGCAGTAACATTATAATAGTAGAAATAATAATATAGATATATGCAGTGTATTAACAGAATATAATAAAACAGAATAAATATGGATATTCAATATGACAAATATATAACATATATGTACATAACATACAGCTATGTGCAGTGTGGAAACAGTGTCATTGTAGTGCAGAAACAACATTATAAGAGTAGTAAGAATAAGTCTATGTGCAGGATGAATAGTATAAAGATCAGTAGAATAACTATGTATAAATGTAATTACAGTAGGCCTATGTACATTTGTAAATAAATAAAAAACTATGGGTGAGAGGGATAAATTAATTTTATTTAATCGTAAAAGTAAATTGCATTCAATTAAATTGCAATTAAAAATCTTTCCAGTAGGCTTTAATGTCACGCAAAAAGTACAACCAAAGCTGAGCTTGATCAACTAGAACGTCTAAAGAACCAGAACTTGAGTGTAGTTTTTTGCTGGGTCCCAGGCCATGTTGGTCTGAGGGGAAATGAGAAAGCGGACAGTGCTGCTAAGCAAGCCCTCAATGAAGAAGTCACAGAATGTCAAATCCCTGCCCCAGACCTTAAACCTATACTGAACTCTTACATCTCAGATAAGTGGCAATCTGAATGGGATTAATGTACCAACAACAAGCAAGGAATGTGAATTTTGGCACATTTTCATGATCCACTGGGTCGTTATGGGCCACACAAAATACGGTGTTGCTAAAATTACTCCTATTGTGGCTATTAGAGACATGCGTTCATGAGTATCCAGCTACATTCAATGAGTTAAGTAAAATACATTCACACACACAAAAAAAACATCACTAATGTTGTGGACATTCCTTTATTCTGAGATAAATCAATAGGCTCTCAAAACAATCCCAAACAGACATAAGGTCTTTATAGAGCAAATCCATATAGATTATTTGTCAAATAAACCAGTAAAACAGAATTAGGGGATGGAATATATAACATTCACACTCATAGCTCATATTTTAAAAATAAATCAGTGAAAAAGTATCCTGACAAACAAGCAGCATTTTAATGCCTTAGTCATATTTCATAATTTCAAATTTTTCTCTAGGTTACCTGATAGCCCAGTTTGAGAGGTGCAAGACGCGTGACATTATTTATTTTTGCAGCCAATCACTGCTGTTGTTTTATTTTATTGATTTGATTTTAGTCATAGAAGCTAAATTCGAAGGCAGGCCACAGGTAAAATCCAACGAACCGCATTCACCCCGCAAGGCAATAGTTGAATAGAGCTCTTGAGGTATTGCCACTGCTCCAACACTGAAAGGCACTGTTAGAATGCTTGGATCAAGCCAGGTTCAGCATAGCGTATGTCACTGTCTGCTCACGTTGGTGACCAGACCAGGGCAAGCACACTTTCGCAGTTCCCGCCGGAAATGCAGTCTAGTTATTTTTAATGACTTCCAGTAGCCTATCGTATAGGTTACTGTATTATAGCTTAGTTGGCTTGTGCATGAATATGACTTGATGTTTTGTAGCCTACATTTCCGTCAGTCTACAGTCTTTTAGCCCATCTTTACCATGATAACCCTTCCAAGATAGAACCATTTTGACGCTCTACTTAGAGAGACCAACCACCACTTATGCCATCGATGTTGAATTTTGGGCGTCTGATGGAAACTGATCAATCTGACCAACAATTAACATCAATTTGACACTCTTTTGCTATCCGGGTTTGCAAATCATTCATTTAGAACATTTAAGTTGCGCTATTTGTTATTATAATCACAGCACGGCCTTACGTTATCATTACCATATCATTACATTATCGCAATTAATAAGTCATCATAATCATCATCGTCAGAATGGCATGTCACACATACTGCTCCACCACTGAGTTCTTATCATGTAGCCTCAACTAGGCTCCACCACCTGCTCACTCACTGTCCCTCTGCTCTGTATGCTTGCTTACATCCTCGTTCAAACTCAACAAACTTCAACATGTTGTTGACATATGCTATAGCCTACTTGCAATATTGCACTATTGTCACTACCGGTGTTCCAGTTTAGATGGTGAGCAGGTTAACTTGTGATATTTGCATAAAATCTGTGAATATTCAACAAGACCCTGCCTACTTGTTAACAACGCTTTGCTCTGCCTCCGCCCTTCCAGTGCTGGAGATTCACATTTTCACAAGCCTACAGTGCGCGACAGAATATGAAGCAAGATCTTGCCGAAAACATGCGGGAATCGCTATGTATAATGCATGTCTGCTTAAGCAGCCACACAAAATGTTGTGCAAACAGGAAATGTGTCAAAGTAAATCAGTGAAGGTTTTGTTGGGTTTCAAACATGAGTCTCACTGAGGCAAAATGTTCCAAGCAATAAGCACTATCACCACTACGCCACAGAGAGCAACGCTTGTCATTAGTCTAGTAGACTAGTCTACTAGCTTACTAGCTATCCTGATGTCCATGTTAACTGGTGATAGCCTATAACATGAGCAAACACAGCGAATGCATGCCTTGAATAATGCAGATGAATTTTGCCTCAGTAATTTTGCATCACAAAAAGTAACAAATTACCCCATCAGACGTTGCTCGTTTTTTGTGCAGAAACACACATCGTGATTATAATGCGCAAAAATTATGAAGATCACTTGGGCCTCGAACTGCTCACTAAAATAGCAAGCTAGCAGTAATAGTCCACCCTGCTAACCAATTGCACCACTGGTTATTTTGTATCTATGCAATAGCATGTTGTTCCTATTAAGTGAATGTAGGTCTATGTTGTCTTGTGACAGCTTATTTGTCAATCGATCAAGATATTCATTATAGCAAACATCTAGGCTAAGTGAATGTTTTGCAACAGGCTGCTGAACGAGCAGTAAGTAGGCTAAACTATTTTCTAATTTAGGCTACGTGGGAATCTGAAACAGCAACATCTGTCATCAAACTCTCTAGCTACATCGAAGATTTGTAATATATGCTACCATGAAAACCATTTTGTGTCGTCAAATTAGGACCAACAAATTAAATAATATTTAACTCGGAGAAAATAAGTTTCATGTGTTCACTTCAAATCACTAGACAGCTCACTGCATAACTTCACCGAGACATGACACTAAGTTATGATAATTTTTGCACATGACTGACGTGTTTCATATTATTAACCCCCAAAACGGAATAAAATGTTAGTGGGACATGCCAGTTTGTTGTACATCAGTTAGGTTTTGGTATGTGAGGCAAAGATGAACCTAGTTTGTTGTTTTGACGCTTGCATATGCCCATGTTAAATTGTGATAGCACCAGTTAACATGGGCGTATATTTCTCACATATGTTAACCTGTTAACTTTGACTAACAGTTCAATATATACATAGAAATCTGGCATTGCTTTCAGCGGCTCATAGTGTAGTGGTATAGACGATGTAGAAGCTAATCCAATCAACTTCTTGTCCATGCGTGGTTCGAATCCCAGCTAGATCGCTAGTTTTATTTTTGTCCATTCATTCAGTATGTGTCATATTTGTGTGGATAATGCTTAAACAGACATGTATTAGACATACACTGGTGATGTTTTCAGCGATATCTGTTATATTGTCTCACTTGCAAACACTTCGTGAATGTGAACCTGCACTAGGCGGAGGCGAAGAAGTAGGCAGGGTCTTGTTGAATATTCACTGATTTTATGCAAATATCACCAGTTAATCTACTCACCATCTAAACTGGAACACCGGCACCCGCCGCAATTTCGTGTAGGCAACTTCGACTAACTTTTGATGCGCTCACAGAATCCTGGCTCTGAGCCAAAATGCGAGGAGTGGGGCCTGACGTGAGCTGTTATTGGATCAGTCAAGTGTCAATATGGAAATGTAACCAATGGGCCGCTGATTGTCCTTCCTTTGGGCCGATCATTGGCCAAAATGATTCAATTATATATATATAGCCTATTCTATCGGCCCAAAAGGTGCGTCGGCCCACCGGGAAAATGCCCGGTATGCCAGATGGCCAGTCCGCCCATGCCTGTAACATTAGCTCCGTCACATATTTGGCCATACGCCGTTTATCATAGGGTAGGCTAGGCTACATCACGAAACCAAATAGTGTAACAAAGAAACACTGTGCTGAACGCTATTTGTCAATGAGCAGAAACACACACGACATTCAAACTATTGATAAGATGTACACTATGGTCTGTAGGCTAACATTGGACAAATCAATTACATTGACTCGCCATATCCTGACTCAGAAAAAAAAAAAAAAAAAAAAAATTCTTGCTTACCTTGCCAGCAACTCAGCAATGAAATCATAGGCCAGCTTGCAGGTAGCCTATGTCTTTTTCAATTCATAGAAGGGCGAGCCCACTAGTCTCTCCACATGGAGGTGCGCAAATAGTTTTTAATAGCCTATTCAACTTCGTTCACCTGATGCCAGTCACAATGTCAAAGATCTTGAAGGTTTGTTCAATCTTTTATGTCCAGTGCGTTATGTCCTGGGATTCAGAGGGTGGTTATGAGGAGCAATATGAGAGAGAAATTTGATGATCACCCCCCCCGATGGTTTGAGTACTTTAGTGTACTATAGTGTTGGCTACCGTATATATTTACATCACCTAAATTTCATGGGGCAAATCCTATTCAAGGGTGGCACTAGAAAAGGGCATGCCCCCCCGGAAGAACATTTTGAAAATACAGACTATAAGGCCTAAAGAAAACTAATTTATAATAGAGCAAAGTAGCCTAGGCCTACACAAGACTAAACCAAATATGGCTGAAATATATAGGCCATCATGATCATTTTGCCAACAGTGACGCAGAACCATGGATTTTTTCCATTTATAACATGTTTTATTTATAACTTAATCCAACATTGAGTAAATGATTTAATATAGGCCTACTTGATAATATATAGCCTGCCCCCTAACAGTCCTCTGGGCCTACGTACAAAATAGTGAATCATGTGATGGCCTGCTGATATTGATGCTGATTGAAGAGGTTGCAACTTGAAGGTTGTTGATATTTCAGTTCCAAAGAGAATCAAATTACATCGATTCCGCTCCTCCCAAAGTAACACTGTAGGTCCTACACCTCTCCAAATAAATAAATGTTAGGCTCTGTTTTAATGCTACTGCACCAGGATTGTGTAGGCTAAGGGACCGTTCCTTATTTATGGAATGGACCACCGGAGGAAAATAGGGGAGGGTCATGTCTTTTTATTCTTTGTTGAGGGGAGGGTCACCCAACTTTTTTTAGTCTAGGAGGGAGGGTCACCCAACTTTTGTATTCATGAAAACAGCAAAATTTGGGCCGTTGCCCAGGGCCTCGCGTTTGATGGCCCTCGCACCTGGCCAAAGATGACATAAGCGTTTATTCTTCATTAATGCCTATTGTAGCCTAAAGCTTAACGAGGCTTAACGTCCCAAAACAACGATCAATGATCATCAAATTTCTCTCTCATATTGCTCCTCATAACCACCTGGCACGTCCGAATCCCAGGACATAACGCACTGGACCTCATAAGGCTCGAGATATAATTCCAAAGGGGACAGATAGGCTACTGCATTTAAAACTTAAAAAGATTGAACAAACCTTCCCGATCTTTGACTTTGTGATCATTGACTGGCATCGGGTGAACGAAGCTTTACAAAGTTGAATAGGCTATTAAAAACTATTTGCGCACCTCCATGTCACAGGAGAGACTAGTGGGCTCGCCCTTCTATGAATTGAAAAAGACGGCTACCTGCAAGCTGGCCTATAATTTCATTGCTGAGTTTGCGGCAAGGTAAGCAAGAAAATGTTTTTTTTTCTGAGTCAGGAAATGGCGAGTCAATGTCATTTATTTGTCTAATGTTAGCCTACAGACCATAGTGCACATCTTATCAATAGTTTGAATGTTATGTGTGTTTCTGCTCATTGACAAATAGCGTTCAGCACAGTGTTCGCCTTTGTTACACTATTTGGTTTCGTGATGTACTGTACCCTATGATAAACGGCTTATGGCCAAATATGTGACTCAGCTAATGTTATAGGCTATACAATTTCCCCTCTTAAAGACAATCTGGTGTAGCTTATTAGCCTACTATTAAAATGCACCGACAGTAGGCTACGTGTAAAGTAGGCTATGATTTTATGCACGTAAGTGAAAAGGGTCTCGCACCTGTCAAGTTCGCACAGGGCCTCGCACCCCCTTGCGACCGGCCCTGCAGCTCCTCCTAAGACAGCAGGGGAAAAAAGTTAAAATAGCCTACGTGATAAACCCGGAAAAAGTTGACAGGTATGTTTCGGTCCCGGTGATTATTTGTGAAACTGTGCAAACGACATCCTTTCCAAGGCATTTCAAGGAAGGATGTGGTAGCATGCAAGCTCCCAAATTGACCCAGTACAGAAGTCATCAATAAATTGTTGGGGAGGGTCATGCGTTTTTTCTCAATCACTTTGGAGGGTCATAGAAAATTACTTGCTGGCGAGGGAGGGTCATGTCTATTTTGACTAACGCTCCCAAAATTCGTCAGGTAGCCCCTTAAATAAATAATGAACAGTCCCTAAGAAGGCTCGACACAACATGAAACTTTGATCGAAGTATCATCAGTGTCTCTACACATGAACTTGACCATTGAGATTCTTGTTAGTGTACACATAGTTTACTAAAAAGAAAGGTTTTGTGGAGTGTAACTCACTCCTTGACTGGCATGATGCCGGCGAGCAGAAAACCCAAGTGAGTTGTTCAAAACCTTTCTTTTAGTAAACACTGTGTACACGAACAATGTTCTCAATGCTTGAGTTCATGTGTAGAGACACTGATGATACTTCGACATGTTGTGTCGAGCCTTCTTAGTGTTTTAAAAATAGCAATTTTGACGCCATCATGTATCAAAAAATAGTTCCCATTCAAAACTCAATTTGACCCAAAAATGACAACACGGACATACTTAAACGTGGCGCTTCAGACGTAATTATGCTTTTAAATGAAAGTTTGACTCGTGTACATTCACAAAAACACCCTAGGATGCATTTTGGCGAGAGTTAGGCTAAGCTTTCAGAGAGAAGTTTATGCTTCGATGTGCTAGGAGTCCAAAACTAGTGTCAGTTTTGATGTGTGACGGCTCCCGTAGTAGTTGTAAACGAGGCAGCGCTTGAGAGGTTGGTTGCTAACTCCTACACTAGATAGGAGAATTTCTTTAAAAAAGGGGTGCTTTGAAGGCCAGTTATTTCATCGATCCAGGATACTATGCATCCTGATCAAGTTCTCTTGGCCTTTGGAATTAAAAATAGCCCCACATCATCACATACCCTTCACCATACCTAGAGATTGGCATGGTTTTATTTCAGTTAGCCCAGGGGTCGGCAACCTTTTTTGCCTGGAGAGCCACTTTTACCTAATATATTATTTTTTTAATCTCAGAAGAGCCAGACGATTACAAGAAAAAGTTTGGATATTTAACGTACAGTTACTTTCATTCAACAGAGGATTTTTAAATAGCCTACATTTTCTAATAGTTTTAATGTGCAAGTAACTTGAAATGTAAAGTGGAATGACAGAAGTATCCCATGTAGGCTAAACACCACGTCAAAGGTTTTCGCTGCTTCTTCGCCGGCTCTGTTATTATACACATGTTTGCAACAATCGCTAGCGTTTCGTTAGCCTGCCTCTGTGCTGGGGATGCTTCTCAATGTCTGAGACTTTGTGAGACTGAAGGTCGGCGGGTCGGATACACCGAATTTGCAAGCGGGATATTCTTCCTACAGGCAGTAGGGGCGGGCAAGAGAGTCTTCATTCGCCCTGTAATGAGTCATTTAACCATACCGACTTACGAAGATGATTAATTACACGAAAACGTTAAGTAATCATTAACGTTATCATTAAAGTTATGTGCCTTTTTGTGACAATTTTGAACAGTCCTTTCTTATTATGGTTATATGATTTAGCAGATGCTTTTGTCCAAAGCGACTTACAAATAAAACTAGAATGTAATGCCAGAGGAATTACAATAATGGATGGAAAGCTGCTGGCTTAATGTTGGTGGGGAAATTCCTTGAAAAAAAAACATTAAATCACTTAATCTTTGAGTTCATACAAACCCTCATACCAAAAGACCTTGTGTGTCAAGGCGTTCTTGAGATATAACACTCAAGGTGTTTTTGACCTTGACATTTGACCTTTGACCTCCAACATCAATTGACCTCCAACATCAATTCACTTCATCCAAAGATTGTTAAGGCGGAGCAAGATACTTCGTCGTAGTTCATGTCTATGGGCGCGAAATGGGGATCGAATCCTGTCTGCATAAAGAGGCGTGTCGATGACGTATTGATGAGCGTACGTTCAAACCGCCAACAGCTGCGGCATAAATAACCGGCGCACACCTGATATAAAGTCGATTTTCTCCAGACTGTAATGCTCAAAAATGCTAAAAATGTCCCTGAAATGTTCACAAGGGTTTGAGGATCATGAAAACGTGCCCGAAATTCACATTCCTAACTCTATAGAACTAACTTAGCATATGTGGTAAAATTCTGAGCTATGCCCATAGACTTCAATGGAGCAGTCGCTGCCTCTGCTCTGCATAAAGGGGGATTTTGACCCCCCCCCCTCGTGCGATCCGGGTTCCCGGAAGTGGCTCCTGATGAAGTATCTTGCTCCGCCTTAACAATCTTTGCTTCATCTTTGAGTCCATACAAACACTCATACCAAATTTCAGGCATGTATGTCAAGGCATTCTTCAGATATCGCACTCAGAGTGTTCATTGACTTGACCTTTGACCTCCAACATCAACTCACTTCATCTTTGAGTCCATACAAACACTTGTACCAAATTTGAAGCATATGCGTCAACCCGTTCTGGAGATATAATGCTCAAAGCATGAGATATGGCTGTGACTTCTATTTTGACACACGGAAACACTTAAAACAGGATGTGTAGTTTTAGGGAGCACCAGATTGTATGCATTAGAAGCTGAGACAGTTGAATTCACAGGTGACACCTGTGCCAGTGTTCTAATTTGCCTGGGAACTACTCTGGGAGCTTAACGAGCGCAGCTGGCTTTAGGCCATTATGACATCACAGCCTTTCAAGTCTATGGGGGAAAAATGAGCTTTTTACCATTTTTAATCCCCTATCTCTCAAAAAGTATAAACTTACATCTCTTGCCCCACTCCAGACCTTCAGAACGGTTATTTCAACATGTCTGTACGTTAAGCGGTTAGAGTCGCATTAATTCTTGAAAAGGTAAAAAGAAAAAAAAGGTTATAATAAGAAGCCAGGAGATTTCAAGATAGTAGATTCCATCCACTATAATAAGAAGAAGCCAGGAGATTTCAAGATAGTGGATTCCATCCACTATAATCAATACAATAATAAAACAGTGTTTGAAGATATTGGTAAGACTACCAACATACCAACACTGGGCTGCTAAGGCGAACAGCTAACCGCGGGACACACCAATAGCAATAGGCCTAATAATGTTAATGCAATATCAATGATCAATAGTTGTTAATCTGTGTGTAACTCTTTGAGATTGCGGCATTATCCTACACAAGACAGACAGACAGCCAAACGAAGAAACAAACAGAGAGGGTAACCAATATTTCTTACCACAGTTCCACAAAACTGTCAGCAGTAGCTGTCTGGATGTTTTCTGTTTGGTTGGACTATCATCCAAACCAATGCTTAGTGGCACTGACAGAAAGAACATTCTATTAGTGGTGGAATTCATTGCTTCTTCTTTTATTATATTTATTGATATATAAGAGTAACCAAACTCACCCATTTCAGTGGCCTCAGCCCCACCAGAATTCTGTGGTGGTATAGGCCTACTGAAATTAGAGATGGAGATTATTTGATGTGATGAGATTACACCCATTCAAAGAAAAAAATACATTGTTGATAATAGTTTCAGTTCTTTATAAGGATTATTTTCTTCACATAATAAATTTGCCTCCCTTGAACGTTGGATATTTACTAATTGTTTCATTAAAAAAAAATGAAAGATGATTATCAACATTGCGGTATCGTCATTTTCACTTGACATAAAGCACAGTCAATGGGTCGCACTTGGTAAAAAACCCCATGTGGTTGTATTTGTCCATTAAAATGTACCGAACGTGATGAGCTAGATAGAATGGCTAAAGGTTATTCTGAAGGTGACGACAGCTGGATTGAATGAATACCCTTAAATACTACCAGCTAGCTCATAGAAAAATATATATTTGGTGTACATTTAGCCTAATAATTAGTGCCGCTGTAGTTGAAGAGGAAACAGGCAGCTCATTTTCCTGACCCTCGCACTTCCCGCCTGGGTAAATGTCAAGGGTGCAGGCGAATTCATGGAGCTGTGGTTATTAACTCTCTGCTAACCCCATAGAACACCCATTCATTTAAGATTTTTTTGAAATCCTATAACTTCATATAATATATCCTGTGCCGACATTGCAGCTTCTGTATTATCTACATTAACAATAGAAGGCAAAACAGGCTCAATTACCTTGTTGGGTTTCCCGTAAGAAGAATAGTTAGCATGTCCGGTTAGGGAAGCTAACTTTTGACGTAATTTGACGCAATTATGCTTGTGTCTTTCTGTTGCAAAGTAGGGAAATAACCGTATTGTTTGGATAAGAAGCTAATTCCAGCCAGCACGGAAACTCATGAACAAAGCTATGTAGTACATTGTATGTTAAGGTAAAGCATTACATAGAGGCAAGTAAACCGGTAACACTTATAATAACTACACACAATTCATCATTTATTAAGCTTTGTTACTTATTAGTTAATGGTTTGCCAGTTGCAAACTATTACAAAATGCTTTGTTCGTCATTTGTAAAGCATTGTCCTATGTTAAGTCTCATAAATAAAGTATTTGTACAGAGTTATAAATGGTTTGTTCATAGTAAATAAGCCTATATCTAAAATATGTGTATGTATTATTGCATTGCATGTAAATGCAATGGTCTATTATCGCTGTTCTTCTTATAATTATTATTCTGCTTCCGACCAAATTTGACGTTCAAAGGCTCTAAAACCACTGAACCGTTTGACGTCATTCAAACACTCCTACAAAGGTCTTGTAACGGACAATTGTACAATGTCTTTTTACATTTGTGAACTTTATACTTTTTGGGATATTTACGATAAAAGAGCAAGAAATTCTCATAGAGATAACATTGACCGCCGTGGCGGCAACTTTTAGCATTATGACGTTACCTCCAGCTGAAAGCAATCAACAGCTGAGCAGAGCTACCTGGAGCTGTGAATCTGCTGAACGTCTTCGCCTGCTGTGCCGTGGTGACTTTATTTGCTCGTGAAACTCTCATTCAGAGGCACATTTCTCTAATAACAGACAAGGTAAGTGTTCCGGTTTTTGGTATTTGAGTCATTTATGTCGTCAAACATTATGTAACGTTAGCGTATGAAATGTATGAAACAAATAAACTACATTAACGTTAGGTAACGTTTTAACATTAGTGAATTATTTGACGTTAGCACCTTGCTACATTGATTATGTAAGGAAACCCACTGTTAATCAACGTTAATATGTCATCAACTTTACAGTGACCGGTTAGCTGTAGGTTTCGATAGCTAACGACAATCAAACGTAGGCCTAATGCACTAACGTTACATTTGTTCATTAGGCCTACTAACCAGCAGCGTTTTAACTAGAGCGTTAACGTAAACCAGAGAAGTAGGCCTACAGATACTATGGCTCTGATTTTATTCGACCAAATTTGTAATGTTGTTCACCGCTTGTTTGTGTATCAAATAGGCCATGGCTACGTTTTCATTCTACGCTCCTGATTCTAACGTAACCTAAGTAGCCTAAACACTATCACGGTATGCTATCATAGTTCGTCTATTGATGGGTTTCATCCATAGACAGTAAAAGAAAGGTTTCATCAGGTCCCTTTCCACAGGTGTATACAATCAAGCACCTAGATTATGAATGCATTTGGTGCTTGATTAATACTCCTGTGGAAAGGGACCTATATGAAAGCCATGAATACGCTACTGTTAAGACAAATGTGGACATTCCTTGTATTGTTTTGGCATAACTGTTAAACTTGTTTGCTTTTGTCTTTTAGGTTCCAGACCAGACCAGTGATGACCATGTATAACATTACGTGTGTGCCTGTCTGTGTGCACACCTGTCAACCATACATCTCTGACAATGTTGCTAGCAACATACCTACTAACATTCTTACAAACATGTGACCATATCTCAACATATCTGTGCACATACCATTTAACCACACTGAGACATTCTGAGAACTATAATGTTGTGTGAGGAGGACTATACTAACTATATGGAACTTGTATACTTGTGAATCATATTTGTCAACCATTCATACCTTTGAATCATACCGGTGCTGTAACATCTGTGAAACTTAGCTGTGCTGTTAGACCTCTGTTTTTAGACCTGAGCTGTGCTGTGTGAAAATTAAGATTCTAACCAAAGTTCTGTCTAAAACTGATCATCTGAAGGGCTGACTCTTTTATTCTTCAGTAGGCCTATATATCACCATCAAATTTGACCTATCATCATTAACTGAAGCCTCTGTTGCTGCTAGTTCAGAATTAAAACTGATAAATAGATCTGTCTTAGGATAATATGATTGGCATCATCAAGTTCTGTAAGAATGCAAATATAGTAGACATCTTGTTTCTCCCTGATCATTATTGGTTAACTTTAAAATTGGTTTCAACAACTTAGATTTTTTTACTTCAAGCTTGCATTGGTTGTTAAGTGTTCATTAGTGTGTTCTGAGTATCATTCTGCTGTTGTTTCTCCAGTACTGTATTAAAACAAAGAATGTTGATCAATGTTGAATTAGCAATTTATTTGTACTGACTGTCATATATTCTAAGCTAACCAAGTGAGTGGTTTTCAAGAATACTGTAAGTCTATGCAATCTGAATAATCATACTGTAAGTAATATTACAGTATACACAGCAGTTTTTTGCATTTACATGCAATGGTAATTCCCTGGAATTACATTTTCTAGTTGTTAATACGTTATATGTTTTGTTGATGAAGTAATGTTTCCATTATTTAATAGTTGTTACATACACATGCACTAATGATTAGTTAGGGTGAGGATACATATTTTATAAACCACTTCCTAATACTATAATTCACGATTAACTCAGGAGTTACAAGTGGTTAGTTAATGATATTTTGTGATCTTATCTAAAGTGAGGACTTTCTATGCCTTGCAACACATTTTCAAATCAGTTGTAAAAATTACATTCACATTCATTCATTTAGCAGACAAGCGACGTACACATGTCAATTAAATTGAAGGCCATTGACATAACAGTGACAGCCGGGAATCGAACCCCAAACTTTTCAGGCTACTGCATGCTAGTCCAGCTCCTTATCCACTACACTGCCTTGGCCCAGATAGAAACCCCTACAACTATGCAAGAGTTTCTGTTTTCTTCTATTACACACTGCTATTAAACATCTGTAAACTATTATTAAATGCTGTATTCTTCGTTTGTAAAGCATTATTCCTACATTAATTCTCATCTGTAAATCATGTTTACACACAGTTAAAAATGGTTTGTTCATAGTAAACACGCATATCTATATTATATTTTTGAATTGACTGTTGTAATACTACTGGACAGAGGTAGTGTAGTGGATAGGGAGCCGGGGTAACATGCAGTAACCCATAAAGTTGGGGGTTCAAGCCCCGGCGTCCACCAATGTGGCCTTGCCCTTTAATTTCATTGACATGTAGTGATGGGGACGAGACCGCCTATGCCGAGTCCGAGACAAGACCGAGTCTTTGAAGGGTCGAGACCGAGTCCGTTGGTTTTCAAATACAGTCGAGTCCGAGTCAAGACCGAGTCTTTGAGGAAGCAAGTCCGAGTCGAGACCAAGACCATAAAAACATGTCAGTTTTCATATTCATGATTTAAAATCACCCCAATTAATAATCAACAGTTAGGCCCAGGCTTGGAATTTCACCATTTTAGGGGCAAGGTCACTTGGCCTTCAGTTGGGCATATTTGGTGGGGGCACAAAGGCCACATGTCAGGGCACCAAGGCCAAAGTTAACTATACAGTAGTAGGCTATAAAAATAATCAAAGTTGTATTTAGCCTATTCACAGCAGTAGACCTGCATCACTGTATGAAAAATTACAAAAACATGAAACATGACATATTACATAGAACTGTAAATCATCTGATCATCTAATATTTAGATGTCTAGGCTATATTTAATATTTATATTTATTTTATATTTGGCCTGTTATGGAATCATGTATTGAACAATTTAAGCACAGCTCAGCTTTAAGAAACTCAAATAGCCTAGATCACAAACTTTTACTCAGCTGTATATCCTCTGATTTTAATATTTACCTATATCTAGGCAATATTTGTAACATTTATTTTGTATTTGGCCTGTTATGAAATCATGAAGAACGATTTAAACACATTTTGAAACCTAAAGACCGAAGTTGGAGACATGAATGTAGACCTTGCTGCAGATTACATTTTTAATTTAACCGGAATACTCTGGAACGGCTTACTGTACAGGGGACTGCTTTACACCTTTGTGTTCGGTAAGGTCTGCTGTTTATTCTGATATGGTTTGTCATGTGTTGAACGAAGGGTTCGTGAAGTATTCCACCGAGATGAATGGGAAGGGAGATGGGTGTAGCACCTTATGTAGACGTTATGATTAAATTTAATTATATTATTTACTTTTCTCGCGAACCGTTCACCACAGCAGTTAGCGGCTAACATCGTTTAAAAGCTGAGAAAAAGCTCTTTCATGTGATGTGATACATGTGTCTGTGTGATGAGTAGGCTTAGCCATTGCGAGTATTTCAACTGAGAAGAATGGGTGAATTTGGACGCACTTTCTGTCTTGCCATGCGCTGTCATTTTCTCCACTGTGTAAGACTGAATTAGTTTGCGCTGTGATGCTAAGATTATTTTGACAGGCTATAGGCTAAATAAAAATCGCTATTAAACGGACGCAAAGCAGAATATTGAAAGAAGGGGGCACCAAGGCCAACGCAAGGGGCAAAGACGTGGCCGCCGTGAAATTTCATTTTCAATTTTTTTTTATATGAACATAAAAAAATGCGTTGGTCTCTAGGACTCGGTCTGAAATTACGAGTCCTTCTCCTCCCACTGTGGTCCGAGACCGAGTCAAGACCGAGTCTTTGAAGGAACAAGTCCGAGTCGAGTCCGAGAAAGCAGAAATCAGTCTCGAGATATTTTAGATATAGGCTTATTTTTATTTATTATTAATCGGTCTCGAGATATTTTAGATATAGGCTTATTTACTATGAACAAACTATTTATAACTGTGTGAACAAATGCTTTACTGATGATAAATTAGAAATTACTAATGATGAACAAACCATTAACTAATAAGTAACAAAGGCTTAATAAATGATGAATTGTGTGTAGTTATTATAAAGTGTTACCAGTAAACCTAATAAAAAAACTAAAAACTAACGTTAATAATTTCAGAGGTTTGAAATGGATTGACAGTAGGTTGGAAAAGTGGAAAGAAGATTAGGCTATAACTTTTTTTGTTTTGTTTTGTTTTACCATGGCTGTGTTTCAAGATGATCATGTCTAGTTTCAACATTAACACGACTTGATATCACTTGTGAGGATGATAATAATAATACATAAACAAATGTTTTGAAAAACTTTCGAATTTCTGTGTGAACCATCTATCATACGAGTAACCTAGCGTTCATTGGCATCGGAAAAATCTTTTTCCCTGTGAAAACGTCATCTTTCCGCATCATTCACGTCACGTAATGTGTGAGTCAGAGGTCGGAAACTGGGGATAGATTTTGGGGAGCGTACCTATGTTCCCCGGGTCCTATAGCCCCTAGGTCCTACTGTATGTTCCCCACTTTGTTAAAAAAAAAAGGTCCTATGTTCCCCGGCCTGTTATATTTTCCACCATCAGTGCCAAATTCCACAGCAAATAGGCTACAGGCCATTTGACGCGCATGTCCAAATAGGCCTAGAGGAGAGATTAGGCTGTAAATTTTGTTTATCTTTTGTTTTTGTCACGTTTGGACAGTTTAAAGATCCCCTGTGAAACATTTTCAGTTGTTTGTTAATAAAATCAACATTTCCCATACATAAATGTGGCCCAATTCATGTTTAATTACCACAACCACCAATTCAATGCATGCCTATTGGCTTAGAAATCCTCATTTACATCTACATAGTGCAGGGGCGACTCTCCATGTACGTGCGCCATTTTTAAATAATGGTGGCCAGGAAGGGACATATGCGAAATTTAGCTCAGTCTTTGCCGTCTGCATGCATAGAAAAAACATTAGCTTGGATTAATCGGCAGAATTTCCCTACATTCAGCAATATAATATAATTGTATTTTCCAACAAAATAAATAAAGAGAAAAATAATAATTTGTTCATGATCTGTCACTGTCTCAATTGATTTCTAGTCTCTAGACCCAGAGACAGTTGATAAACTTTAAGTTCAGTGTAAATTGACCCATAGTCCTATTGTTCAAGCTCATCACATACCCCATAGGAAAAAGAATGAGACAATTTGGGACAATATAGGCCAAGTTATGGACAGGCAGCTTAAAACAGACCCATGTGGGCAGTGGGGAGTTACTTTCAGTTTCAGTTTTGAGGCCCCCATGCATCTGCTTTAAGCTGCCTGTTCATAACTTGGCCTACGCTGTCCCAAATAGTTTTGCTAGAACTAGTAGACTACCGCAAAGTTGCTAAATGTGTGTTATTTCAGGTTAGTTTGCAACAATATACAAGTTTAACCAAAATCCTTAGCTGCTACCTAGCTAGTGAACATAACTAGCCGTTCTCATTCACTTTCTGTTTACTGTGCTAACGTTAGCTAGCTAGCAAGCTTGGTTTAAAGGTGCTCTAAGCGATGCTGGGTAACGTCACTTCTGTTGACTTTCAAACAAAACAGAGAGCTAGCTCGCTACTTCCTGCCCCTCCCTTCCGTGCAATTGAAACTCTCCTAAACGCGCATCTCGTCTGTGATTTGCTGGAAGAATTTGTTATGTTTTTATGGGCTAGGTTTGCCCAGGTTGTTTTTGTTGCCATTTTTGGAGCCTGGGCTGTCCACATAGATTTACAGTGTATTCAGGACACAAACAGCTAATGGTTTGTCACTGTAGGTGATGTTTGCAGTAAGTGACAAAATGTTTTAGCCTTGGCCCCAGCTGTGGCGCAACTGGCTGGGGCACCTGCACTGTACGCCTGCGACCCGGGTTTGATTCCCGCCCCGTGGTCCTTTCCGGATCCCACCCCGACTCTCTCTCCCACTCATTTCCTGTCATTCTCTACTATCCTGTCAATTAAAGGCATAAAAGGCCAAAAAATATACTTAAAAAAAAAAAAAAAAGAGTGGCTTCGCTTAGAGCACCTTTAACAGGCAAAATTAAACTATTTATTTTGTGTCCGAAAGAGTGTTTTATTGGTATCACACACAAGCAATGGCAATAACATAGTACACAAAATGATATTAATATTTTGCTATTGCTTATTCAGAGAAAAGTTTAAGTTTTGACGCGCCAAGGAGTCTAGGAACTAGTGCCAGTTTTTGATATGCGACGGCTACCGTAGTTCCAAACAAGGCAGCGCTTGAGAGGTTAATACTGATAACAAATACACACTAAATACGGGTGGTCAACCCACGTGTTAAGTTGTGAGTTTAGGTGTTAATGGACAAAAGGCACTTGCAGGAGAGGTGGGTGTTGGTTCTAATACAGTAACTCAACTTCAACATATTCAAAAATAGCAACACTAATAAACAAAAACAAACAAAAATAGCACAAACAATGCACAGTCAAAGTAAATACTTACTCTGCCTCACAACAGGAGAGTCTACCACGCACAAAACATTTTACAATCAAAGAGGGACGCAGTGGGGGAGTGTGTGCGCGTGTGTACGAATTAATGAGTCTCTTTCTCTCTTGCCTGCGCTTGCGGTACAACTCGAATGAGACCGTGAGAATGGTACAGTTCAGTTTCTCATAGTGGGGAACATAGAACCCTTTTTCTGAAAAAAAACATAGGAACATAGGGATGACCCCAGATTTGGCTAACAGAGTTGCCCAGTTAGGGGCTCGTCGTCACGTTGTAGTTAGTTTGTAGTCCATGTGGCCTTTCATGTCCAACAGTTTTAATGTGAACTTGGGAATTTGCCATTTTTGTCACTTAAAGTTGTTTATTTAGGATTAGTGAGCGTATGTTTAAACCTTTGTTGTGGCATCCATGTTTGTCACACATTCCGATGGAATATGGAATCAAAACAGCGCCATAAATATTGTGTATGTGTAATCGAGTTTTGCAACTGTATAAAAAATGAGTTTTTCAACTGCATAAAAAAATTGTGCATGTGCATGGAAACTTTGTACTTGTAGAAATATTTTGTGCATGTGCGAAATTTGTCTTCGAGGATATGATTTACACAAGTGTAGAACCGTTTAGTAGCTGTGGAATTAATTTGTCTGTGTGCAAAAAAAAATGCGTACCTGCAGAGATATTTTGTGCATTTGTAAAAAACATTTGTCCATTTAGTTTGAACGTGTGTGGAACCGCTGAATCTATGAAGCTACAAAACTTTTTTAAAGACACAAATTTTGCCAGTGTTTTGTCGTCGTTTCTGAAGAGCCAATCAGCGAATTTTGGCACGGTCTTGACAGCATTTCTGCAGAGCCAATCAGCACATTGCATCGCCTACTGACTAGCCAATCAGGGGACGTCCTGCATCACATCTCTCGGCCAGGGTCGGCGGGCCGGGCACCATAGCGTGCACAGGCAGGCACAGAGCTAGCGAACTTAGGTCTTAAATCTAACAAGTTAAGCCTGTTTTATCTTTCCTAATGATCCACTAGCTGTCTGTCCCATAAGCAGGCCGTCAAAAAACATGTCCCTGTAGGCCGCCTAGGCTCCGAGATCTGTACACAAAAACAATTACTACCAACAAGGGTTGGCAAAGGCAAAATAAAGCGTATCAACCAATAACCGACGTGATGCGCGTTAAGGAGAGTTTTAATTGCACAGGAGGGAGGGGGAGGGAGTAGCAAGCTAGTTCTCTGTTTTGTTTGAACATCAACAGAAGTGACGTATCCCCGCTATTCCTAATACAACCTTTAATGGAACAGCCAAAACCCATGGCTTTGGGGTCAAAACCGATGAGCTGCTGAACCAAATGAAAATGGCAAAGAAAAGGGATGTGTTGTATCACATTCACGATGAATTTCACATTGCATTTACAAAAATTCTCAAAGCACTGGGATGTCCATCTTGCCAAACAAATATACAAGATGATCAGAGTGTTTGATCCCAGACAGGCTCCTGCTATGGAAAGCAGATTGAAGCCTATGGCACACTGTGGGAATTGAGGACCCCATCTCCAGAGCGCAGTGAGGAGTGGGCCGCATTTCAACACTATCAGAAATGAAGGCCTATCAGCTTCCTTGGACTTTGCTGATTACTGGAAAGGTACAAGCCAAATATTTCCAGGCATTGCAAACATTGCCATGTCCTACATATACTTCCCAGTCAGTTCTGTTGACTTTGAGAGGAGTGTCAGCAAGTACAAGACACTGCTCACTGACAAGAGAGAGTCTCTTAGCTCAACACCAAGTGCCTTATAATCATGTACTTCAATGGAGATGTGTGCAAAAGATTGGAAATGTTCTAGAAAGCAACACATGCCTGCTTGAATTTACAAGAAAGTACTTTTTAAAATTAGTAAAAATTAGATTTTGTGTTAAGTGCCCTTTCCTTGGGATCTAGACTTGCAGCCCAGTTATGGCCATTTAACCCATTTACTCCTAAAATGCCTGCTAAAAACGCCTATAGAATCCTATGGCATTCTAGACTAAATAACCTTATTTCCTGAGGGATTTCTGAAAACATACTAAAAATTGTCAACGTCTACCAAAATGTAATATCTAAGCCTCTGTAGCACCTAGAAACATGAAATAAAAAGCATGCTGCGATACGCAGCATCCAGCGGGAGGGTCAATGTTGCGCTACGCAGCATCCAGCGGGAGGGTCAATGTTGCGTCATGCAGCATCCAGCGCGAATGGGTTAATTGAATTCATGTAACTGTTATTTTTGGCCAGAGAATTGTTGAAGGTTTGGCTGAATTTTGCTGAATATCTTAACAGTTTAAATAAAAAAGCTGAATTGTGAGTTTGTGTCACTGAGTTTTTAAAGGTCTACTTGGAAGTGAAAAGAAAAGCAAATCCGAAAAAATCTGAAAGAGCTAAAAATAAATCCGAAAAAACGGAATTCGAAAAAATAAAATAAAACAGAATTTGGAAAAAAATAAAAACGGATTTCATAGGGGCCTACAGATTGTAAGGGTTTCCTTGCCCCCAACCTGCCTTGTTGTTTGCAGTGCTGTGTGTATTATTTGCTCGATTTCCTACTGGTGTGAGAGACTGGTGTGATTTATAAGTGTTTTTTACGTTGTGATTTATGAGCATGATTCTTGTGGTGTTGCTTTGTTTTTTTACACGTTGTCTGCATGGTTGGGGGTGCTTGAACCTTTGGGTTTGTGGTAGTACAAGCCATATGTTTCTATATGAATTGTGAATAAATTATATAAATTATATAATTCATTGTCTGCCTTTTTGAAGCCACTGATATACCAGTTCCAGGTGATATAGCTTAATAGCTGAATATAATAGCTTTTGATACCTGTGTTACATTAGCAAGACTAGTTGTGAGTAGTGCTATGAGGAGATGTTCTCTGAAGAGCTGGAGATGGAGAGGGATGTCCCTGCTCTAGATGGCACTGGCAGTGCGTTCCACTAACAAGGAAGAACAGATGAAAAAAGTTTGGATTGGCCTGAGCGTACCGGTGGCAGAGCTAGACGTTGTTCGTCTGAGGAGTGCAACGGTCGTGAGGTAGCATGAGGGCATTCAAATAGGTGGGAGCAGAACCGGAGACTACTTTGTAGGCAAGCGTTAGAGACTTGAATTTGATGCGGGCGGCCATAGGTAGCCAGTGTAGCTGGATGAGCAGCGGGGTAACATGTGCCCTTTTGGGTTGGTTGTAGACCAGGCGTGCCGCCGCATTCTGGTTCATCTGAAGGGGTTTCACTGTGCAGGCTAGGAGACCTGTCAGGAGGGTGTTAGTCAAGTCGTGAGATGTGTACCAGGAGTTGGGTAGCATCTTGAGTCAAGTAAGTCCTGAGTGCGAAACGGCACGACCGGGCGACCAAGGCAACATGATCAGAGAAGGTTAGTTGGTTGTCGAGAACAACTCCTACATTTTTTGCAGCCCTGGTAGGTGCAACAGACAGGGAGTCAATTTTGATGTTGATGACATCATGTATGGTAGGTTTATCTGGAAGGACCAGCAGATCAGTTTTTGAGAGGTTTAGCTGGAGGTGGTGTGCCTTCATTCATGTAGATTTGTCTGAGAGGCAATCCAAGATTTACGCCAAGACCAAGGGGTCATCAGGTGGAAAGAACAGATAGAGCTGAATGTACTGAGAGAGTATGTAATTCACCCAGCCGCTTAGCAGATGCCAATGCCTACAGCAGAGCAGTCTTAAGCGAGAGCAATTTTAATATCTATGGACTGTAGCTTATGCAGACTGAATGCGGGTCCAGGGCAGGGATGACACACTGCTTGGACACACTGCTTCATCTGGGCAGCCTCGGACATATATGCTTTTTAGATTTGCTTTATTTAGAGAAAGAAAATCATGTTCCATCTTCCGTCACCAGGAGTGACAGCCGACTTTTCTCTTCTCTTCGGTTTCTATTTTTTCTGTCTTCCTGTCAGACCACTGGCAATAGACGTTGCTGAAGAATGAAAGAGTGATTGCTTTTGGCCGTGCCGGCTAATATACTGTATAGCCGAGCCGTTTCACACCAACAGAACCTTGACAGGACCTGTCAGAGGACTTAAGTGGGAATCACGTGATCGAGGAGTGTATGCCCATTGGTTAATGCTGAGTAGTTTGACTGATAGAGAACATTAAGCTACATTAGGTCTCCACACATAATGTAAACAGGCGGTTTAGAATGTCGTGTGTAGGCCCACACATCCTGTGATTTTGCATCCAATCAGTAAAAATTAATAAGAATATATCTGTGATTTAATAAAGAAATGTAATAACACTGCCGTGATGTAAGTGTAGTAGGCTTTTGTATCCATGAGTTGCACACACACAATGTTTCTCTTCTTATTCCACCAGAGCTGTCACTGGCATAAGATGGATACGATCAGATCAAACAACATCGCAACTGTAACTGAAAGCAGAATGTGCTTTGTTTTTAAATGCATGCTAAACAGTTATGCAAACAGTTAAAAGTTTATGGGGCATTTTAAGTTCATCTTAGTTCTGCACTGTGTACTGTCACAATGAATATCATGTCAGTGAAGTGAACAAAAGATGATCTGAGTGAGACTAATAAAGCTGCATGCCACGCATTTCCAACTTTATATTGGCAGGAGGTAAAAGTGCCTTATCTACATAGAGTGTTGCTGTCATAATTCATTATCCATTATAGCACATACAAAGGTTCAGTCTCTGTTAATGATTAGTCACAATACACTATTATTCAAAAGTGGTCAACGTTTTTGAAGGGAAATCTATTTTCTTTGGCCAGCAATGTGGGAGCTTTTCGCATCCGTGAAAAGTGACTCATAATCAATCCGTTGGATTATCAATCGCTGCCAATTGCCAATTGCAGGCTTTATCAGTGTGCCTAGAAGGCAGTACTTTGGACTTTTGGCTAATTTGATAAGATCATGTGCTGTGTTGCATTTTTCTGATTGGGCTTTCAGCTCCCATTGTGAATGATGAATTGTGAATTCTTTAGTAATAAGTAGTAGTACTACGTTTAATTTTTCAAGACACTAAAAACGCTTTAGTGTTGCATACAGATACACATGTTATATAAGCATACAAACAGCTCATGCATAAGCATATCAGGGCAATCCAAACTTTTCTCATCTATTGTTCACTGTTGGTGGAACGCACTACCAGTACCTCAACCTCTCAACCTGCATAATTAAGGTAATTTTTGCTAAAATTGTTGCATAGAGCTTCTTTAATCCATCACTGCTCTGCAACAATGGAAACATGATTGTTTACATATGTACACCAAGAGTCTCAGGACAAGAGAATCCCAACTATCTGCACAAAAAGAAAATGAGTGACACTAGATTCCATTGCAAAATCACCGCAGGAATACATGCCGATTATTTAGAATGCATGCAGTGTATCAATGCCATTTTATGCAGATAATTCTGTTTCAGTATTTGACATGCCTTGAGTTCTCAGTGCAAAAGCCAAGGTATTTCAGCTAATGCATTCAAAATGTGTTGTATGTATTTTCAGGGTAATAATGCCGTTTTAAAATTCTAATGTATTTGTCAATTTCTTTACTTTCTCCAGCCACGCCCATTTCCGTCATGCAAATATTTCCAGCATTTTCAAAAAACTCAAAAGTGAAACTATTCTATCTCCTTCTAGAACATTGATCCAATTCACACAAAATCTGCTGCACATTATCTACAGACCAAGCCTAACAGAACTTCTTTATGTGATTTTTAAGTCGTCACCCAGTTAAAGTGTCAATCAACTTTTGGGGTGTGGCCTATAATGATTCTATGGCTTATATATCATGTATAGGGCCAATCTTTTTCAAACTTGGTACACATTATTATAACATTTTTCAGACACACACTGAATTTCGTGAAATTTCATCCATAGAGGGGCGTTACAGCACCCATGTGTCAATTCCTCATGAGCTGTTTGATGTAAAAATGCAAATTTGGCACACTTATACCTGGCAAGATTTCATTACATTTCCTTATCTGCCAGGTGACTCACTCTTCAAAATGGCCGGCAACGACCAATCAAATTTTAGTGGTCAATATTGCCCATATCTTCTCTTGTGAAGGTCTAATCTTATCAAATCTTGGTACAATCGATGTGCCAGTCTTTGTATTGACGCTGAATTCCATTAGATTCCGTCCATAGGGGAATGTCAATTATGTCAACTTGTCAATATCTGATGAAGTTGATCTAAAAACTTGAAATTTGGCACACTTACACCTTGAATCATTTCATCACATTTCCTAATCTACCAATTGACTTGCTCTTGCTCCACTAACGACCAATCAAATTTCAGTTTATGCCACATTGTAAATGTCCGATCTTCATGAAACTTCATAATGACACAAAGAAGCATACTTTGTCTCATTTCCTCGGTGACCTTCAACCTGCAAGGGCACGTTCTGCAATTTATCTTGGACCCTGATAATTACCGCTTGCGGTTATATTTCTTATTATTATTTTTACCTCCTCCAAGGAAAAGTGCAAACTAGGCTAACATTATTTAAATAATTGTAAAATGGCCTGTCTATACTGTATACTGAGTTTGACAAATAATCTATCTTTCCGGCACTTCCTTGTTCATCTAATACCAGTGCTCGGTCAAACCGGGCACGACTTTATTTTTGCACAGGAATCGAGTGATTGCAAGCTAGGCTACTTGTTCTTATCTCATGAAGTTTGACAATAAATAAATAACCGAATTTTTTATTTTTGCACAGAATGGACACAGGAATCGAGTGATTGCAAGCTAGGCTACTTGTTCTTATCTCATGAAGATTGACAAATAATCCAGCTTCTACTTTTCTGCTCATCTTTCGGAAAAAAAAATATTGCATTTACAATAATATGGCAGAAAAAGAGGAACCAAAACTAGCAGACACTAAAGTTTCATTTTACCTTCTTGGCCCATCCACCTTCAGTTTTTGAACAGCATCACGAAGACCCATTCTTTTCATAATTTCCATTGTGATTTCCAGTGCTAAGTGCTCACCATGGTGAGTTATCATTGTGTCGACAGTGTCAGTAACACTAGCATTCTCCAGTTTTCCTTTTGGAATAGGTTTCACGGTCTCACAAATTTTAGTATTTAGACATTTCTGGAATCTTTGAAAGTCTTCTTTTTTCAAGTCATCAAGAATGTCTGCTAGATGTTTAAAATGGTCTATCTCCATGGTTGTTTAACCTGGAACAGACGGAGTGATCATACACTGTGCAATGGACAGATTGCAGTTTCACTTTTGTTAACTTTTCACTAATGATTAAGCCAGGTGAAATGCATACAGAGTTGATGACATACTCTTTTCTGTCAAGGTCAAGTCAAGGTAAACTTTAATATCCCCTCGGGGAAATTCATGTGGTCAACACTGCACGTCTAACAAAACATATAGTACCCAAAACAGATGGCAAAACAGATAAACAGTAGACATACCACATTATAAACATAACAGAGATACAGAGACATAACATGAAAAGACAATAAAATAAATAGGAATAAAAAGATAAGATAAAAATAAAAAGAACTAAAAGAACTATGACTGTGCATTGCAATACCTGACAGAATTGCATGGATGTGCAGAGGAGTGAATTAAAGTGCAACAGTGCATATACTTGGCCTGTTGTCGCAGCGCACCAAACTCGGAGCCGCGGAGAGGAAATGGCACAAATCGAAACTACCAGACACACCTATCCTCCTTTTTAGCCAGCATCAATGCTAAGGTGGCTTTCTACAATGACAAAATCAACAACACTACAGACACTCAGACACTTTTCTCAACCTTCAAATCGCTACTCACCCATCAGCTGCCTCCTCCTCCATCCAGCCTTACTGATACCCTTGCCTCATTTTTTACAAACAATGTAGCGGCAATCAGCAGTCAATGGATGTTTCTCTTCTTATTCCACCAGAGCTTCTCATTCTAGTCATCTCAGTTTAGTCCTTTTTTGATTTACAAAAGAGATCTCAGCAAAGGCTTATACAATACTCAGACTTGCTCAATTTATATATCTCATATTTTACTCAGGCTTATCCATCAGAGAGCTCTCTAAGTGAACTCATGTAATGCTCATCCATTTGTTTTATAAATTAGTCTGATCTGTAAGAGCTCTAGCTGTGGTAGGCTACAACAATTCTCAAATGATTTTCATTTGCTTATTTGTTTTAATTGCACATATTTTCAAGTTCACATTTGCAAACAGTAGGCCTAGGCCTAACCATGTGATGTGACCACCACACATGACGATGGCTCTGACAGAGACTGCTGAAGTTCACCTACAAAAAAGCTACCATCTTTGCCCATATAAGGAGATCACCTGTTAAATTCTCGCGCAGGGAGACGATGAAATCGGAGATGCAGACGTTTTCCTGAACGCACTTTTGTCCTCAACCTTCGAGTGGATATTATAATCTCTGGTACGTGACATGGCCGGATCTAGAATAGGGCTGGGAGGGGCAATGCCCCTCCAAATATTTCTTCTGCCCCACCTAATTGGTCAATTTTAATTGACAGCTATTGAATCTGCCAATCACACTTTTCTAATTCGTCCCGTCTGAATTTTGAGGGTGCTGATTTGCTGGTTGGATAGTATAAATACCGGAGCAGCAGCGTTCCCCTACCATTCCACACTGTGTGCATCACTTGCTGTTTCATACTTCAGTAGAGAGGGCTTAGCTATATTTCCATAAAGGTTATCGGCTACTAGATGTAATATAGATTCTTGTTGCTGGTTTAAAGTCCATTTTTAAAAGTGCAACTGTTTTGCTTTGTTTTATAAAATAAAAGTTTGAATTGTATTTTTTGACTCTCAAACTGATATCTCAATTGTAACTCCTACTTCTCAACAGTTTCTCATTGCAATGTCTCCTCATTTGCTCTATTATTTCTCCTCAGGAGAAAGAAGTTGTAAGTGAGACTACACTCAAACATATAAGAGATCTCCCGTATTTCTCCTGCTTCTCCAACTAATATCTCTTATGTGACTCCTACTTGTCTCATTGCTATGTGCATGGGCGTCGGAGGCATTCAGAAAGTGGGTGGGACATTTCGGGGGGGGGGGGGGGGGTATGTTTTTTTTGTTTTGGACTAGATGCAATTTCCTGAATTCTGGTACATTTTAACAGTTTATTTAGATACTTCTATATAACAAACTAAAGCTATTAATTCAATGACTAATTCGGAACCAGCTTTATTAACCTCATGGTATAGTTAACCATGCAGTTGCAATATCTGTTAAATTAAGTTATTTAATGCTTTGAATGCAACTTTTTTGTAATGCCTTACATTAGCCTACCACGTTACAGCAAATTAGGCCCATTAGGCCTACATTATGCCACTTTTATAACGAGTTACTCCCAACACTGTATAGGCACAACAAAACACTAAGAGGGGAATTAACCCAAGTGCGTGCGTAAAGTCAAAAAACGCGTAACTACGCATATTCACCCTGCCAGAATTCTCCCGTGTCATTTACGTGCGATAGAGGGAGTTACGCGTTTTGGCACCCCCAAACTCTGGGTGTTTCTTATGTATACAACTCTTGCGTGCATTCGGCCACTGACAGCTGGCTCTCCAACATGTCGCTCTCAAGCTCAGTCGCTTGCCGCCTTGCCAGAGCTTGCCAGAGGCTGAAACACGCTACTACATTTAAACACAACTCGACTCGAGGCATTCCAGCCTACTAAATTAATAAAAAGTAAATCATGCATAATTTAAAAATAACTCAATAGGCTACTTGGCTACGCAATAAGGTTTCCATTACAGCACCGCGGACGTTCAATGAACGCATGAAAGCGGATGGTTTGTTTGAAATCCCGACACTCTTTCAACTACATGGAACGTAATAGTGATCGATCATCAAATACCTCCCCAGATTTCAGTGCCCATCAGTCCCAACATTTAACAATATAATCAAACAGTCCAAAAGTAAATTAAATATCAAACTAAACCGAAAATGTCATGCTTTTGAAGGCCTACCAGTATGCCGCTCCAAGAAACGCATGTCTCAAAATAAAACTCGCATAAGAAATAAAGGGCTGTCTCGAATACAATCCTGCCCCTAAAGGCCTGTACTTTGTCTTAAGACCCCGGCCATAATTTGAGGATTTACAGTATCTAAGTAGACAAACTGGCTTCAGATATCCAACAGAGTGAATACGAGATTGTGCAGTCTTAGCTGTGGTTAGTGACCACTGTTAATGGGGAGTTTTACATAGCCTAGCGTAAACTAATAGGTTATTATTTATTTGGCGTACCTATAAGCAGAGGCGATTCTAGAGTCTGTGGGGGCCCCAAGCAAAAATTCCAAGGGGGCCCTACCGACAAGTTTTATAACCATTATGTTATATCACCATTAGGTTTTTATGTAAAATAATAAAAATACAAAAACCGTATTATAAAAATTCTTATATTTTGAAATGTATCTCACAAAATATAATTTTGAGTGCATGGTGTATGCACTCATAATGATTCTCTACATCTTTTTACTGCATTGCCATGAACAAAGTAGAAGCAAAAAAGGGGTTTCTTTGTTGAACAAATTGGGATGCAATGTGAGCCTTGAATTGGATGCCATGCAGGAATTTGCTAGGATTTCAAAACCGGATTATGAACATGCTTTGCCACAAAAACAGACAAAAATTCGTAAACGTGGGGTAAGTCCAGCTATATGAAGTTATTATTTTGCTGTCACTTTGTCTGTTTTATAACCCAGAAGGATGTACTTGATATCAAATGATAGCTCTGTGTCTCCTCTTTCATCTGATGTGCGTGGCATATCTATCCGATCACGGGTCCGAGAGTAATTCAAACTAGAGTAAAGGGTGTGCAGCGTTGGTTTGTGTACATGACGTTATTATTTTGCAGTTATTTCGTCTGATTTTATAAGCCAAAAGGATCGATATTCATGGTACCAATGGATAGCCCTGTGTCTCCTCTTTCATCTGATATGCTTGCCATATCTATGTGATCACGGGTTTGCGAGTAATTCAAACGAGAGTAATGGGTGAGCAGGTGAACGCAGAGAAGTATAGACTGTAATATGATGCAATTTGATTTAATTTCATGATTTTCTTTTATTTTCATACTTGATCGTACAGACAAGTGCGTAGTCTCCGTTGGAAAGCCCCACTTCTGCTCTGTCACGCAATAAAAGTTTTATCTAGCTGCAATAACAGTTCTGGAGCAATGTAACAAAGAAGAAAGGGTCTATTTTTTGAGCACTTTGCGTCAATCGGGTTCTAACAAATTAACGCTTGGTCCTTACTGCATCGCGATTAACATGTTATGGCTGACACCCCTAATACAAACATAACGTTAACCATCTCCTTGCTTAACTAGTTGTAACTGCCGCTAGCTAGCTGAAGTTTACTGTCGTATAGATGTAGCAAACCATGTTCAATCTTTCTGCCAATTAACATTAGCCTACTATAATATGAAGGTATATTGGGTGCAAAAGTGGTGAGCACATTTAACTGCAGATTTTGCATGTGCACACTAAAGTCATAAATGTGTAACAGTAAAGTTGAAGTTGTACATATTTTTTTATATCTTGTTAACACAAAATAGGGGCTACGGGTTCACAAATCCTTTTTACAGGTACACAAATCCTATCCTGTGAGTCACAACTTTCAAGAGTCATGCACTCGACACTTTTGCTCCAAACGTTGCAGCGCAGTTGGTGCGAAACACATTTGCACATCCGTGTTTCATAATCTGAGAACATGCACAACATTCGTGCATTTGTAAACCCAAATGTGAACTAATGCATCCGAAGTTGTGCATCTGTGAAATAATTTCTCATTAATAAAATTCTACAGATCGCTTTGATTTTCTTGCACGACTACAAGTCAATTGATACAAGTGCTCGAATCTGCTTCTACGAGTGACGAGTGACTTTTGCTCCTGGCTAGGTGATATAATAGGAGCAAAAAGATTTGTATGTGTGCACGTCGAGCAATCGATCGAGAAAACAAGGCGGCCGGATCTGGATCCTGGATTGCGCTCAGACTACCATTGCCTGCTCATAAAGTAAGTAACCTCAGCATGTTTCCTTATCAATGATAGTTTTTCTTTGCACAAAGCGAGGAAAAAATATTTGTTGCGGTGTGTTCGAAAATTGAACGATTGTGTCAGATTATGTGTCCTAGCGATTTTGGACGGGCAGTGTTATATTTCTGTACTTCTAAACTAGTTATTTATCTAGCGATAGCTAGCTAGCTTGATCTGGCACTGGAGGATTTAGCAAGCAGGTAAGCTAAGCTAAACATAGCTGTCATGATAATGTAAACCAACAAACAAGATAACTTTCTTCATATTATTATCATGTTACTTACCTTATGAGCAGGCAATGGTAGTCTGAGCGCGATCCTGGATCCAGATCCGGCCGCCTTGTTTTCTTGATCGATTCGCTCGACGTGCACACATACAAATCTTTTTGCTCCTATTATATCACCTAGCCAGGAGCAAAAGTCACTCGTCACTCGTAGAAGCAGATTCGAGCACTTGTATCAATTGACTTGTAGTCGTGCAAGAAAATCAGAGCGATCTGTAGAATTTTATTAATGAGAAATTATTTCACAGATGCACAACTTCGGATGCATTAGTTTACATTTGGGTTTACAAATGCACGAATGTTGTGCATGTTCTCAGATTATGAAACACGGATGTGCAAATGTGTTTCGCACCAACTGCGCTGCAACGTTTGGAGCAAAATGACTCTCATGACTCTTGAAAGTTGTGACTCACAGGATAGGATTTGTGTACCTGTAAAAAGGATTTGTGAACCCGTAGCCCCTATTTTGTGTTAACAAGATATAAAAAAATATGTACAACTTCAACTTTACTGATACACATTTACGACTTTAGTGTGCACATGCAAAATCTGCAGTTAAATGTGCTCGCCACTTTTGCACCCAATATACCTTCATACTATAACTTCATTGAGTAGGTTAAATGCTAAAATCCGATGTTGACCCGTCATCACTGCACACACGATTGACGTTTACCACAGTTGCCTAAATATGTGCGGATTCTTTGAACTTTTTTGAACACAGATCCGCTGTTCATAAGGAGCAGATAGCTAACAAACGTTCAGAAAAAGTCCTGTTGGCAAATTTGAGGAAAAGTCGGTAAAGGGGCTATTTCACACAATTTGAGAGTGCTGAATTCAAATATTTTGTTTACCAAGCTCAATTTTGAGTTTTAAGCTTGCTTATTAGCATAATTAGCATAATTCACATACTTTTTGGTTTTGCCATCAGATATCATAGGAATTGCAAAAAATAAGGCATTAATATACTCTTTATGTATCAGATATGTTGTAGGACAGGACAGGAATGACCCCAATGACCCTCAAGAAGCAAATGAAAATAAGCTACAACTAAAATATAAATTGAAATAATAACTAAAATTCAGTATGACGTTTAGAAACAAAATAGATTCCTTGATCATAAATTGATAGAATAGTAGGTGACTGCTCATTTTTCTGTAGAAAGTACTTTGTCACTAACTATTATGAACAGTTGTCAGTCTTTACAGAGGATTTACACTGTATTTGTTTTTACTGTAAAGGCCTAGTTAAAACATCTCACTGGTGCTCTTTCCTATCATTCAAATTCCAGCCATGCAGAAAAATGGAAGAGTGTGCATGTTTGAGGAGTGCTGAAGAGTGCTATGGAGATTGCATTATTTGTAAAAAAATGTATGGTTATGGTTATGGGATTTTGCAGACGCCTTTGTCCAAAGCAACACACAAATACAAAAACAACATAATATTTAAAATATAACAGGGAACAGATTAGAATGTTGGTCAAACTATAATAAGGATGATAGCAATAATAAACAACAATGTCAATTCAATCAATAGCCTAATAAAATAAGCAATGAAAATGAGGGAAAAAGCAATAATAAACAATAATGTCCATTCAATCAATAATATAAAAAACAATGACATGGTAAGACTATATTAAGGAGAATATCAATAATAAACAATAATGTGAAATTAATCAACAGCCTAATGGAAATAAAACAATATTATACAAACCGTAACGCATAAGAAGCACTTAAAGAACTAAGTGCATGTTGAACAGGAATGTCTTTAGACCCCTCTTAAACAATCCAAAACTACCACAGGAACGGAGACCACTGGGCAACTCATTCCACCAACATGGAACCACTGAGGAAAAAGAGTCTTGAATTAGACCTAGTGTTTATGACTGGTCGACATAACAGACGCTCATCAGAAGACCGCAGTGGGTGTTTGGGGATGTATGCCTTGATTATTGAATTAAAATATCTAGGAGCAGATCCAGTCAGTGTCCTATAGGCCAAAGTGAGAGATTTAAATTTAATTCTGGCTACTATAGGGAGCCAATGGAGAGTAACTAGGAGAGGAGTTATATGTGTCCTCTTTGGCTGATTGAAGACCAGGCGTGCTCCAGCATTCTAAATCAGCTGTAATGATCTTATTATACAAGCGGGTTAGCCAACTAATAGTGAATTACAATAGTCCAGCTTGGAGATGACCATGGTTTAAACAAGAAGTTGTGTGGAATCTTGTGTCAGATAAGGTCTGATCGTCCTGATGTTGTAAAGCATAAACTGACATGATTTTGCAATAGAAGCTACATGCTCAGAGAAGTTTAAGTCGGCCATCAATTACAACGCCCAAGTTACGTGCCGATCTAGTTAGGGTCAGTGAAGTTGAAGCTGTCTGAAGTTGAAGTCAAGCTGGATGTTAATCTGTTGGGGAATAGCTGTTTTAGCTGGAAACACCAAAACAATTTAGACAAGATATCCTTTATAGTGCAACAAAAAGAAACATTCTTCAGTGCATCATTACTGCATATGATGCTGAAAGGGAAGTGGACCTAGGACAAATCCTTAGCTGAACTGATTAATGTCCCTGTACTGTAGTTATTGCAGATAGCGATGGTTATTTGTGAAGTGGAAATAAGTCTATCCTCACTCAAGTGCTGTCTAGCAATGTGGAATGTCCAGTAGTGATCACTGCAAAAACTGCTCATTCAACACTGGTAATAGATGCTCAAGATCTAGTTATGTCTTTAGGACACCCATCTGACTGCAGCACATTTAAGAAGTATGCAGGAAAGTTTGTAAGAAACTTTTGTATTGTTATTTGGTATTTGTTATGTGGGAGCAAATTATGTTAACTATCAAAGAAATAGACCTAATGTAGGAATGCACACAGATATTGCAACAGATAATGGTGTAGGCCTATCTGATTAAGACCTGAGTGGTTGAAACATACTTATTAAATTACACTGGGAGCAAAGAAGACTATCTTCACTTTGCAACTGTCTAAGAAATCCCATAAACACAGGAAGGCCTAGGGTAGCCTACATCAGATGGCCTAAAGATTAGGCTCTTCTGCATAAGTGATTTGCATGCAGTAATTTGAACACTGACCTTGATCTAGCCTACTTTGGCTATTTAAAGGTAATTTATTGCCAAAACACCACACAATATAAATGAGCTATAACAAACAATAAAGGACTTAAAGGTGCCATGTGTAAGAATTGAGGTAAAAATATCTAAAAAATGAACTACACGCATCAAAAGAATGAGAAGAAATTAGGACGATGATGTCATTTAAAAAATGACAAGGTATAGTGCTGCAGAGATATCAACCTGAATTAGCATGCTAAATTACTAGCCACAGCCCGACAGGTGTCATAATACCAGTTTCGGCCATGGGAGGCGGTATGCGGGCAACATAACCACCAGCCAAACTGCAATACACGTGTCTCGGTTGTTACTCTAGGGTAGACCAACTCACTTTCTGGAGGTATACTGCCCCCATCTTTTATGGAATGTGGAGTATGAATTGATTTTTTGGCGGACATTACACATGGCACCTTTAATCACACACAAACTACTATTTTACTGACTACAAAAATAATAATTATGTAGGAAGTTTAGAAGTTTAAAACCTAGAATTGACCAAAAGTGCACCAAATTCAACACAAATGACTCAATACACTTGGAGGATTTTAGGATTTTGATATCGTTTCAGTATCGAGTATGAAGATGTTTATGGCAGGTAGTGTATTGAAGTTATAATTTTGGTGACATCGTGACAACACTATCGTGACAACACTATGCCAGAGCCACACTGAATTGCATTATGCACACTAAATTCACACTGCTCAATGGCATATTAGAAGAGCTCATTATCAAGCTCTAGTATGGAAGCAAGCACATACCAAATCCAGTGTTACTAGAAGTAAAATGTTTTTTACTTGTCGGTTGTTGCTGACGGTAGATGCAGTTCTGCATTAGGCTTATTCCCACTATCTAAGTTCATATGTAGGAGAGTTTATTACATGTTAACTGTAATCATGTTCCCATTAAATACATTAATAAACTATAGTATGGTTTCTTTAATGCTCAAACATGTATTTAGTGTATTTAGAGAACACTTTTATTTGGTTTTAGTGATTACTTTTGAAATTTAGGGAAAAATAAGCAAAGAAAATCGCTATTTTATGTTAAAATGCTGATTATGTGGCTTAGAACTCAGAATTAAGCTTGGTAAACAAAATATTCAGAATCAGCACCCTCAAATTAGGTAAGAAGGGTGGTTTACCAACTTTTCCTCAAATTTGCCGTCAGAAGTTCTCTTCTGTGAAGCTGCTCTCCCTCTACATAGGGCCTACATATGCACATACTGTTTGTACAACAGGGCAGGACCACGCAAAATACATCATTCAATCTCTCGAAATTCTCGCTTGACCCACAGGCAAACGCGCTGAGACCAGGTCGGGGGCCCCCTAGCGGCTCAGGGCTCCAAGCAGTTGCTTGGTTTGCCTGTTGACAAGGTGCGCCTCTGCCTATAAGGCTTTTTTCCTTATCAAAAGTGAGGGGGACGACTGATCTCTTCAACACTGCAGGGGATTTGGCCCTTGTCGCTGCAGTGTGTGACAGAAGCAGAATGGGAGAATGCGTGTAACAAAAAAAAAAGAAGCTTACGAGCGATTTACGCGTAAATGGGAGTATCCAATGAAAATGACAATGAAGCACTAAACAGATGCTGAAAACAGCACTGGTATTTCGCACGGCAAAAGTGGGGGGGTCCAAACTAACAATTTTAAAAAGTCGTGTAATGGCTCTGACGCCCATGGCTATGTGCCTCATCTTTTGCTTGTTTTATTTCTCCTAAGGCAAAATTAGGAGAAATTAACTGTGACAAAAGTAATACTTAAATGATCCTTAAAAGAGAATCACCATTTTGCCTCCTTAGCAACAGAAGGGATACAAATGAGAAGCAAAGGTTTCAAGCAGGTGGTGTACAAAGATGATCTGAGTGAGACTAATAAAGCTACATGCCACCAATTTTCAACTTTGTACTGACAGGAGGTACTGTAAAAGTGCCTTATCTCCATAGAGTATTGCTGTCATATTCCATGGTGATAATCAGTGTGAACTGAAGGTTCCATTATCATAGCACATACAAATGTTTCTGTTAATGATTAGTTACAATACACTATTACAGTGGTCCCTTAACTACAGCCCGCCACCTCATTTTGGGTGGTCCCCCAAAACATGTCCGTGGTATATAGCATCCGACCCACACAGGAGTACAACACTGTCAAACTATAACCTCCTTAATTCTCCCCATTCATCAATTCTGAAACAATTACCAGGTGTACCTATGTTACCCAGGAGACACACTGTAAAATTACTCTTATGTAAGATCAATACTTTCCAAGATACAGCCAGTTTTACAGGGGGAGGGGGGTGTCGATTTTGTTCGGCCTCTTTTTTTTGTCAAAGTTCACAAGCCCACAGCGCAAGAACTAAACCATGTAGGAGGCTCAAATTTTGCATGCTGGTACATAAATAGGAATAGTATGTAGCAAAATCATCTCGTTTGGTCTGGATGATCCTGCATGGTCATAGCTGTCCCTCAAAGTTGATACAAATTTTATTGGAGTTTTTGGCTGGGCTCTGTTTAGGCCTTCAGAAGACATTATTTGTACTCAACATAGGCTCTTGATTTATTTTCCTTACTGAGATCAGTAGAAACACTCTCACAAAAAGCAATGAACAGAAAATAAATTCCTTCAGGGTCTGAACAGCAGACCTTACAAGTCTGAAAAATCATTTTGGTTCTCATTTTCAGAGCACCCAAACACCTTGTGGGAATATGCAAATATTTTTTTAGATTTTTTTCTTTATTCTCCATGATCCCTTCTTTTTAAAAACACCAATTTGACTTGTCTTATGCAAATCTTTCTTCTTTACTTTCCACCCTGAACATGGGCAAAATACACCATTGAGATCAATATGTTTTGTATAGAGTCACCACAGGTTACTCTATACGTTACTCTATACAACCACAGGTGGCACTGTGGTAACTCTATATAAAACATATTGATATCAATGGGGCATTTTGCCCATGTTCAGGGTGGAAAATAAAAAAGAAAGATTTGTGTCTTCCACCAGTCGTAGAACCACGGTTACATATGTAACCAGCTCTACTTCCTTGTCTCCAGACCGCCAGATGGCGCAGTTTAGACTGTGTGGAAGACTTATGTCCAAGCTGTCACGAGGGCCCAAACACATGTACGGTGTCACTATTCACATGGCATAGGGCAAAGAACAATAAAAACAAGGAATACTTCAGTTTTGTACTTTTTGTTTTATTTACTTTTTTTGTAATTTTACATTACATTTGTAATAGTCTCTGTAATCCAGTGAGCTAATCTATCCTTTGACAAAGCTGCCCCTTTACATCGATCACTGAAACACACAAACAATTGGTCAGTGGCCCGCCAAGCTCCCGTGGCTGCCACATATCGCGTAAGTGCTCTGACAGGGCAAAGGTCTGTGTTTTGCGTATTGTCAAAAGAGCACAAAGCAGGAATCGTAACGGGTCGGTTGACATAATCTGGACCTAAGACTTTTGGCAGGAATGCAGGATTTGGCCACAATGTTACTCGCGAGTACTCTGGCCCCCACTGCAGACACTGTGGGCTGACAGAGAGAGCATGCAACTCACTAACTCTTTTTGCGGAAGCAACTGCAAGCAGGAAAGCTGTTTTCATTGAGAGTCATTACGTCTGCCTCTTCCAAAGGTTCATAGGGGAAGACAAGTAAGATGTTCAACACAGTATTGAGGTCCCACTGAGGAACAAAACATTTACGAGGTGGGTTCAAACGCCTTGCACCTTTCAGGAAGGCCACTATCATCCTATGCGTTCCTACTGTAGACCCTTCAATTGAGCCCCTGTAGGCCGACATTTTTGCCACATAACCTCTCAGGGTGGACGCAGAGCGACCAGCCTCCAATAGACCCTGCAGAAAATTTAAGATGTCTGCAAATGAGCATGTTTGTGGTACAATGTTACGCTCAGCGCACCAAGTTGAAAAGTACCTCCATCTATTACTATACAGTAAGCGCGTAGACGGGGCATGGGCATTTAGAATAGCATCCCTGACCCCTTGTGAATAGTCCAGTACGTTGCATGACCTCCCAAGGGCCAGACCCAAAGCTTCAGTTTCCGCGGTTGATGATGCCACAGACGGCCATTCAACTGGGTCAACAAGACTGCCCTGACTGGTAGTGGGCTGGGCGGCCCCGTCAGGAGCACTTTGAGAACGTAAAACCAAGGGCTGTGGACACGATATAGTGCAACTAGAAGTACTGGCTGGTTGGTCATCCGTATTCGCTGGAGCATCTGCCAAAGCAACGGAAACGGTGGAAATGCATACAGCCTCAGATTTGGCCAATGTTGGGCTAATGCATCTTGTCCCAGGGACCCTGGTTCGTCCCGCAGTGAGAACCACTTCAGACAGTGAGTCGTGTCGCTGGTGGCAAACAGATCTACCTCTGCTTACCCATAGGTGTTCCAGATCATCTGAACAACCTCCTCGTTCAGACGCCACTCCCCTATGAGCGGCCCGCCCCGGGACAAGACATCGGCCACACAGTTCTTTTTCCCGGGCACATAAATCGCCCTCAGCGACAGCAGGTGTGCATCTGCCCACAGCCAGATCTGTCTGGTCAAGCGGTTCAGCATTGGGGACCTCGTCCCCCCTTGGTGATTTACATGGTAGACTGTCGATGTGTTGTCGGACCGAACAAGAACATGTTTGTGTTCCAACTGTTCTTTGAAGTGCTGCAGTGTAAGCCATACTGCATGTAGATCCAGATAATTGATGTGGTAGGCCTGAAGCCTGCCCCGCCATACACCGTGTATTCCCTGATGGTTCCAAACCCCGCCCCAGCCGTGCTGGCTGGTGTCTGTGGTGATGACCTCCCTCCTTGCTGGAGGTGGCCCCAGCGGAACCCCCCTGAGGAGAAAAGACCTCAGCGCCCACTGGTCTAGAGAGGCAGCCCCCTTGGGGGTGATGCTTAGTAGCACCCGTTTTTGTGTTTGAGCTGAGAGTCTCCTGGTCTTTAGCCAGTATTGGAAGGGGCGGAGATGTAGCCTCCCCAGTGTCACAACAGGCGTTGCGGCAGCCAACATGCCTGCAAGGCATAGTAGCACGCAGTACCGCACAGTCCGGCTTGACCTGACATGCGTCACCAGCCCCATTATATTGCGAACTCTTTCCTGAGTAAGGCAAGTACGTTCGGTGGTCGAATCCAACCGGATACCTATGAAGTCTATAGGCTGGGAGGGATCCAGTTTGCTCTTTTCGAAGTTCACCGTCAGACCAAGAGCTAAGACATGGCGGAGTAGCGTCCGAGCATTCATACTGACCTGATTTGGGGACCCAGCGCAAAGCAGCCAGTCGTCCAGGTAAGGGAGGATACAAATGCCTTGGCGGTGTAAGGGTGCCAGGGCCTCGCGTATGCATTTTGTGTATATCCGGGGGGCTAATGATAGCCGAAAGGTAGTACCTTGAACTGGAACGAACGACCTTCGAAGTGAAAACGAAGGAAAAGACGGTGCTGAGGGGCGATGGGTATATGGAAGTAAGATCAGATCTATCGTAATGAACCAGTCTCCTGGTTCCACTAAATGAAGAACATCTGACGTGCGCAGCATACGAAAGGGCAGCTGCTTGAGGTAAGTGTCGCCGCAGGTCTAATATCGGTCGAAGACAGCGTCTTTCTTGGGCACAATAAAGTAGGTGGAGAACATTCCCCGTTGTTCTTGGGGGTCTATTTCCTCAATAGCGTCCTTGTAGGAGACACTGTATCTCCGAGTATAATGCGGAGCGTGTTTCCGGACTTGACGCCCGTGTGGGGCGTATGCCAGAGTTCAGAGGGGGCCGGCGGCGAAACTGAAGATGATAGCCATTTGCAAGTGTGTCGAGGACCCATGGGTTCGTTGTTGTGGAGCCCCAGCACTCCAGTTGTTGAGGAGTGAAACACCCTGCCGCTGGCCGCGCACCCTCAGTCTCGGTAAGAGGGGGCGCACCCTCATGTCGGCGGTAAGAGGGGGCGCCACGAAACGTAGGTGGTGGCGGCGGTGGACGCTTGAAATCTACTCTCGGTTTCACATGCTGAGAGCGAGTTTCAGATGCAAGTTTGCGGCGGTTCAAAGCCTCCTGCGCAGCTGGGCCGAACACCTGGCCGGGGGCCAGAAGCAGCTGGCGCAACACATTCCTAGCTGCATCTGGAAGAGGGGACCGTGCTACCCAAATCTGCCTGCGGGCTTGAAGTAGCAGCCCCATTGATTTCCCACACTGCTTAGCCAGGGCTCCCACACCCTGAAGTGCTGTATCAACTAACTCAGAAGCTGCTGCATCTGAGGATGGCTGCAGTGTTGTCTGCAGAGCAAGCAAGACATGGGCCATGGTGTCAAGGACCCGTCCAATCATCGCCTGTGTATTATACGCTCTGCACACTAAGGCAGCCTACATTCAGGGCTAGGGCACCGTGGGTCAGCGCGAAGAGCCTCGTCAGGTGAGACGACCAAGGAGACCACTGCCGCTTCCACTGGAGGCATAGGGCTCAGGCCTGCAGAGACCGGTTCTGTCATGGACGCTAATAGTCTAGTGGGGTGATCCATACTGCTAGCGTTCGCATCCTTCAAAGCCTCAGCAAACATCTTTATAAAGTCCTCACAGTGTGGAACAAACAGGTCATTGCTGCGCGCGGAGAGGTGGCAGAGGCGGTTCGTCTGTATCATAGCCTGGGGAAGAGGATCCACATTGAGCTTCGCCAGAGCCATACGGATGGCTCCTGTTGAAGTGGAGCTGAGCGCCGAAGCCTCCGCTTCATCCTCTGACTCCCTGCCACTCCCTGTTGCAGAAGAGTCAAAAGCATGATCCTCTGGAAGCGAAAACTCATCTGTGGCAGCAAGAGAAACCACATCCACCTCCCTGTTCAGAGGAGAGGTAGGAGGGTCCGGCTGCGATGCAAGTAGAGAGGCATCGTCACTTTTCTGAGAATTGGGCTGCAGATATGGTGGCTGCATGTTCAGAAGTAAGTCCTTAATTTGTGTAACACTCTCAGTGAGTTTGTCGACCCTACACGTCAGAATGTCTGAGTGTTTGGTTTTTTTTTGTTCTCACGAGGGCATGTGACACCGCTGTGCGTTTACCTCCACGCTCATGGACAGATTGAGAGGAAAGGAGGCAGTATTAGAGTCTACTTGGAGTGTCATTTGTCTCTCTGTCATACTCATATATATACACACACACACACACATACTGTACTACCACATTCTTCTGCATCCATCTACTTCCAGCCCTTGACATTTAGCAGCCCCCCTCCTCACACTCACACAAGCTAAAACCCCTGAAAAAGCACTGTTTTGCAGAGCTTCTTTCTTGTGCTCCCTTTCTGCAGTTCAAGAGAGGGGAGCTTGGCAATGTGGTGCAGCCTTATCTTGAGAAACACAGACACAACCAATGACAACAGGTCAGAATGATGGTTGTCAATGCCAAACTGTGTCTCCTCAATGTGTTCCCCAAGCAGAAAAACATCCTCCGTTCCAATCTCCTCCCGGACGATGTGTGTAACTGTCGACACCTTGGGAGCCTGCATTGCTGAAGCTTGGCAGATCACCCTCTCTGCAGCTCTCAGCACCTTATAATAATAACAATAATAATAATAATAATTAAAAAATAATAATACATTATATTTATAATTATATAGCACTTTACACAGTGCTTAAAGACACTTTATAGAACAGAGGAAATAAGAACAAATCAACCTTAATATACAAACATAAAAAAAACAAGATAATAAAATCAAACCTTCACTGTGCCTTGTGATGGAATCACTAGGCCGCCGTTGTTTTTCAGGGCTAGAAGGTGGTAGCTCTTGTCAAATGAAGATGGTACAGCCTCACCGACCAAGCTTACACGGCACACATCACAGGACAGATTTCGTAGAACCTGCCGGACTACAAACCCTGCTATGTAGACCAGAGCATTTTCCACCAGACCACCAAACCGAGTGGGGAGATAACTGTGGTCACACACAAGGGCTGAAATGTTAGCGAATGGAGATGGGTGCTCTTCAGCAGTTTCAGCAGATGACATCTCCACAGCAGACAGGGACACACTGCTGTCTTGGGCAGCCACATTGCCTGTCTCACCAGGTAAGACACCACACCGAACCATCAGACGGCGGAAGATGGCCTGGAACTGGCGTGCCAATGGATTGTTATTCCAGCCGCCTTGTATGGAAAACAGGCACACAAACATACATTACTCAAGATAAAACAAAGACATACAAGATATAACAAAGATATTCATTAGGTATATTTTCAGAATGTATTGTAATTAAACACCAACCCTACCTGACGCTCTGATTGAATTAAATAGGAGCTCCAAGTGATCCTGGCTGAACTTGTACGTGAGCACATACCGCTGAACTTGGAGCAGTTCAGGAATCATCAGCGTCAATGTGTCAATATTGATGACAAATCCGATGACCGACAAGTACCTGCAAAATTTTTTAAAATAAAATAAAAAAAAAGGTTTATTACTCTGATCATGGCGAAACAAGACACCCAGGGGTTGCAGGGTTCCCACTCTAAGTCAAATGTAAACTGCTACATTAAAATTCCCTGATATTCCATGACTTTGCTCCAAAAATGATAGAAATTACCTATATGCTCCGCATATCCATCTGGGAACTTTTCATTGAAGAACTTTTGGGAAGGGGCGGAAATACTGGTTAGCTGATTGGATAAACCATTATCGACGGGCCAAATCAACCAATTAGATGAACAAAGTGTTCTAATGCCTTCGTTTAACATACAATTAAGTTAGGTAACGTAACTAACGTTAAGATGTTTTAACTTACCATTTGTATGTGACATGAACCTAATCAACGACAATTCCCATCAAGTTTTCACGGTAGGCCCTACACTTCTGAAGAAAGTATATTCCTCCATTATGAACTGGAATCGGCCGTGGAGGATGTCTGTGTCATTCATTCCTCCCAGCTGCATGGCTGAGACTCATAGCTTCACAGCTTACCCAGGAATACTTTCTAATTTGAATAAAACTTGCGCGATAGCTATGCTCATCTCATCTGTGGATGCCGTCATGTTGTTCGTTGTTTCACACCTCAACCCGCCTCAAAGCCAACGCTGATTGGACATTCGTTTGGTGAACTGCTCCAAATTCTCTTTAACGAAAAGTTGCCAGACTGATCTGCGAGTGAAACCCTGAAGTTCGCGAGATCAGGATGGTCTCACGAGGCTACACTTTGACACCACCGCCAGCACTGTGTGTGTGTGTGTGTGTGTGAGTGGCAGCAAACAAGTGAGATTTTAATATGTCCAGGAACATTATGATGTTTAAAGTAGAATTATTCACATCATTAGGCTGAGGTTGTGGGTGTGAGGTTGCCATTTCTTGGTAATCCTGAGGGGCCATGGACAGGCTTTCTTCAGCTCTTCTGGAGGTAGACGTAGCCTGCCCTTTTCCAACTAAAATGAAGAAGCATAATACATAACACAATATAAAGGGATAGGTATCTCAACCTGCCCTGTGATTGATAATAGAATATTTACATTTATTAATGCTAATAGCCTTATGATGATGCACCTACTCTTTAGAGGTGAACCGGGAAGCTGAAGACTGATGGAATAATACCATCTCGGAGTCGGACAATCTGACCCGTCCTATCAAAATCGTCCTGCTTAAATTTTTCACTGCAAAGCACTGATGAAGTAGCCTGGCGGGCCATCCTATATCATTGAAATGTATAGTCTGGAATCGAATCATTCACCTGCTTAATCCAAGGGGCGGGCAGAGAATTGTCTTTCAAACTGCCTAGGCATGCAATAGGCCAGCGCTACGACCGTATCCGGTCGGCAAAACGCCAAATACATCCTTCTTCGAAAGGAATGACTTAAGTGCATTGTGTTGCTCTACTTTCAAAGAAAAGCACAAGTCCAACTCCTCCAAAGTAGCCTGGTAAACCAGACCCTGGAATCTTTCAGATTAAGGGTCTGGCCACGAGTAATGAAAATGGCCCAATTCGAGGGGCGGCACCAAGCATGCATTTGAAACTCTCACTGCACGCAGTTGGATAACGCTACGACCAATCACAACAATTCACGGTGTGACGTATCCAGTTCTTGCAAAGGAACGATTTGAGGGCGATTTTCTGCTCCTCTTTTAGTTGAAAAGCAAAATCTAAATCCTTTATTGTAGCGGCCAAAGCCGTTTCAAACAACTGGTGTTCATCGGTAGCTATCTTGCAATGTTTTCTAGATGATTCCGGACGTCGCAGCACCGTCGTCATCAGTGCAGCTCGCCTTTGTCCCGCCTACACCGATTTGATTGGTCCCTCTCGCTCGAGAGGTAGAAGAAATTTGGATCATTGCTCGTGGCCAGAGTATCTTGCGGGCACAATTCAAATTGTGCTCTCGCGAGAACTCTGGATTTCCAGGGTACCTCCAAAGTTGACGCTAACGCCGATTCAAACAACCGCTCTTCGTTCGCCATAGCCACCTTCCTTGTTGTTCACCGTCGCAGGATGTCGTTATCCTGTTAAGCCCGCCTTAAGACTCTCTAACGAAATAGAGCGCTGTGATTGGAGAACATCCACGGTGTTAAGCCAATAGAAATTCCTATGGTTCGATACTAGACGTACAGGCTGAGCAAATTAATTTGCCGCCGCTAGAGTGCGTCTAGATTTCTAGGCTACTGATGAAGCACTTGCAGTGAATCGGGAGGTTACTTAACGTAACTGTGGTTCTCTGAGAATATGAGTGAGGTATCTCACTATGGGAAGCGCCCTCTGGCGTGACCAACCACGGAAGCACCTATTGCACCACGTCTGTCTATAGACAGACCAATTGCAGCCCAGAGGCGGAGCCCTTACGTCACCCCTTTATAACCGGCTGCGCAACCCTCTTCACTCATTCTCTGGCATGCTTTCTCCCGTGCAGTAATGCAAAACGGGCGTATTGGTGAGATACCTCACTCATATTCTCAGACAACCACAGTTAAGTAACCTCCCGTTCTCTGTCGAACATTCGTTCGGTATCTCACTATGGGAAGATATAGACAACTCCCGTATTGCATGCCTTCCGAAGCAAATACGTTTGATATGATGAGCTCTGAGGGTTCATTTTACTCGTCTGCGGTCCCCACACTAAGCACTGTATGCGCCAGAGTCGGTGCCGTTACATCCAGCCTATAATAACGAATAAATGTGTCGGGGTTTGTCCAGCAGCCCGCTGCACATACGTCTTGAACAGAAATTCCTCGGAAAAATGCCCAAGAAGTGCCCATGCCCCGAGTAGAATGTGCTCTAAGTTGCTCGGGAGGCTGAACGCCCCTGGCTTCATACGCCAACGTAATTGCGTTAACTAGCCAGTGAGAGACACGTTGCGTAGATATGGGTTTCCCTGTGTGGGGAGGCGCCCATGACACAAAAAGCTGGTCACTTTTCCTAATATTTCTCGTTCTGTCTACGTACATCTTTAGTGCACGGACAGGGCACAAGCAATGCAGCCTCTGCTCCTCTGACGAGGAGAAAGGAGGAGGGTGAAAGGATCGTAACTCTATGGCCTTGCCAACATATTTCGAAACGATTACCTTTGGAATGAAAGCGGGATTCAGTCTCAACGTTACCGCTGTCAGATCCTCGTTAAACTTCATACACATCGGGTGAATCGAAAGTGCATGCAGTTCGCTCACTCTCTTTGCTGAGACCAAAGCCAAAAGCAAAGTCGTCTTCAGCGTGAGGTGTTTCATATCAATGCTACCCAAAGGCTCGAAAGGGGCTTCTGACAGAGCTTTCAGGACCATGGGCAGGTCCCAAGATGGCATTGTAGGCTTCGGTGGCGGACGTAAACGCCGTACACCTTTCATGAACTGCTTAACCAGTGGATGGCAACCCACCGAGAGTTTGCCGAACCCCACATGACAAGCAGATATAGCGGCCAAATAAACTTTAATAGTCGTGAAGGCTTTTCCTTTGTCTAAAAGTCCTTGCAAAAAACACAACACATCAGTAACTGAGCACTGGAAAGGGATGGCCTCCCTGTCCACACACCAATTTTCAAACACACGCCATTTACGGTCGTAAAGTGTTCGCGTCGATGGGGCTCTGGCATTTTGAATAGTTGCAATGACCTCGGGAGGAAGACCGGCAGCATTCAGGTTTAACCGCTGACGGGCCAAACCCAGAGTGCCAGGCGATCTGGCCTGGGATGTAGAATTTGTCCCTGGGCCTGAGATAGTAAGTCTCTGCGGAGAGGAAGAGGCCAGGGTTCTCCGGCTAGCATCTGGCTGATCTCCGCTAACCACAACCTCCCGGGCCAATTTGGGGCTATTAACAGGAGAGATAGTCCGTGCTCTCTTACTCTGGCGAGTGCCGGAGAAATTAGGCTTAGTGGTGGGAATGCGTAGAGGAGCGCATTCGGCCACGGTTGTGTCAGTGCATCCACACCCAGCGGTGCATCTGCGTCTTTGAGAGAAAAGAACAGTGGGCATTGAGCGTTTTCGTGTGAGGCGAAGAGATCTACGGTAGCCTTGCCGTATCTCTCCCAGATCTGATTGACAACTTGGGGATGGAGTCTCCATTCTCCGTAAAGGGGATTTCCCCTTGAGAGAAGGTCTGCCCCAGTGTTCATGATTCCTGGAACGTGCGTTGCTCGTAGCGAGCTGATCCGGGTGCTGCTCCAAAGAATCAGTCTGCGCGCAAGCTTGTGAAGTTGAAGGGAGCGAGTCCCTCCCTGGCGATTGATATAAGCCACTACGGTTGTATTGTCCGTCCTGATTAGGACATGGCAACCGTGCAGGTATTGGAGAAAATGTTCCAGCGCTAGGAACACTGCCAACAGTTCGAGAAAATGTATGTGTTTGTCTCGAAGCCATGCTGGCCAGGTCCCGTTGGCAGATCTGCCCTCGTGGACTGCACCCCATCCCGTGAGGGATGCATCCGTCGTGACTACCTTTCTCTCGTACACAACTCCCAGGGGAGAGCCTGTTCTGAGTGTCTGTGGGTTTTTCCACCAGTTGAGCGCTGTGAGGCACACTGGTGATATTCTCACTATGCGTCTGAGATGTCTCCGGGGACATAATCGCAGGGACGCTACCCACCTTTGAAATTCCCTCATTCTCAGGAGGGCGAACGGGATCATGGCCGTTGATGAGGCCATCAGTCCCAGTAAACGGAGGCATGTTCTGAAGGAAACTGTTTTGTTCCTGCGGAACAGGGAGAGGCATTGGTGAAACGCTTTGATTCGCTCCTCGGACAGCGTCGCACGAAAAGAAAGAGAGTCGATCTGAACGCCCAGATATTCTATTGTCTGAGAGGGAGATAGATGACTCTTGGTGTGATTGATGTTGAAGCCCAAGCTCGATAGATGGCCTATGAGCGCTGCAGTGTGAAGCTGCGCCTGTTCGCGCGTTGCAGCGCAAAGGAGATAGTCGTCCAGGAAAGCAGATATTCTGAGACCCGACTGTCTGAGGGGAATCAGTGCTGCTTCTATAACTTTGGTAAATGTGCGGGGGGCTAGACTTAACCCGTAGGGGACTGAGAGGTATTCGTAAACCCTGCCCTGAAAAGCAAATCTCAGGTATTTTCTGTGCGGGCTGAACACACCAATATGCAGATATGCGTCGCGAAGATCGCATGGTAAAACTGCCAGCAGATGTTTGGCAGGAGGCAGGCGCGAGGGAAGCCTCTTGCCATCATAGAGATCCCTTTCCGCCCCAGGGGCTCCTGGGGAAGCTGGCCATTCCACTCCTAGCTTAGCCGCGGCCCGCTTACAAATTTCAACGAAGGCAAAATCCGTCGAAGTTTGCGGTTCGCCACCCTGAGAGCTAGCTGGGCGGGAGGTTTCAGTACGGAGAAAAGCACCCTCCTCTTCCTCCTCTTGGTCATCGCGGAGGATGTTGGAGATCATGTCTTCATCGTCCTCCTCATCTACGTCGGTTGCAGCTGCACCGGCGTCCTCCAGTAGGTGGTCCTCGATTGCCAGAGGTGGCTGCGCGCTAAGAGGTTCCATCTCCATAAACTCGCCCCAGTCTCGAATTGGAGGCTGTTGGGTGGTCTTTCCAACGTTTTCTCCCGCTTGGAAGTGGGCATTAAGAGGAGGGTCGCCCTTTGAGGTAGCTGCAACACGGAGGCGACGTTCCAGAATTTTCGTGGACATGCCGCGGCAGTGGTCGCAACTGTCTGGATCTACCAGTGATGCCTGGGCATGTTTAGTGCCCATGCACACGATGCACATAGCATGCGGATCCCTTCCTGAAATCATGGCTCCGCAGGCGGCGAGGCAAGGGCGTGATGAAACATCCTTAGCCTGTTCCGCCATTCCACTGGTGGAGGCAGCCATATCTACCGAGCACCGTAATGATTTTTCTCGGTTCAAAATTTTTTTTTTTTCGTTTTGCTCGCCTTAACGCGTTAGCAAGTCCAGCAACAAAGCTGACTAGTAGGTGCTAATGAAAGCGCTCAGCAAGTAGCAATCCTACGCCCAGGGACCGAACCTTGACGGCCTATCGATGGACAGTTCAGTAGGAAGGAGATGCTGAGGAAGATTGTGGTCTTCACGGGGAAGAAAGCGAGAATGAGTGAAGAGGGTTGCGCAGCCGGTTATAAAGGGGTGACGTAGGGGCTCCACCTCTGGGCTGCAATTGGTCTGTCTATAGACAGACGTGGTGCAATAGGTGCTTCCGTGGTTGGTCACGCCAGAGGGCGCTTCCCATAGTGAGATACCGAACGACAGAGTGTTCGACAGAGAACCTTCTCTCCTCAAAGCCACTTCCCACTTCTTCCTCAAATCGTTGTCCTTGAGAAACCTTAAAAATGAAAATCTAAGTCAGTGTTATGGAATATGACTTATCAAATCTCAGTTCATAGCCGGGTGATCAGTAAACATAGCACTGTTAGAATAGCATTCTTGCGTAAGTTGTAATCTAAGTCAGTGTTATGGAATATGACTTATCAAATCTCAGTTCATAGCCGGGTGATCAATAAACATAGCTTAGCATTGTTTCAGTAACGTTACAGTAACGTTAATACTAGTGCTGTCAGTTAAACGTGTTATTAACGGCGTTAACGTAAACCTATTTTAACGGCGTCAATTTTTTTATTGCGAGATTAACGTTATTTTTTGTTGTAACAAACTTGGCAGTTTTTTCACATGCTGTTGCAACAACTAGTAACGTTAGAACAACTACAACATACACTGGATCTAGCTAGACCGTGCTGCATGTAGCCTACACGCCCCCTTTTAGGGGAAAGGGAGCTGTTTGGATAATGGAAACCTATGCTGCATCAAAGTCGGGAGCGAAAAGGGCTTATACTTACTAAATCTTGAAACAAACGTGAATAAAAGGCACAAAATAAGGTTGGTGTAAGAGTTATCTGTGTGTTTATGGAATTAATGTGACCATTATACTCTTTACAGTTTATAGCCTACTAACAGGAGTGTCACGAATGTAGGCACAGTCAAACTGCCCGTGGCTGACTATAAGTTCGGCAAGCTTACATGTCATTTACGTTACATGTCATAACATCAACTAAACACTAAACAAGTCACACATTCATTCTATCACTTGTAATATGAACGTAGCCTTTTTCCTACAACTAGGTGAGATAATTGGCTATGCCTGTTATACTGAAGTTCCACAGTTGGCTAGCTAGCAAGCTAACCATTTTACATGGGATATGTTAAGTGTAGCTACGTTCTGAATGGGTTGTAATGTACAGTTTAGACATGAGTAAGTTACATACACATAATTCTTCATAACTGCCCTGTTAGTAAAATGATTGAATGGCCTGTAAATTAATAACTAGATGTAACATCAAGGTGTGATTAGGCTAGCTGTCTTCAGTGAAAATCAATGATATAATGTTAACTTGTTTTCCGCTAAAATGGGGCGTGATGCTTGCCTGGCTAGCGCCACCACTTCTCAATGAGACGTGGTCTGGAAACCAAACGTTAATTTTCTCGTATTTGAAAAAAATGCCCAGATCCGTTTATTGGGTGCCACGGATGTCTATCAAATGCGTCTGTGCATAGCTCATCATAGACCTCTCCAGAATAAGTCCCGCCTCCGTAACTTCCGTATCCATCCAACTTCCGGGCGTGGATTGTCTATGGGGAATAACATGGCGTTTCGAAATATCATACCGGTAAAACATCTGTAGGTTGCGAAGTTGAAAAAGCTGGTGGGCAGATTGGCCTACACACTTCTGCCATATAGTTTCCACTGGATTTTTTGATTGTCGGTGCCGTTTAAGTAGTATACTATAGACTATACTTGTTGTTAAATCTTACTCCAAAGTTTTACAACGAATGGTTGGAAAGTTGGAAAAGCTGTTGGAAAGCATCTTTTGCAGCGATTTTTGTGTGAGCATATCAGTGAACACCCCTGACCACTCGGTGAGTTTCACGTCTTTGTAAATGAAAGTTTAATGCGTTTTAGGAAGGATTGTTCCATTGCACCTATGCAGCGTTGTGGAGGTGGGGGGGGGGGGTGCTACCACAGAAACCGAAAATTCACAGGACAGCAGCATGTGTCCAAATTTCAATCTTAAATGTTCTATTTAATCATAAACTATCTGAAAACAGGGCTTTAAGTGTAAAATACTGAACTTGTCCTTTAAACACCACAAAACAACACAATTATACTTAATCTTCCGTAAATATATTAATTTGCATACTTTTGTACAAAATTGGAATAATACACTCATATCATGACAATTAAGCAAATTAGATTTGAACACCATTACAGTGCACTGCAGAGTGTTGCTGGTATAAATATCACATGGTTCCTAGTTATATGTCAGTGGCGATTGCTGCTCTTTGGAACAGGGGAAGCTCTGATAAAAATGGTAAATTATTAAATTAATATTATTAAGGTGCTATATTGTTCTTTGAGGGCAAAAAGTATCCCAAACAGTAGGCTATAGAGTTGGCATGGCAGACATGGCATAATATAGCCTACACCGTTATATAGCGCGCTACCTAATTTAGCCTAAATACACAACTGGAACAAAAGCAAGTCACAAACTCTGTAACTCCACATTACGGTTTTATTTACAGTATGCTATTTACAAAGACTAATTGAAACCGACTGTATTGCTCCCAAATTATGAGAATTTGAGCTGCAACTTGCCTTGTCTCTCGACTTCACCTGCTAACACTAACGTTAACGCATCCCTGCCTTGAACTTGAACCACTTCCTGTCAGATCGCAACATATGCTGTCAATCAAAAAGAGTCCAGCCTCTATGGCGGTTCCTCCAATCATCATACAGAAGCTCGGCGTCCGGGCCATCCCACTGTCCCATTCACTCCCAGAGACGCCGGGCTTCCCTGGAAATGACGATTTTGTGGCGTTTGTCCAATAAACATGTAGCTTTTCTGCACTGAGATCAGCCCACTCTGTAGTGCCATTGAAAGTCCAGTGAAGCCGAGCGTCTATTTTTTGCATGGTTTTTTTTATGGATCGCGTCGTCACAGCAATGTATTACGGGTGCAAAATCACGATAAATGACCGGCAAAACCTTATTGCTGAACAAACTAGCCATGAAGATTAACATGTTTTCAGCATGTTCTAGTTGGAATAGTAGTGATATTTTAGAGGAGGCTGAGCTTCCCCTGTAGTCTCAGAGCAATCGCCTCTGTTATATGTATCTGTAAGTCCATATTATCCCATGGCATGATACTGAATTGAGGTGCGTGGCAAGGCTGAGATGATACTGTATATAGTTGACATTCATGGGATTGATGGTGAGACAAACTTACTAGGCTTGCAAGTATAAGGCCATAGAGAAGTGCGCTGGTCAATTGGGGTAATATTTTATATAATATATTTTTTTTTAGATCTTGTGGATCCTCACATTGGAGTCCCGAGTTCATGTACAAGGTTTGGTTTCAATACGTGACAGTGTTCCTGAGATAATACCTAACTTCCTGTTTTGCGGCTACGCCGCCGATTTCGTTTGGCTGTGACAGGCAAAGACTTCCGAAAATCCAAAATCCTTTCTGTAACTTTTGTGAGGCTTGGTCCAAGAATCATGTACGTCAATTTTTGTGAAGTTCGGACCAAATTTGTGAAACTTTAGTTTCGCTTTCTATTCAATCCAATATGGCAGAAGAATGACAAGGGTTAGTGACGTCATTTTCAATTTCCACACTACACCGGTTCCGGCCGGACGTTCCAGAGTTGGATCGGTGGCGATATCTCAAAAGATCTAGGAGCAGGAGCTGGCCAAAAATCGGGCTTACAGGAATAAGAAAACTTAAGAAGAACAATAAGTGTGCTGCTTTCAGCAAGCACACTTAATTAGAGGATATTTCAGAACTATTAACGTGGGCAGCTCCCCTTAAGAGCAGTGCACGCGCACTCACCCTACGAGCATGTTCGGGAAACAGTCGGAAAAACCAAACCAACGATCGTAAGATGAATCGTAGAAAACCCTCTTAAGAGCGTGTCTCCGTCGTTATCGGGAAACTGGGCCCAGTGAGACATTCGTTGCATTAAAAGGGTTCAGAGCGTGCTACTGTAGCCTACTGGCGCGAGACTGCTGAGATTCTCTGAAGGTTACGTCACGCAATGCGAATAAACCGTTTCCATCAACTTTATTCGCATCATACCTTATGTGCATCGAGAGTTAATCCACCCCCCTCTAGCGAATCAAATATAGATGGGCATAAGGATTTTTGATGCGCATTTCACGTGTTTCCAACCGGGATTTCTTATTTGAATAGATTAAATGCGCATTAGGAAGTTGGATGGAAACACGCTAACTGATGGAGGTCCCTGAAACCAAAGTTAATTAAACTATTAATTCCATAAAAAAGCTGGTAACACTTTACAGTAAGGGTACATGAATTAAATCATGATTTATGCATTACTTCATTCCTTGTCTTATGAATCATCAGGAAATGACATGAGTTCATAGTCTCTCATTCATGAACACATCAACTAAAGCATTAGGTATGATGGGTACATTATGATTGATGATTTCTTAAGCATGATCATCATGATTAAAATAAATGTTAAGGTTAATTGCTCATGATTTCATCATGTCTGTGGCCCCTCAACTAAAGTGGTGAATATTGACATGTGTTTAGAGAACTGCAAAGTTGTGTTCAAATCAGAATATGAGCAGTGATAACCACATTTTTGCCAGAAAAAGAAATAATCATTATCATGCTTAATAAATCATAATTCATAATGATGTGCCCACCATACTTAATGCTTTAGGTAATATGTTGTTCATGTACGAGGTCACGAATGACATGATACATAAATCATGAATTAATTCATGCATGAATTCTTGTACCCTTACTGTAAAGTGTTACCAAAAACTCAAAGTCAAAAGATCTATTGGGATTAGACACAATATTCTTAAAGAAGCATGCTGCTACACTCACAGGACCAATCACTTAGATTATTAATGCCCCCTTTAAAGAAGGACATTTGGCAAAAGACTGGAAGTCAGCTATTGATGTACCCGTTCACAAATCAGGAGACACAACCAATGTGAATAACTACAGGCCTATCAGTATTTTACTGGTAAAATAGTTGAGAAATTCTGGGCAGCTAACATCTTAACATCTTAATAGTAGCCCATAGAGCTAAGCATTCCACAGAGAGAGCAAACTGCTACTTTGTGGAAAGTATCAAATAAAGAATTGATAAAGCAGGCATTGTTGTAGCTGTGTTTTTGACCCAAAGAAGTCCTTTATACTGTCAGTCATCAAATACTCATTCACAAATTAGCTCATTTTAATTTTTCCCCTAATGTTTTAAATTGGATGGAACATCACTCTAATACCCGTTTTATGCTTCTGTGTCGAATCACACCCCCACAGACCCCTCTGTGTCGCCGCGAACCCCTCTCCGATCCCTCCGCCGTAGCTCGACGTCCACCTCCAAAAAACTGTAACTTCGCGTCGAGGTAACACAGACCGCAAGGACTGTGATTGGTCAACTCGTCCTGTGTGTTAAAAATAATTCTGTGGAAATTCATGGATTCCAGTTTCTTCCAGTAGCAGCAACTGGAATCCATGCATTTCCACGGAATTATTTTTAGAATCTGATTCCTTATCATACCTGTTCATTCATACTCGTCGCTCGACTTATCGTGACTAAATTCAAGATGGCTGCAAACGCTAAACTCCATGAAGATACTGTCTGTATAAATCGTCTTGTAAGTAAACTACCAGTGCTTTTTCAAAGTTCTCAATGTCTCGTTTTAAATGTCAAGGCCCTCGGAAGTCTACCAATGAAGTATGGAGCTATTTTATGCCTCGTAAATGGTGTAAAACAGTGATTTATTTGCATGGCTAGGCTCCCCTCCTCCTCAAGCGAGTAGGACGCATTTCACACTGCTCCTGCTTCACCTATCCTTTTAGCAATTTCCACTCTTTTTCATTCTTTTATTTCATTTACAAGCTAGTTTAGCAAAGACAGTGAAACCAGTACATTTAAATCTGAAACTTTAGTGGTTAGTTTTTTACTTTAAACGAGCCAGCCAAGTCAACGAGCAAAAACTGAACGGCAATTCACCTTGAAGTTAGATTAAAACAAAATGCGCTCCTCCGGCCAGAGACCCAGGAGATCATGCCGAAAATGTACTGAGCTAGAACAGAGGATTTCTACTTTGGAATCAAAGTTGCATGCCCTTCCATCAACGACAGATGAACTACGAGAGGCATCTCATGAAGTGAGTACAGCAACTACTGGAAATGCAGAGAATGTAACCCAGCAGTCTAATATCACTGCTAATAGAGCAGATGAATGCATCGACCTCACAAAGGGAAATGTGAGTACAGAGCCTTGGCACAGGCAAGGTGCCAGAACAAAAAACAAAAAACGTAATACAAGAACTGTAATTACCTCAACACCAGTAAATTCAGATGTTAACTTCAGGCCTCGTATCAGAAATACAGACAGATCAGCAAACTACTACAGGGCTTGTGGTCCTAAGGGAAGCCCACAGCCCCTAACGCTATGGAACAGATTTGAATGCCTCCGGGACGTGAGAGAGGAATTTCCCAGGGAACAGACCCAAAGCAGGCAAAATATGCAACTATCAAGCGCATCATTGTGCATGTTGGAGCAAATGACATCTACAGAGAACAGCTGTATGTCAAAAAAGATTTCAAGGAACTTTTCTCGGCCTTATATGAGCTTGGAATACAAATTTTCATCAGTGGCCCACTCCCAGCAGAGGGAAGCTTTGTATTTTCCAGACTATTCAGTTTAAACACCTGGCTCGCAAAAACATGCTTTTCAGTTGGGATGAATTTTATTGACAATTTTAACCTTTTTTGGAATCGCAGGGAATACTTCAGACCAAATAGCACAGAGCTGAGTTGGACTGGGGCCAAGATCTTAACCGAATACTATCACCTCTCTCTCCTGCACCCAACATTTTTTCTGCCAACCTTGAGCCGAGCCTCTGATAAGCGCTCAGTGGCCATACAGACGGAACAAGCGGATGACATCAACAACTCAGCTAAACCAAAACACTCTGCACAGGCTGAAACAGAGATATGCCCAACCCCCCCTGCTGTGGAGCCCTCTGGTAACCACCCGCTAGCCTCCACTGAAATGCAGACCTTGAAGAAACATAAACAACCAGCTCAACAATGCCCAGCCATGTCCACTGGACAAGATAAGATGGCTGCTGCTGAAATGACTCAAAGTCAATCACTGGCGTCAAACTCCCTGGAATCTCAGCAAACAAATGGATGTGATGAGCGTGATGAGCATGAGGAGATAGCACCTATCAAAGCTGCTGAGAGGCTATCAGAAAGGAAGGGTCATGTTGTAACACCAGTACCAATACCCCTCCCCACCTCTGTCGACTCCTTGTCACCACAAAGACACAACAACATGGAATACACTACTGGAATACATGCTGAAAGCGGAGCGTCTGCAACAAACTTCCCAGAACCTCAGCAGACAGATGGAGACTTTGGATCAATTTTCAACCCCAACCTCCTTGATTTCCCATCACCACCCACACCCAATCACGTCCCCACCCAATCAAACTCCCCAGGCCACACAAACCCCCCTAATCTCCCATCACCATCCCCACCCCGTCATCCCACCACCCACTCAAACTCCACAGGATCCCCTGAATACCCATCACCATCCCCACCCAAGCACATGATGTTCCCTGCAAGAATGGAGAGACTGCTACCAGTAGCCATGCAGAGTTTTACTAGCCCAAGATCATTAGCACCAAAGAAGCGAAGGGCACCTCCACCCCCTCGCCCTCCCCCTCCCCGTTTAGAAGGATCTCTTAAGCAGCAGCAACCTCTTAGTTCATTTTCTCAGCCGGCATATAGCATGGAATGTGCAGTGGAAAATACAGATGGCAGCAGCAGGGGACAATTATATGATGACTGTATTGCATGATATTCTCAGGGTCCCTGCAATATAAATGGTACTGACAGTAGTTTTGAGAACATGCCGGGACCCAGTAAGCCCATGACATTCTCTATTCCTGTATTGACAAGAAATAGAACACAAATGCATCGAGCTTATAGGGTAAACCAGTCCAATCTCCTACCCGTACCACATCAACCTCAGATTTCCCCCATGGATCATATTTCCCCAACACTTACAGCAAAACTAGCACTCCTAAATATCAGATCTCTTTCAAACAAATCATTCTTAATTTATGATCTAATTTGCACACACAACCTTGATTTTTTACTTTTAACTGAGACATGGTTAGATCAAGCAAACAGTGCTGCTACTCTCATCGAATCAGCTCCCCCAAATTTCAGTTTTTTGAGTGCTACCAGAGCAAATAAAAGAGGTGGGGGGGTAGCCACAATTTTCAAGACGTCTTTTCAGTGCAATCAGTCGTCATTCGGTGACTTTACTTCATTTGAATATCTGTGTGCATGCATTAAGTCTTCTCCTCAGATTTTATTACTGACAATTTACAGGCCTCCAAAACATTCAGCTAAAGTTTTTCTTGAAGAGCTAGGTGAACTGCTATCAGTTGTTTGCATAGAGTTTGACTGTCTTATTATATCAGGGGATCTAAACTTGCATGTGGATAATCCTGAAAACAATTATGCCAAGGAATTCATTGCACTAATCGATACTTTCTCCCTAACACAGCATGTACAGGGGCCAACACACTCTCTCGGCCATACCCTCGACCTTGTTATCACAAAGGGTCTCGATGTCTCTACAGCTGTTAAAGACCTGGCCTTATCTGATCATTTCTGCGTGTTCTTTGATGTGTCTATGTCCCCACACACTCAAAACACAGCTATGATGGTAAAAAGGAGAATCATAAATGATCAGACAAGTGCTCTCTTTGAGCAAGCACTTTCACTAAAGTCAAGTCAACTGTCAGACTCTGAAGACTTATTTGATCACTTTAATGCAAAAATGGCAAACATTATGGATGACATTGCTCCATTACAATTCAAGAAAGTTAAGGACAAACAGAAAGCACCATGGAGGCAAAATCCAGCAGTTAAACTTCTAAAAAGAGAGTGTAGGAAGACTGAAAGAAAATGGCGTAAATACAAACTTCAGATCCACTATGAAATCCATAAAGAGATGCTCCGCACATATAACTCTGAAATATGCAAAGCAAGACAGTCTTTCTTTTCTAACATTATCAATAGAAGTTCAAATAACACTCGTATTCTATTTTCAAATGTTGATAAGTTAACAAATCCCCCCTCACAATTAGCGCCTGAACTTCTCTCAACTAATAAATGCAATGAGTTTTCATCTTTTTTTAAAGGTAAAATTGACAAAATCAGACTCAACATATCTGCTCAATTACAAATTCAACAACCTGAACTTGCAGCAACAAACAGAGGGAAACTAAACTTGATGTCAGAGTTTAGCTTGATAGACTACGAAACACTTGAAAAAACGGTACAGAATCTCAGCTCTTCCACATGTGTCTTAGACACTCTGCCTACCAATTTCTTCAAAACTGTTTTTCACCTCATAGCGGCGGATGTCCTTCAAATTGTAGATGTATCACTGCTGTCTGGCACTTTTCACTTTTCACTTTTCACAAGTCACTGAAAACAGCTGTTATAAAGCCACTTCTCAAGAAGAATAACCTGGATGCCTCCATGCTAAACAATTACAGGCCCATATCCAATCTACCTTTTATTGGCAAAATTATTGAAAAAGTAGTCTTTAATCAATTAACCACCTTCCTAACATCAAATGGGTATTTTGATTACTTTCAGTCTGGTTTTCGGGCAAATCACAGCACTGAAACAGCTCTCATTAAAAGTTTCCAATGACATACGCCTCAACACAGATTCAGGTAAAACATCAGTCCTAGTGCTACTGGACCTTACTTAGTGCAGCATTTGACACTGTTGATCACAATATTTTACTACACAGACTAGAACACTGGGTTGGATTTACAGGCATAGTTATCAGCTGGCTAAAATCATATCTACAAGAAAGGAGCTTCTTTGTTGCCATCGGAAACTGTACCTCAACACCAACGTCCTTGACCTGTGGTGTTCCCCAGGGGTCGATCTTGGGGCCACTATTATTCAACCTCTATATGCTCCCACTTGGACAAATCATTCAAAATAATTTGATTTCATATCATAGCTATGCAGATGACACACAAATTTACTTAGCTCTATCACCAAACGACTATGGTCGTCTTGAATCTATGTGTCAGTGTATAGAACAAATCAACACCTGGATGTCTCAAAATTTTCTTCAGCTGAACAAAGAAAAAACTGAAGTAATTATATTTGGTAAAAATGAGGAAAGACTTAGGGTTGCCACTCTCCTTGGCACAAAAGGGTTGAAGGCAAAGGATACTGTTAAAAATCTTGGTGTATTAATTGGCAGTGATCTAAATTTCAACAGCCACATGAAAGCGATAACTAAATCAGCTTTTTACCACCTCAAAAATATTGCCAAACTCAGAGGGCTGATGTCAAAATATGACTTAGAAAAACTGATTACTGCAATGGACTGTTCACAGGCCTTCCTAAAAAGACTATTAAACAGCTTCAGGTGATACAAAATGCAGCAGCTAGGATTCTAACAAAAACTAAAAGAACTGACCACATTACTCCAATTCTTAAGTCCTTGCACTGGCTTCCAGTAAGTCACAGAATTGACTTTAAAGCACTATTGCTTGTTTATAAATCAGTAAATGGAGCAGGACCTAAATACTTGTCAGACATGCTTCAGCAGTACACACCTTCTCGTCCTCTCAGGTCCCAGGTGAAAAACCTGCTAGTAAAACCTACAGTTAGAACTAAACATGGTGAAGCAGCTTTTAGCTGCTATGCGGCTCAGCTGTGGAACCAACTTTCGGATGACATCAAAAAGGCCCCAACTGTAGCCAGTTTTAAATCTAGACTTAAGACCAAACTGTTCTTAGATGCTTTCTGCTAACTGTGCCGAGTTACAAATTCTGAATCTGCCTTGATAATTATTCTACTTTGTCTTTTATTACTTTTTTTACTACTTTTGCCTTTGTTTTGCTTACTAATTATTCTTTATTTTTAAATGATTTTACCTTGTTTTATGTTTTCTTTTTATTATGATCTTTACCTTTTAACTATTCTTTGACTATATTGCCCTTCTATGCTTTTATTTGTTATTATTGTTTTGTTTTGTTTATGTAAAGCACATTGAATGACCTCTGTGTATGAAATGCGCTATATAAATAAACATGACTTGACTTGACTTGACTTGATGCCCGAGGCACCCCCATCGAAAAACTGTTTGTAGCATCGGCTAACTAGCGCCAGATTTCTGAGTGCAGGGGACAAGCCAAGATAAGCTGAGACATATGTTCACACTCAGTATCATGTTTCAACACACTTTAGGTCAATATCACACCGGAATTCTCCTTTAAACAGTTGAGTTTTACCTTTTCCCAGTTCATCCAGCCGTTCTCTGAGTCTGACAGTAGAACTTTTAGCTCCAGCTCATTGAATCAGATTAGACCGTTAGCATCTCTGCTATAAGCTAATGGTACAGTGATAGCACCCCTGCTTGGAGACAGAAGATTGTCCATTTTGCTTTTAAGGATTTCATCTGCAATGGGAAAAAATGGACACTAAACTCATGCATGAGCTGTCATCTACCAATCAGCATGTAAAAACTGTTGCCGGAAGTTGCAGCCATGTAACGCCATGTTTTCAAAAATGTTGGCGGCCAAATGCCAAGCTTATTGGCTGAAGCTAATCCTCCAAATCCTGACCCTGATTTTCACAGGTCACAAATATTTGGTCCGATTTTCACGAAACTTGGTATAGATGATCTTCAGACCAAGCCTCAGAAAAGATAGTTATAGGCATTTCGATATTCGAAAGTGTCAGCCGCCAAACTCAGTATAGCCGCCAAACAGGAAGTGAGCTCATATCTCAGGAAGGCTTGTTCGAGATGAACTGCGTCTGACTTTGGCTGACTTTCTACGTCAACGTGAACTTCAGAGGCTAGCCGGGAGGAGCTACAACAGACGGCAATACAGGAAGTGAACTCAGCAATGCTTTACTGTATGAAGTCCAAATTTGGTACAGGGACCTGGTACTCGATTGTGAGGACGTACAAGGAAACTTACATCATTTGGCCTCTAGGGGTGCTGCAACCAGGAAGTGAGGTCATATCTCAGCAACGCTTTGTCCGAAGTCTGAACTTGGTAGAGTGACTTTGTAGTTGTTTATGAGGATGCACAAGTAAAGCGGCGTCATTTGGCCTCTAGGGGTGCTGTAATAAAGGGAGTGAGCTCCTGTTCACCTGAACATCTCATCCAAAATGATAAAATATATAGTTGTCATTTAAATTCGATTATATTTTACACCTGCAGATATGATGAAAATGCAATAACCACTATGTGTGTAAGACTGCTCTTAAGTGTTCTCAACACCAACAGTCGCCAATTGAAATTCACAATGGAATAGGACAAGCACAGGATGAACTTTTTAGACATCCTTGGGTATAGAGACTCTAACAGACTTGGTTCTAACTTGTACCGCAAAAGCACTGACAGAAAGTCTATTCTTCACGGACAATCTTTTCCCCCTATTCCACTCAAGAGGAGTCTGCCATCTCCCACCATTGACTCCACCGCATTTTTTACAGACTATTCCATTTGGGAATTACAGATGTGGTAACTGCCCCCAATGCAACTTCACACATAAAACCAGCACCTTTAATCACCCACGCCAGGGACGGATTAAACAGATATGGCCCCCTGTGCACAATATCAAAAAAGGCCCCCCCCTCCCCCTGACCGCGACGTGCGCGTTTGCGCAGACGCGTGCACGTGACGTGCGCATGCAGCCAGCGCGTCTCTTTTTGCTGTCGCTGCGCAGGCTGGTGCACAATTTCACACAATGTAAATGTAGTACATTATGTCATATATTATAACTCAGGCCCACACAGAAATTAATTCCTGCAGCTGTTTTTATTATTAGGCTGTAATCGCCCTTTTGCTGTCCAAACAGTCTACAGCAGGGGTTCCCAAACTTTTTCATTAAATGGACCGGACAACAGTTGTCATATTTCTGACGGATTGGTAGCAGGGACGTTGATAGTATTTTGTGAGAGGTGGTGCTGATCATATTACGGGGGGTTCGGGGGTGTCTCCCCCGGGAAAATGTAGAAATTCTGGCTATTAAATACACCCTTTTAGCGCAGTTTGGAAGGGCCATACAAACTTTAACAAAGCAAGCAGGGCCCGTTTTCTGTCTGACTCAGGTGACGTGAACATTGGCTACCTGCATGATAAGGTTTTCACTTCACTGCTGCTTGACACTACCTTGCATGGAGACATATTTCACGTTAACAGTGGAGATGTTAGCAAAACTATAGCGTTTGGTAAAAGGAGATGCAGATCATCTCCCTAATTGATTTCTTTGCGCAACAGCCCACATTATGCGCTCACTCCAGCGAGACGAGTGAAATAAATGTAGGCTTATCTGTCATCGGCATCGCCATAGGCTATTTGCTACGATATAAGCTACTGTTAGCCTACAACAAGTCGCGATTTATTAGGCTATCCAATCGCTATGTTGTTTTCAACATTGCGGGAATCCAATTCATTCACCTACCCACGAGTGGTTCAGTTTGTCAGTTTCACTTTCGCAACCACGCATGCACATTGAACGAGCACGCATAGCCTACCACTTCCACCTAATGTTATGCCTCTATATTTTATGAATTAAGAAGTATTTATTGATCAGGAAAACATTTAGTTTTTTTTTTCTTTCGGTCCGCGGTTCCATAACACCATTCAGTTGTGCCGCAAATTAACAGACAGAAGCACCGGGCATAATCTAGCCTAAATTCATGGCAATTTTTTTTATTTTATATCTGAGGGCCCCCATTGGCTCAGGGCCCCTGTGCACGTGCACACTTGGCACAAGCCATGATCCGTCCCTGACCCACGCACAGGAAAACCTTATGACATCAAAGGTGTGATCACCTGCAACATCAAGAACGTCATCTATTTGCTTAAGTGCCCGTGCGGGTTGGCCTATGTTGGTAAAATGACTAGACCACTGAAAACAAGAATCTCAGAACACAGATCAAATATTCGCAACCATGACACCAAAAGCCCAGTAGCGGTGCACTTCACAAAAGCCTCTCACAATGCATCCACTCTCAGATATTGCGGCATTGAACTGGTTTTAAACAGCCCTTCCGTGAATGAAATGTTAATTGTCTGTTACTTGAGAGAAGCATTTTAGATCTACACCCTGGACACTTTAGCTCCAAAAGGGTTGAATGAAGACTTTGATTTAAGGCCATTCTTGTAAATGAATGCATAAATAACTGTATAAATATTGTAGATACTGTGGTAATGTTTTGCTGACTTTATATGTGTTATGTTCCGATTGTACTTGTCCATTGCTGTGGGATTGATTCTCACAAAATTGTCCTGAACTGCTGTAACACACCTTAGTGGTTTTCCTTACTATCTCTCTATTGCTTTATTGGTGTTTTTCATTTATATTTTTCTTTCATGTCATCTATTATCACTACTTTCTATAGTGGTTGAGGTGTCTTAAAACATTTCAAACTAGGCCTTAGGCATTGCAGGCTTGTCCTTACCTAACTGATTTGAAATATTTTGTAAATGTTTGTATACATACATTTTGATGTTTACATTTATATCTGTATTTATATCTGTCCAACCATGATGGAATTGCACTTTAACGTGATTGATCACATGACCTATCATGGATGTATATATGGAGGTGTGTCTCCCCACTTGTTTCATGTCTGGTGAAGGGCTGGGGCCCGAAACGTCACATGTGGTGATATAGCCTACCAATAAAAAAAATGCTAAGGAGCAGATTCTGGTGTGCGGACCCAACGTTCTTCTACAAATTATTTCAGAGAAAAATTGATTTTTCCATTCACACATTATGGCTCATTTTTGGGACCATGCATTTGAACTTTTGCAGCTTCTGGGCCTTAAAAATTGTCGCTCTTAGACAATATTTGTTGCCGATTTCTGCCCCCTTTTCGAATCATAACATAGATAGATCCATTTAGGTAAACAGACAACACATCCATTTTATGAAAAACCAAAAAGGACTGCAGTCCCACTGTTCCCATGAAGTACCATGATGCCTCTGATGAATTTCACAATACTCTTCCTTTTATTGCAGGTTACTGCAAAAAGCGTTATATGATTAATATTACAAAAAAAACATTCAGGGGAATGTCCAGGTCAACCAAGTCCATTACCGACCAATAAAAATGCCCCTCTTACAGCATGAAACAACAGGTCAGTTACAATACATTAAAAAGCAAGAACTGGGAACAGGCTTTCCGTAGATGCTCCTCATGGCAATAAAAATAAATGATCTCTCCATGATCTCTTCTGAAGTCCATAAATGATTTGCCTACAGACAATTAAACTTTCTTTCCAAATTTTCCTTTTTTGTCAAACTTTTTCATGTTCTTCTTCTTCTTTCCATGGAATTCCTCTTTTTGAACTCCCCCTTCAAACTTCCTCTTCTTGTCACTAGAAGAAATACAAACACACATCAGATATCCCAAAGCTACTTGTATAACCCATGCTGGAGATTAGGCCATCCTGTTAAACTATGGAATCAGAACAACGCCATAAAGATTGTGTGGCAAGTGTTGGCATGTAAATATCCAGTGCAAAACTAACATTGGCAGAATGATTGATACTGGACTTGAACCAAAGATCCTTAGATCAAAGCTCGCTCCTCTAACCACTGTGCTACAGCACATCTTGTAGGCCTACTGAAACTGCAATCATTTTTAACACTTAAAGCCTCGGTTGCTAGGTTACGATAAACAAACTCAAAGATCGTAATTCTTGATTCTTCTTGCTTAGCAAAAAACTGACGGTTTTATGTGTTCACTAAACAAAGATTACGGAAATTAAACACCACAGTTCCATCAAAAACCTTGTTGTAAAAGGCATAACTTGTTAGATTTACGACCTAAGTTCGCTAGCTCTGTGCCTGCCGACCAGCTCTGTTCTAGAATCTTTGCTGCCGACCCTGAGAGAGAGAGCTGTGACGCAGGACCGTCCCCTGATTGGCTAGTCAGTAGGCGATGCAATGTGTTGATTGGCTCTGCAGAAACTGTCAAGACAGTGCCAAAATTAGCTGATTGGCTCTTCAGAAACGACGACAAAACACTGCCAAAATTCGTGTCTGTAAAAAACTTTTTGTAGCTTCGTAGATCCAGTTTGCACACGAAAGATAGATGTCGCACTTCTCCCATGCCTGTAGCTATAAAGCTGTTCCACACACATTCAAACTAAATCCCTGTGGACAAATGTTTTTCACAAGTGCACAAAATATTTCTGCAGATACGCATTTTTTTGCACACAGACAAATTAATTCCACAGTTACAAAACGGTTCTACACTTGTGCAAATCATATTCTCGAAGACAAAACTCTATCACACATGTGAATATCTTTTCACGGGCACACAATCTTTATGGCATTGTTCTGATTCCATATTAAACCTAATCCAACTTCAGAATTTGCTGATGCCGACGACAATTTAAAGAATATACATATTGTTTAGCTACGTGTGGGTTTGTGGCTCAATACTTGAGTACATTGCTTTAGTCAGTGGACTATGAGAAGCTTAGCTGGTCAGACACAGCAGGGAGACCATTTACAGAACTCAGCACAGCATCATCAGCCCATGTCTCAAACATCAGCTCACAGTTCTGTGTTTGAAATGTAGCAATTTAATAAGAGAAGTGGATAGGGATAGGATAGTTTAGTCTGAAGTGACCTTTAGCCAATTTTTGCATGATAGCTCATTCTAACGTCTCACGCCTTACAGTAATGCTTACTTTTCACATTACAAGACTGTCTATATGAGCTCTTTTGTTCTCATTCTTACCTTTTGATGCTGACAATGGCCGTTTTCCCCGCCTTCTTCAACACCTGGTCCCATTCTTCATCTTCTCCACGGATCATGTACCTATAGATTTAATTGTCAATTGAAGTTTAGAACAGAAACATCATTGAGCATCACTGAGTACTTTGTAATAACAATACTTAAATTTGCACGTTGCACGTCAATTTTTTTATTTATTTTTTTCGTGCCATTCTGAGTACTCTAGTGACTGAAAACACTAGATGGATTTACACAGGCATATTTAATCCAATTACATTAGGATTCATGCCTTAATTGGAATAAAAATACTCATATAAACCCCTTGACCAGAATAAAATGTGGCAGTCCAATCCAACTTGTAATTTAATTCGGATTGAATGAGGTGGTGTATTTCTTTTAGAATACGATTGAACAGGCATGCAAATGCTCAATCAGACTGCAGAATTTTTGTGCATGCTCATTACTTGTCATATAAACAATTACGTGAAAGCAGTTGGCTTTATAACACGTACATTATCATACAGATTATCTAAACATCTCATCCACAGCCTAGCTGATGCTGCCTACTAAGACCTAAAACCAACATGCCATATGATTCATTATTGAGACAACTGACAACAAAAAGGCAGCTGCTTGTGCTCGCCTCTCTTCCTTACTTTCAGTATGAATAATCATGCGTTAGCTTCATGCTGTTGCTTCATAGCTGGACTGAACAGGTGATAAATTTGTATTTTCAGCAGATTTTAAACCCTGCACCAAACAGAATGTAACGTGTGCATGTCATGCGGCTATTCCAAATTAAATGCATATGTGTATACCTGATACCGGATTGGATTAAATAATTGTGCCATGTAAACAGTTGGCCCGACATCTGAAATCGGAATAATTTCAAACCATCTGAGAAAAAAGTGGGCATGTAAACGAGGCGGGGATCACATTAGACAGCGGCAAGCGGCAGGTTTCCTATTGTTCTCTATGGTTCGGCAGCTGAACAGTGGCAACGCTGGCGTAACGCTAGCATTGAACAAGCTGAGCGTTGAACTTGGTTCAACTTTCAAAGCGCAACAGGAGCATATTCAATTGACGAACGGTTTGTGTTGCTTAGGAACGAGATAAAACGTATTATGGTCTGAGCGTTGTGTTACGTTTGCCAATTCCGCTTGCCGCTGGCTGATGTGATTCCCGCCTAACTGAAGCTCAGGAACCATACTGACAACTTCATGCATTGCACTGCTGCCATATACCATTGGGGGATTACATAATTGCACAATTAAGTAGGCGTACAGATGTTCCTAATAAAGTGCTCAGTGAGTTTAGTAACACCGGTAAAAATGTCCTTTTGGCTATTCGATTTTCAATTAGACTTTCTCCCTTAATATGGGTAAAATGTCTCCATATCGTCATAACACTCACTGTGAAAGATCCATATTCTTTATTTTGTCCAAGTCTTGTTTATGCCTGTCCTGAAACTCTTTTGCTGCTTCATCCTAGTGAATAAAACAAAACAGTTTATTAAAAGAAATCACCAGCTTGGTCTCCAGTTTTTAGCTGACCTACTACAAGCATTCAAAACAGTAATTGTTTCAAGATATTTTAGTCATCGGCAATTTCATATCTGAACAGTGCTGTCAAAGCGGGTCGTACCAAGTCTTCATTCAATGTCCGACTAGTTGGCTCCATAGCAATGTCTTTCGTAGCAACCATTTCAGCTTCAACTGCTTTCTCCTGGATGCTTCTACAGTACTGCATTGTGAAATACAGTAAAAAAGTGCAAAAATTATGAAAAAATGCTGTATTTCAATGTGACATTCAATGTGACATTTCATTTTAAGTTTTTGCCTAAAATGGTAGAAATCCACATACTGTCCAGCCAACATCCACCTCACTAAGAACAAAAGGGTCATAACGGCAGACTTGACCTCACCTGCACTACTTTCCGAATGAGACGGTTGAACAGACCCAAGAGCTGAGAACCTGGCAACTCGATCTCCTTCTCCAAATCATCCACAGACTTATGCTGGAGGCCAATACCTAGCAGCAGAGCCTAAACACACACACACAGTTATTAATACTTCAGTTAAAATATCAATGAGATTTTTTACTGTACTGTCCTCCATATTGTATTTGCCACCTCTAACTCACACTCTGGGCAGCAGAAAGGGACACATCCCCCAGCTGTTTGAGGAAGTACATGCGGGCTATGGCCGGGATCATGTCCATGATGAGGTGGTAGTCCACCATGCTCTGGGAGTACATCTCCAGGCGCTTCAGATCATACGGACTGAAGTGGGCAGTCAGCTCTGCAGTGGTGAGGGCTACAGAGATCAGAAAGCTGGAATTAGGGCCAGATACATGGACAATAAGGGTGTAAAGGTACACATATTCATACCATAACTGTAGGTGCAGAATGTTAGGTTGAATATCAGGGCTCAACGTTAACGGTAAGTGGTTAAAAGTGGTTAAAGGTAAGTGGTTAAAAGTGGTCGTCATCTTGGCAACCAAGCATGAGCCAGGGAAGTGGCGGACCATATGCCAGCTAATTAACGCTAGTTCAAAATACTAATCCGGCTTATACGTGTTGATCATCTGCAATATTGTCAATCAACATTAGGCTAGCAGCACTTAAAATGGCTTACTGTACCAAAAAAATGAACGGAATTGTAACTTCAACAGCGAGGTACGTACCGAATCCAGATTTTTTTTTTACTGTTACACCTTTAAATGACAAACAACAGCTGAAGGGTGAAGAGATAGCGAGTGCTCACCTGACTGAGCACCCTCTTTGCCGTTCTTATTCTGCAGGATGTTAAGAGCCAGGCTGGGGGAGAAGTTCCGGAACTGGTAAGAGAGCAGGGAGAGGAAACGTCTGCGGAAATCTAAACATGGGAGACACGGAAGAGGACAACGTATTCTTAATATATAAGATAAGTAATGTGTGGGTGGGTGTGTGTGTGTGTGTGTAGGTGTCTGTCCATCTTTGTAAGTATAAGCACAAAGGTTCCCACTCTTTTCTCAATGTCAAATTCAAGGACTTCTCAAGGACTTTCTAGGTCTTTGTTCCTCAAATTTAAGGGACCTTACATGGCCTCAGATCAAGATAGATTTTTATAAATGTGCCACTAATTCAGTTTGTAGTACAGTAGTTAGCTTTTGAACATTTTTAAAATTGTAGTGGCTAAAATACCGGTTTAGACAGAAAATTATCATACTTTTTGAATATTAGAAAATACAATCCAGCTACACTTAGCCCATCATGCACCAGTCAGTAGTTCATTGCCCCAATGCTGATTCTGCACTGCACTGTAGTTTGTGCATGTAGGCTGTCGATAAGTGTTTGTAAATATGTGGCGTAAATAGCAGTGGCAGTAGAAATAGTGGTAACACTTTACTTGACGGGTGAGTTCATAGCACATTCATAGCAGCTGTCATAAACTGCACATAAAGCATTCATGACTGTTTCATGAGACATGACTCAACATTCATACCAAACTTTTCATGAATATGGAAGATAGAACAACGACAACTTGTCAAAATAAAAGTCCAACATCGTATTTGTGTATCTTTGTAAATATTTCATGTATGCATATTACATCGAATGTCACTTTACTATACAAGTTGTGAAGTATTTGTAATCACTTAGTTTAACACTGGGAGGTAAACTAGCCTACATTCAGCTGACCCGTATTTGTGTAACCTGGAACGGTTCGACACTCCCAGTAGCAAAAGATGATAAATCATCTGCAAAGGTTACATCATAAAACAAATATATTTTTATGAAACAAAAATTATTTGCTTGACCATGTTCTGTCTTTTTGGCACTGGAGTAGCCCATTGACTCAGATGTGACATGATTAGGTAAGAGGTTTGGACCAAAAACAGCAATGCTGCTTTGCAACTTTGGACTTTTATTTTGACAAGCTCTCGTCGTTCTTCTTCCACATTCATGAAAGGTTTGGTATGAATGTTGAGTCATGTCTCATGAAACAGTCATGAATGCTTTATGTGCAGTTTATGACAGCTGCTATGAATGTGTTATGAACTCACCCGTCAATTAAAGTGTTACCGAAATAGTAATGGCACACGTCACCTTTCCAGAAAGCTGAGAGCCACAGGCCCTGTTCAGGAGACTCCTCTGAGTTGAGCTCCTTCAGCATCACGCACGAGTGCTCCCCTGTCAGGTCATTCTAGGAATTACACAACAGTGCCACATGAAAACCAGCACCAGAATACTTCACTACTGTCTTTTCTGGTTCAAATCAGAAAGTATCTATCCCAAAAAAAATAATGTTGTAGCAAGTGAAAACATTTTTCCCTCCCAAATATACACAGTTAAAAATGTATAAAGTTCCACACTTACCGGTGTTTGTCTTAAATAAACAGGAACGAAACCTGCTTTCTTCCAGAACCTGAAAGCAGAATAATACTTGTGAGAAGGCTGCATGAAATATAGAAACAGCCCAAAATGACACTCACAAAAAAAATAGTTTTCTGCCCCTCTTCCAGCAGTGTCCCTCACTTGAGCAGTTGAGATGTGAGGCCATAGGATACCCCGAGGTAGTCCAGTCGCTCCGCCGGCCTCTCACTCAGCTTCAGCAGCAGCGGAGGCAGGTTCTTACGGGGGGAAACCACCTCTTCGAGCAGACTGACAGCCTGTGTGGGTTGTTTAAAATGTCAAACCTCATCATGTTATCCACAAAAGGACTATCTATATATTATAGAGACAGTGGATCTGTTTGAAACGGAAGCTGCCTACCTCCTCTCTCCCTACATAGAGAGCTGTCTCACTAGACATGACTTTGGATTAAATGCATCTTTTAAAAATGAGCGTAGCACTCTAGAATCTTTGTTAACACTACGGTATGACGTTAGCAAACGCCTGACGTTAAACTAAATTAGCTTACGTAAGCTAGCAGGCTAACGGTATAAATTAGTTTTACGGCCGGCAGATATATCAGACCAGACGCTATTAATGGTTACAACAATGGCATAATCAGATAGTAAATTATTTATTTCTCATCTCAAATCTAAGAAAAATAAGGTCACACAAATTATATTTTAAACAGATCCAGCAGCCATCACCGATGTCATCCGCCATGTCACAGCTGTTTCAGACGTTGCCGCAAGGGATTATGGATAGGAAGGAGCATGAAGTGTGCATCGAAGCTGCCTCCAAAAATGACCGTTATTTGGTAATTCTAAGATACCTTAGAAGGCAGCAGAATTAGTTTTTTCGGTTTCGAACCGCACTTGCTCCCCAGTTAGATATCTTAAAAGGCAGCAACTTTACCCGTTTCAAACATACCCAGTGTGTGAGGGACACCTTACCTCACTGCTGACTGAGGTGATCCCACTGCTGCTGGTGTTCTCCTTCTCGTCCAGCAGGGGGAACTGTCCCTCATAATACTGCTGCAGTAGCTGCAGAGCACGTGAGCCATAGCCCATCTGCGTGTGTGCGAGCAGACACACACACACACACACACACACACACACACACACACACACACACACACACACACACACACACACACACACACACACACACACACACACACACACACACACACACACACACACACACACACACACACACACACACACACACACACACACACACACACACACACACCACACACACACACACACACACACACACACACACACACAGAGCGAGAGAGAGAGAGAGAGAATAGGCAGTCAGAGAATACTGATTAGGATGGTATGCTGAATCCTGCTCAAAAGTCCAGGCACGAGCACACCATGTTAACCCATGGCCAGATCAGGCCAAACACATGAAGTGGCCATGAAATAACGCTTACTCCATGATAGGTAAACAGACACACACACACCCACCCCATGATATGCACACACACACCATGTTATGCACACACACACACCATGATATGTACACCCACACACACACGCACGCTTACCCCCTGATAGTCCGGGTTCACAGCAATTCGCACCACTCGTCCCCCAGAGAGGCTGCCAAACTCTGGGTCTTGGAACTAAAGACACAAATAAGACACAAAAAGGATTTAAAAGCAAAGACAAACAAAGATTATTTCATCCATTTCTATCAGTCAGGGTTTGACAGTATCCATCGGTCCGACCCTCAGCCCCTCACATCAATACAAAACCTAATTTTCATTTCATCAATAATTCTCTCACCAAACTCTCATTTTCGGTGTTACAGCCCAGCTACATCAGGTCTAGAACTGAAGTGCTCTGTTTGCAGAACGTAAAAATAGTTTTAGAAGACTAGACTTTAGAAGGTCTAATTTTTTCAAACATACGTGCCACTATCATGTCTGGTGTAGCCGGTTCCATTGATGACAGTGGAAGCTAATTGTTGCCGACACAACGTGAACGGAACACTTCAGTTACGTGCCCGGTACTGCCTCCCTGTTAGTTTTAGTTTTTGGAGATGCGTTACCTGCTCTGACACAGTCCATGGGATTAGGTCACCGGAGGCTTTCCTGCCGCGAGACAGGCTGTGGAGAATGGACTGCTTGGATATCTCTCCCTCCAGACACACCTGTGGTGAAACAGATTGGAGAGTCAGTGGACACTGAGCACTGGTGCAGCCAAAGCAGGCTTGGGCGAGACAGACAGACAGACACAGAGCCTGAGCGCCGCTGCAGCCAAAGCGGGCGAGCTCTAACACCTCACCTGTACCACAGCCAGGACTTCTGGCAGGGAGTTCTGAGTGGGAGGAACAGGAGGCAGCAGGCAGAAGAGGTGGTGGGCCGGGGCGTCCGACAGCAACTGGAGATCGTTGGGTGAATTCTGGAGGTGGGGAAAAAACAAAGAGTTTAACGGATTAGTTTAAGCTATAACTGATTTGTAAATGAGTAATGTTGGGCTTAACTGTGTATCTGTATGACTGACACCGAGACCCCCCACCCCCCCCGCCCCTCCTCACCTTGTAGTGGGATGCGACATATAGAGCCATAAGTCTCTGTAGGAAGGACTCTGATGCTTTATGGTAGCAAAATAAAGTGTCTCTGTTCACGTAATACCTGCAAAAACATGTTAAGGAAAACTACGAGACCTCCACTCCAGAGAAGTGGAGAATCAGGGGCACTGCTTCCAGAATTCAACTCCGTGCACTCATATGGAACACAAAAGCAACAGCTGAACAGCAAAAACAACAGCACTGCTCAAAGGGAGATTTAGGCAGTCTTCACATAGATATAGAGACTCAAATTAATTTGTTGCTTCATGGAACCATCCGACCTGACCATTGGAACCATGCGACCTGACCATTGAAATGTGCTCGCATTTTTAAGAGCCTCAAAGTTTTTCCAGATTGCCCATAGCACATATAAACGTGAGGCACTTAAAAACGTATGGCGCTTAAAGTAAAAAAAAAAAACCTGAGGTTACGTTTTTTTCAACAATGGGTCGTTGTATAGATACCCGTCTTAGCCAAGTCAAGGAGCTAGCTATTTATAATCATAGCAAGAATCTGTACTCAATCAATTTCCACCTTGTTTTTTTTTTAGAAATTTTGGAAAGCTGGTGTTTTGGAGGTGAAAAAAAAGCATGTCTATGTGAACTCCACCTTAGGCTGTATTCATACTGCTAGATATATGCTAACCTGACTCCGCCAGATGGATTTGCTCCGCATATCCATCTGGGAACTTTTCATTGAAGACCTTTTGGGAAGGGGCGGATATACTGATTGGATAAACCATCTGTCTATCACCACCTTTGTTGGTTATCGACGGGCCAAATCAACCAATTAGATGAACAAAGTGTTCTTCTAATGCCTTCGTTTAACATAGGCTACAATTAAGTTAGGTAACGTAACTAACGTTAAGATGTTTTACCATTTGTATGTGACATGAACCTAATCAACGACAATTCCCGACAATTCCCGTTTTCACGGTAGGCCCTACACTTCTGAAGAAAGTAGGCCTATATTCCTCCATTATGAACTGGAATCGGCCGTGGAGGATGTCTGTGTCGTTCATTCCTCCCAGCTGCATGGCTGAGACTCAAAGCTTCACAGTTTACCCAGGAATACTTTCTAATTTGAATAAAACTTGCGCGATAGCTATGCTCATCTCATCTGTGGATGCAGTCATGTTGTTTGTTGCGTCACACCTTAACCCGCCTCAAAGCCAACACTGATTGGACGTTCGTTTGGTGAACTGCTCCAAATTCTCTTTAACGAAAAAATGGTTGCCAGACTGATCTGCGAGTGAAATCCTGAATCTCGCGAGATCAGGATGGTCTCACGAGGCTAGATATATGCATATTTATAGTCTGTAACGTCCGAACAGACTGAAGGATACAGATCACAGGTCTGGGGCAGCGGGCAGCCCGATATGATGCGGGGGATGGTCAGGCAGTCCAGACACAGCAGCTCGTTCAGCCACTTCTCCACGGCGTCACCGGGCGCGTAGCGGATGGACTCCTGCAGGGTGACCTCATGCAGCGAACGAGCTGGGGGAGACGACAGGGAGAGTTGTGTGAAAATCAAGCCGCTTCCGTGCCGACAAACAAATTCATTACATGTTTATGGTATTTGGCAGATGCTTTTGTCTAATGTCTAACTACACTAGTTACAAATAATACTTACAAATAAAGTTGAGAAGCCTACTATACATCTGAAAGCCCTGGCAAAGCCACAGCAGGATATAGGCTTGTTTTACAAAATCTGTCAGAATGGTATTTCATTTGTCTGTACTCTGGACTGAATATGGATTATTGTTATCCACTCGCTAGCTGCAGAAATTGCAAGCGCACAACCAATATCAATTTTATACGTGACAATTTAATCCATGCAGCAGAGGACATTTGTAGAAAAGCATCCAAAGTTTATTATAGTATTTAGTTTTGAAAAAATATTTCTATTCTAAAAACATGTAGCTTCAGGGAGCTTTTGAAAGCGTGTGGAATTCTACCACGACTGGTGAGTTTGGGATGGTTGGGGTGCAGTGATTCCTGTGATGTGGCGGTCCAGCGGTGGGTTACCTGCGGCCAGTCTGGCTGTGTTGGTGCTTCTGTTCTCGGCCGACAAGCTCAGCTGACTGGATGCACTCTGCTGCCTCAGCTGCTGGATCAGCTTCAGAGACAGAGAACGGCCAGTGCCTTCATACCTGCAGGGTGCACACAGGGAGGGAGGAAAAAACATGAAGGAGAGAGAGAGAGAGAGAGAGAGAGCAAGATAGAAAGAGAGATCAAGAGAGGAAGAGAGCAAGAGAGGAAAAACGCAAGATGGGTATGGGCAAAAGCAGCTGGGAAGAGGGGATGAACAGTTTGACAGCAGAACATAGGAACAGTGAAAGGAGTAAAGGACAGCATGATATCCAAAGGAGCAGAGAAGGAAAGAAAGAGAGAATGTGTGTGTGTGTGGCTGGTATTAGTGGTGTTTGTAACACACAGGCGCTCTACTGACCCGTTGATGGTGGAGGCCATGAAGATGAGGTAGGGCCCCAGCAGTTTCTTGACCAGCGGAAGCGGGATGGCTGCCGCCTCGTCAATCACCAGCAGCTCGGCCTGGCCTAGTTTCACCGCGTCCGCTGGGTGGATGTACTGTGGGTGAGAGTGCTGGGTCTCAGAAACAGAGCCTTCATAGAACAGGTGCACACTGGGACTTTCTCTCTACTGTACAAAATATTAAACACTTTCATCTGATCAGAGCTGGCTGGAAATCCATACTGGATGATGTTGTAAGAAAGATAAAAATAACTAACATTAAAAGGTCTTTAAAAGATAAGACTTAAAACAAAAGATCCCTCCCATCCTCTGTACTGTGAATTTTAGCTCCTTTTGCTTTAGGCGTTTTAGGGTGCCCAACGCTATTAAAAACATCTTTAAGAATTCCTTTGTCCCTAAAGGAATAAGGGAAATTAATAATACAGGATTCTACACTTAATCCACCCCTAGTCCTTTATTGGTCTTATTACTTATTTTATTTATTATTGTATTGTATTGTGTTATATTTACTACTCCTCAGCTACTTTATTAATCTAAAAACTCTACTGAGTGCTAATGTACTTTTATATTAACTTAGTAGGCTATTTTAAATTTATTTTTTATCATAACTTAGTGTTCTCCTCTTCTGCTTTGTACAAGTGCAGAGCTTGAATGCTTGATTGTGTATTGTGGGATTATTGTTTATGTTTATATGTCTGTGGTGAAACTGAAGACAAATTTCCACTTTGTGGACAATAAAGTATTCGTATTCGTATGCAACACAGAATGTATCCTCTTACTTTTATAGCATACGTTTTAAGATATTCAAGAACCTGTTTTTCCATTTCATAATTGCATGTAGTATAACAACTTAATAAAATAAATAAAAAATCTAATTCTACTCATCCTTTGCCAGTGCACATTTGTTTTTATTTCAAATGTAAACAGTTACTTGAATAGTCTGTCGATGCTCCTTGAAGATGTTGACACGGACCACGGCTTTGTTGAACTCTGGGTTGAGGGACTGAATAATTTCATAATCCAAATGTTCCTATACATTTAAGGGGAAAAAAATGCCATCTGAATCTCCATCCAAAAACCTTTTATTTATAACATGAAAACAAAAGCATCCTCAAAGAATACCTGATACTGGAGGGCGTCAAAGCCTTTGAAGATAAACTCAAACAGAGTGTGCAAGTTGTCAGGGCTTGGGGATGTCACAAAAATGTTGGAGTAACTGGAGAAAAGGGAAAAAAGTTAATTTGTGGCAATTTAAGAGTAAATCATGGGCAGATCAATTAAGCTAGTGTCACAAAATAATTTTTAAATTCTACATACTACACATAATATTACTTTTATAATAACAATAACAATAATAGTTTTTGTTGTTATTATTTTATTACATGTAACACCAATGAGAGAGGGAGTGCAGTGTGAAGTCTGTCTATAAGCAGAGTATGAAGAATGTGACTAGTACCCAAAAGCGACAGCCCCGGCTACAGCCAATCCGAGAGCCGCTGATTTGCCCCGACCTCGAGCCGCAGTAAGGGCCACTGTGCTGCGGAGGGTCTTCTCTGAGATGGCCTCAATGAACTTCAGCACAGCCTTGGCCTACGGAAAAAACACATCCCAAAGATTTTACTCCTGCAGTGTTAAATAGATGTATTTGCTAGTTTTCACTCATCAACATTCAATCATCAACATACAATCACTTCAAGGTATTTGTTCCACTAAGTCTAAATAGTACAACTACATAGACACTTTGAGTTATGTCAAAGAAAACAGAGAACATTTTGTATTTCTTTTCAAGAATGGAAGTAGCGGAGTTGACTGACCTGGTCCATGGTCTTACAGCTGTCCACAAGCACGCCCACGGGCTGCGTGTCCTGAAGAGACTCTTTTAAGTCCTTCAGCTCTTGTTCCCTAGGTGACGGAGGGTCATCCTGTGGAGAAAAACACAATTTTCACATATCTTTCCAGAACGGCATGTGCCATAAACCATTTCTACAAATCAAACCATTTGTGTACATCTTAATATTGCAGAGTGTTAGCCTATAGCTCCCTTTTAGCTATAGGCTAACTGGTGTAGCTGGTGTATGTATCCTGTTCTCTAATTTTGAAGTAGTCTGCAAAGGAGTCGATTTCCACAAAAGTTGCCATGTTCATTTAAGAGGAAGCTTGGTGTATAGCTGCACTGAGTGCTTCAGCGTGAGCTTACCTGAGTTTTTGGTGGAATTGGCTTAATGTTGGCGATGTGGCTGGAGATTGGTAAAATGTTGAGCTGGTCATCAATGGCTACACATGTCTTACACGATGATAGTGACAAGATAAACCTGCATTGAGACATTGGGCCGGAGAGATCATTTAGTATGTATTCACACACTGAATTTGAGGTTTGATTATTTATAGTACACACCTGTGTGACATATAATAGCAAACGTTATATCCCAACATAGTCAAGATCACAAGAACACAATACATCATGTACAAAAAATGGGAAAAAAACTGAACCATCACCTACAATGTAAACCAGTATAAATCCAAGACATCTCTCTAATTATGTTGCAATGTAATACTCTAATGCTTGCAAGACACGTCACTCACCTCTCGTTGAATCTTCCCACCACATCTTGATGAGCCTCTGTCCTGTAGCGAGAATGGACATCCTGAGGAAAATCCACAGAATTATTAGAAGAAGTTTTTGAGACTAAAAAAAATTAAAAAAATAAAACACCTGGAAATGCATTTTAAAACAGGACTAAAAGTTTTGGGGAAAATATTGAATTGTGATTGAGGTTTGATTTGAGTTATAAGTCAGGCATCAGTTAAAGATTCACTATAATTAATTTAAATCAAGTGATTACCAATTAAGATAACACTTTTTAATCCAAGGATATAAAAGAAAATATACAAATGACTTCTAGCTTCTAAATATACAAATTACTTCTAGCTATAAATATAGCTTTAAGATGGGCCACATCTGATTAATAAGCATGCAGACCATGATTCCTCTGAATGATGACCATGACTGTCACACAATAATGACACAAGAATTTAAAAAACATATGTGACAATATTAACCATTGGGTCAGAGTCACTAGCTCCACAATTCATTGCAGCCTTTGCAATTTGCCAATTGCATTAATTTAGACCATGGTAATGTATAAACCATATTTCAAAGGTTGAAATACATCGTTATGTCCACAAAAGGACCATGTATCCAACATTAAAAACAATTAGACAAGTGGTGTTCCAACTTTTTTTCTTAAAACTTCACATGGAATACAAAGACATAGCCATGCTGCCTACCATTGTCATTGTATAAAGCTGCTTCAGCGAGTTCATGGTCCTCAGAAGAATGACCACAATACCTCCACCCTCTACTGTCTCAACCGTTCGTGCCAAGAGATTAGGCGTTAGGGCCTCAAAGTCCTGCAAAGGAGGGAAGACAACATGAAGAAACTCTGAAGTGAGAAGATGATACAAGTCTGTGACAATGATTATCTTTTTATCCTGCCATTAGTGTGTAGACATCTCCATCATGTATGTGCATACTGAAAGCGAAGACTAGTTGTTAATTTTAAAAAGCAGCATTTAGTGATTTACCTGCAAGACACACATGCCAAAAGTGTTGCCCAGAATTTTATGAGTCTCATTGTAGTAGCAGTAACGGATGTTGGTTGCAGCAACAAAAAGCTCAAATGGGTCGTCCTGATTCAAGTTCAGAGTCCCTGTCTTGATCTTTTTCTGCAGCTGCCGCATTCGCTTCTTTCGGTTACTGTAACAAAAGCATCATATGTACAACATCTTACCTACAACAATGTACAGTAGAATACACAGTTCCTGATTCATACACAGCTGATATGGCATAGGCTTAAAACTGCAGTCATAAACACCAGACATATTATGGTTTAATGCAGTCACTAATTTACATCGCAATAAAATTAATCTAAGCCGCTGTCCATACCTGCTGAATCCGAGTTCCTTCTTGTAACACCACAACACCGATGGCCTTGCCCGCACCGTAGCTTTTGACAACATGTGATGCAAAATAACAACCTAAGCGCAGACAAGATGGAAACTGAGCTGGGGCTGATTTAACAGTTACCAATTTACAGAACAAACTGACCAACTGAAGTGTTGCTGAATATTATAAAAGTTAACTGTACCTGGTCTCTGCCATGGTCACCGACAATGACAAACATTGTACGATGCTGTTGCAAAACTCCATTTTCAATCTGAACTCGAATGCGATTGTCCACCTTTTTCCGAAAGGTTGCCATGATGAATTAACTCCTTGTACAATTACTCTTTACCTACAAACAAATCAGTTTAATTATTAAATAACACATTTCACTCGGAGTCATGATATCGCTAAATGAAATAATCTATATCAAAGGGTGAACAACCTATCTTGGAATGTGCTACAACTAACATTAAAACGAGCTACGTTAACCTAGCTATAGCTAATGGTAAGTTTGCAGACTCGTGCGAATTAGTTCAGTTATACATGCACAATTAAAACGCTGAGATTTCCACACATCCAGTAACACCCTGTTGAATAATAAATATAAGCCGTGGGACATTGTTGATTACCTTATCAAATAAGGATACCGCACCATGCTTAATTTCACGTGGGTAAATCGGGAGAGCAACACATGCATTTCCGCTGTTTGGCACTGTGGGCGTGCCTCTACGTTCTCACTTCCGTCGCAGCTATGTTGCTGCAGCATTGTATTGGCTGAAACGACAAAGCTTATCCAATCTGATCCAATCATATTATTTGATAACGACAGCGAAAACACGAAGGTTTCCCATGTTGAAGTTGGTCACTGGTAAAAAAAAAAAAGAAGAAAAAAGTTGGTCAATTGGTCACTGGTTGGTCAGATGGCAGATCTTGATCTTGTAAATGACTACTTTTCAAGCTTCGACTTCAAATAACTTACTGCACGAAAAAAATACTAAACATGTGACTCATAAGAGTCCTAAAGCTTATTATTGGTAGGCTACAGCTATTTTCTTTAAATAGAATAAGCTTACATTAACAGTAGAACCAAATCTAAAAATACCAATATAGACTTAACAGAATAATAACCATACACATATAAAAAAACACGTTTTTTGGCTCATTCTTGAATACCCCAAAAATCCATAGTCTTCATTCATGGTGACATGAAGCAAGCAGTGTGGTCCTAGAACACCGGATGAATGCAGAAATGGAGATTGAAATTGAGTAGCCCAGCTGCCCATATCATCTATAGACGTTATGCTGCATCAAGGAGTCAGGCTGAAAACTTCAGTTCTATTGATGGAGTTGAGCAATAGTATAGCTGCTCATCATGACCAGAAAGAGTCTTTCTTCAGTTCGTCAGACTGAAGAACTGTCTCTCTGACACTGTGATCAGCAGCACCGGAGCTCCACAGGGAACTGTGCTCTCTCCAGTCCTGTTCACCCTGTACACATCTGACTTCTGCTATACACTGAGTCATGCCACATGCAGAAGTTCTCTGACGATACTGCAATTGTGGGGTGTATCAGGGACGAGCAAGAGGAGGGGTACAGGAGTCTGGTGGAGGACTTTGTGCAATGGTGCAAACTCAACCACCTTCAACTCAACACTTAGACCAAGACCAAGGAGGTCTAAGCCCGCTCTGCTACCAGTCTCCATTGATGGGGTCAATGTGGAGGTGGTAAACACCTACAAGTATCTGGGCTTACACCTGGACAATAAACTGGACTGGTCAGCCAATACTAAAGCACTCTACAAGAAAGAGCAGAGCAGGCTGTACTTCCTGAGGAGGCTGCGGTCTTTCAATGTCTGCAGTATAAGCTCCTCAGGATGTTTTACCTGGATTACCAGGATGTCTGTTGTTGCCATGTCCTCTTCTATGCTGGGGAGGAAGCACAAAGAAGAAGGATGCTGGACGACTAGACAGGCTGGTAAGGAAAGCTGGCTCTGTTGTGGGAGCCAAACTGGAGTGCATCACTACAATATCAGACAAAAGGACCCTGAACAAACTGATCTTGGACAATGAACGTCATCCACTCCACTATTACAAAGCAAGAGCTTGATCAGCTGGATACTTCGCTCACTGTCATGCACAACTGACAGACTGAGGAAGTCATTTGTCTCCATGGGCCATTGAACTGTTCAATGCTTCACTTAAGGGTAGAGGAGAGATAGACTTCTCTGAATAGTCTGTCTGCCTTTCCACCTTCTCCGTGTTTGTGTACATAGTCCACTAGCCTACTGTTTTACTGCTACACTGTTTGCATGCTATATTAGCACATATGCATATCCCCTCCCTCTCCCACAGCCTGGATTGTGGCCGTACTTACAGTAATACTTAATACTTTTTATTTAATACTTGACCAATGGCTGTAACCCTATTACTTCAACCTATTCTTGCACTGATATAGTTTTTATATTACCTGTCTACATTGTTCTCTTATATGTCCATATTTATTTTATGCTGGTCTCTAGACTTTATTCTTGCACTGTTGCACTGTTGGACTTACTTATTTGCACCATCACCATGACACTCACTCTCATAGAGCACCTTACCATGCATACGGAACTACTCAGTCCCTGCTTTATCACTGCAAGCGCCTCATGCTTGATCATCCTTAAGCACACTATGTGGATATTTTATTACTTTTTTTTTGTATATTTAGTATTTAGCATTTTTGTATTTTTTTTAAACTTCTACTGTCTCTATTGTGCAGTGAAGTGTTTTTTTATATTTATATTTATATACTTATATTACTTTTTCTGCTGTAAGTGCATGTTGTGTGTGACGTCTGTATGCTACTGAGACCTTGAATTTCCCCTTGGGGATCAATAAAGGGGGGAGCCGTGGCCTACTGATTAGTGCCTCAGACTTGTAACCGGAGGGTTGCCGGCTCGAACCCCGACCAGTGCCCTTGAGCAAGGCACCCAACCCCCCACCACTCCCCAAGCGCCGCTGTTGTTGCAGGCAGCTCCCTGCGCCGGGATTAGTGTGTGCTTCACCACACTGTGTGCTGAGTGTTTCACTAATTCACAGATTGGGATAAATGCAGAGACCAATTTGCATGCATTTCCCTCACGGGATCAAAAGGGTATATATATACTACTAGGCTATATCCATCCATCTACCGATATCTGTCTAGGTTAAGATATGCAGACATGCAGCCAATAGGGGGCGATAAGATTACTTTCCCTCCAGAGACGTATGTTTCCCTCCCTGTTGGCCTACCTACAGAAAGAAAGCCAAGTAGCGGCTATTCCATATCAATTCAACACTAAAATATTCGATTCGACATTATTATCTCAGATTTGGCTGTTTTTTGAACAAACATCCCCCCCTATGTCTGATGATATGATAGGTACGTATGAACATTTCAGCCCGATCTCTTGTTTCATTGCTAGATATAACGGTAGCTTCCTGGTAGGCCGCTACGCTATACTTTAAAGACGTGATAATAAGGAAGTTAACTGCCTGGGCTTTTAGCTCAATTGTTAGCGCGCTCAACCTATGATCCGGGGTGATGCATATGGTGCGGGTTCAAGCACGGGCTGAACCGCGCATGAGGCTAGGGGAAGAGTGTAACTGCAGCCAGCTGGTACGTAGCTGTGCAGTATGTACGTTGTGTAAACCTCCCTCCCGACGCCTTAAGGAGTTGTGCTAGTGAGAGAGCTAGCAGCTTGGGCTTTTGGATATTTAGATGCAGTATGTCATCTTAATTTATTTTATAGGCGTACAGCTCTTCAGAATGCTGAAGAAAGTTCCAATATAAAAAAGCCTTCGCAAGGTTTGGAGGTTCAAAGCGGGTAATACATTATAGATTAGGATATATTATCTAGACTAGAATATATTATCCCTACTTCATAATTAGGATTATTTGATTTGTGAAAATCCGGTACATGCTGCAAATTGTTTGCTGTTTAATATATATGGTGCATTGCCACTTTAATCCATAATCTCCTTGTTTGTTTGTGCCACATTGATAACATAGGCTAATATGAACAAACTATGCATAATATTACAGTTTTTCTCAGTTGCTTTGGTACATTTCTCAGATCAGAATTGAAATTAGGCCTAATATTAATTATCTGGGACAGTCACTCAAAAAAGAGTCAGTAGGCTACGTGCAACTTACAGTATAATGCAAAATAAAAAATAAAAAAAAACAGAAGGCAGTTATAGGTATTCAGCTTAAATAAAATGTATTTGCAAAGCTTTTTATATTTATAGCAAACTCTTTCCATTTTAACATAAGAAATATGATTACTAATCACAAGTTGTAACCCATTAGGAATTCTGAAGTATTGCCCCCTCTTTTGTGTGTGCCTGGCCTTGGTTGCTTCCTTTCAGCATGCTCTGGTGCAGGCTCATCAGAGACGTCCAGCTCCACAAGGGGCGGGTGCTGAAACAGAGCCGGGTGGCAGAAGGTCTCGGTAATCTTGACCCGGCCGTCGGCCTGCACCTCCTCGTGCAGCTGAGGGCAGAAGAGCCTCTCCCAGAGGCGCTGCTTAATGGTGCGGCCCAGCTCCAGGCTGTAGCGCCGCGGGTTGCCGGAGGCTGTGAGTAGCATGGGATCTACCACGGAATGATAAACGCCCCGATACTCCTCCAGAGTCAGGCCATGGATCAGGAGGGGCTCCTCTGTGGGCTCTGGCTGCCCAGTGGTGCTTGGGCTGGTTTGAGAAGAGGCCAGGGGGTGAGTTGGCTCTGGGAGAGCTGGTGGGATTTTGATGGCCTTGTCATCCTTTGACTGTGGCACACTTTTTTTTCTCTCTGAAATCTTAGGGGAGAAGGGCAAATTAAATGCAACTCATATTATGCTAAGGTGATTAAGTGCTTCCCAATTCTCTGCTCAATTTTAAAGCAATTTCATTCTACTCAATGGATTAATGCACCGGTATGGTTTTGGCTTGGTGATATCCTGTATATTGAAATGATAGTTATTGTACAGTAGCTCTATTTATACAGTATTACTATGTCAAATTGTAAAAAAAGAACAAGAAAAGCCGGAAATTAATTCACCACCGAATGAACCGAGGGGCTCTCTGGCTGAAAGAGGATAGGTGTGCCATTATTTAGTGATGTCCAGTTACAAGGTGCCACTCTTTTTCTCTGCAGATGACCACATGTTTTTCCTCTCCCTGTCTTAGACGGGATTTGAATGAGGGGGACAGCAGAACGTCCTGTCCTCTTGATCTCTTTGCAGGGCAGAGTGTGCCGGCTTGAGGTGGGTGGTTTAAGTTTGCTCACTAGAGCACCTTGAGAAATTGTTGGGTTGCCCTCAGCTTGGGTCTCTTCATTAGACACCTTACGAGGCTTCAGCAACTTCCTGCTCCTGCCCACTTTGACTTTATGGCATATCGCTGCAGCAGAGACAGCAGGCTCAGAGGTACTCTTGGCATCATTTGTTGGGGTTGCGGGGGGTGCTGCAGAAATCTGAGGACAGGAGTTGTTTACTATTGGTTTTAGAACATGGATAAAGACGTTCAATTGACACTAGTCTGGATTAGGTCTTTATCTAACATTACATGCCTTTGTGATTTAGAGCTGTATCTAACATTACATCTAACATTACTTGCCCTACTGGAGGGAACAACTATGAAATATAGAAGTGAACCATTACAGCAGAACTGGCATTTCTGCAGCAGTCACACAATTTCATATCACATGTTAATGCCTATTGATAGCTAAATGTACAGGGCATGCAGAAGTCAGGTCTAGCTGAAAACTGGTTGGTAGTCATGTTTCTAGTCCACAAGTCCTAACATTACTTCTCAAAATGGTGGTGTCTAGTTGAACAGCGATCACCTTGAGCAGCTGGTCAGATGTCCTTTCTGTCTGCAGATGTTCACTGTGTGGATGTTTTTCTCCATGCTCCCAGTGGCCAGCCAAGCTCTTTGGTAGCCCAGTCGTTGTTGTAGGACCATAGTGGTCATCAGTGGTGTGCTTCACACGATCCTGTACATATAAACAGGTGTTGGCAGAAAGTAGAGATGAAGAAAGCTACATCAAATCACTTTTGTTTTCCTTTAATCCTGTAGAGACTTAATATCAAAGCCTTCAAACAAAATGCACACTGTCACCCTAATACTGCAGATAACCTTACCTTTTCCATGCCGTTCACAGATGGTAGAAGATTTTGAAAAACAGAATGTTTTTGTCTGCATGGGAATCTTGTTTATTTTGATGCTATTTTCATAGTATTCATTTGAGATTGGTTGCCACTGGTTGTCAGGGCCAAAGATTCTATAGAACGTTTACTGAAGATGGATTCTAGAATTTAGAATATATCCTGTGTAAATAACCAATGAATTTATGTGCACATATAATTTGTTTGTCGAGTCAGGAATTGTTAATTGATCTTAAAATAATTTAAATATCTGTTTGATAAATAGAATTGAACAATAAACTATTTAGACATTAAAAACATTATCGGTTACATTTAACAACAGTGACTTGCTCACCCTAAACTCTCTTTTCATACACTGATCATGAGGAATTCATCTAGAATTCCATTCATCAATACTCCAAGACTTAGGAACTTAAAGGTTGTATCAGCGATTGACTGTTGATGTTCAAACAAAACAGAGAGCTAGCTCGCTACTCCCTCCCCCTCCCTCCCGTGCAAGTGAAACTCTCCTAAACGCGCATCTCGTCGGTTATTGGTTGGAACACTTTATTTTGCCTTTGAGTGGTTGCCAACACTTGTTAATAGCAATTGTTTTTGTGTAGGCCTACAGATCTCGGAGCCTAGGCTGCCTACAGAGACGTGTTTTTTGACGGCCTGCTTATGGGGCAGGCAGCTAGAGGATCGTTAGGAAAGATTAGATGAATGGGTAACACTCCATAATTACCTAACCCTTTGTTAATATTTGTTAATTGTTACTAAAATATCTATTTGGCACAAGTTAATAGTTTTTTTTATCATTAATTAAATATTAGTTGTTGCATAAAATCTGGATGTTAATGTTTTAACAAATCTATTAACTAATATTGTAATAATATTTGTTAATAGTTTATGTAATACTAAATGTCTTTTTGGCTCTAATTAACATTTATTTCTTACATCATTTGAATGTTAAATGTTTATTTACAAACTCTATGTTAATATCAAAGTTAATGACATATTATTATTTATCTATTTGTTATTAAACTGTGCTTCTGCATATCCCATTATGAACCACTCCTCATAGGACCCTTACAATAAAGTTGGTTGCTTAATTAATATATTAGTAATATATAGCTATCAGTGTGAGGCCCCTTATAATAAAGTTGGTTAAGATTAATGAATATATTAGTAATATAGTAATATACACAGACAGATTATAATATTATATCTACACAGATTAGTAATATACACAGACAGACAAAGCTAATGACATGAACAATGTTGATACAGTAGCTTATGCCTCACAGTCTGAAAATAGTACATCCGCACAGGTGAGGTCTAGATTTGGTCGCATTTTCAAGCCAGTTGACAGACTGATTCAAACTATGTCAAGACAAGATATTCACACACATCCGTCTATGCAGGCTATCTGCAGGTCAGTGTTTCAGGTTTTTCATGATTAGACATAGTAAGTGTTGAGGTCACAAGGTACACGTTTGGTAACATGGTTATGCATGGGCGGATTATGAACTTTTGGGCCCCTGGGCCCAGATGTATTAAGGGCCCCCCAACTTATTGTCGTATATGTGGGAGGGTGGGTTTGGGGGTCCTCCCCCTGAAATTTTTTAATTTGTTTGATGTGATTTCCTGTATTCTGGTGCATTTTGGGGATGGCCATTTTGGGGAATTTATGGTTTATGGCTTTATGATCTTGTGGGGTGTATAAGGCACCCTACTGCCAGTGGTTGGTTGTGTGAGAGTATGCGCACCTCTTCTTCCACTTCATCCTAGTGTTTGAAAGTAGTGTACTTTTTGCCTTTGGAAGTACTATTTGGTTGCTGCTCGAATTTGTTGAAATTCAGGGGAGGTGGGAGTAACAGAGTTAGAAATGTAGTTTAGTGTTTGTATGTGATTTTCGCTAGCCTGACGAGCCAGACCCACATAAAAATGTAGGGTCTGGGCACTCACCGTTCGCAGTGCTCAGTCCGAGAGGTGGGATAATCGGTTGTCTTTCAAAGGGTATAGGGTAGGGTATACAGGATCCTAGGTTCCTGGCTGACTGGTGGGTGGGGGGGGGCTGTCAGTGATGGGAGAGTGGGTAGAGTGTTCAGCATCCTGATTGCTTGGTGGATGAAGCTACTTGCAAGTCTGCTGGTGCGGGAGCGGAGGCTCCTGTACCTCTTTCCAGAGGGCAGGAGGCTGAACAGTTCGTGTGCAGGGTGGGTTGTACCTTGACAATCATTAGTGCTTTGCAGGTGAGGCGGATGGTGTAAATGTCCTGCAGGGAGGGGAGTGGTGCTCCAATGATCCTCTTAGCTGTGTTAACAATGCGCTGGAGGGTCTTCCTGTTCTGATCTGTGCAGCTTCCGCCCCACACTGTGATGCAGCTGGACACAATGCTCTCTATGGTCCCGCTGTTGAATGTTGTCATGACGGGAGGCGTGGCACTTGCCTTCTTCAATTTGCGCAAGAAGTAGAGGCGCTGCTGGGCTTTCTTTGCCAGTGATGCTGTGTTGGTGGTCCAGGAGAGGTCGTCGCTGATGTGCACCCCCAGGAATTTTGTGCTGCTCACTCTCTCCACAGCATCTCCGTCGATGGACAGTGGTGGCAGTTGTTTGTGGCCTCTCTGAAAGTTGACAACAATCTCCTTGGTCTTGCTGACATTCAGCAGGAGGTTGTTTTTGCACCATTTGGCCAGCAGGTCTACTTCTTCTCTGTAGTGAGCCTCATCGCCCTTAGTGATGAGGCCCACCAGTGTTGTGTCGTCCGCAAACTTCACCAGATGGTTGGAGCTGTGAGTGGTTGTACAGTCATGTGTTAGCAGCGTGAAGAGCAGGGGGCTGAGCACACACCCTTGCGGGGCCCCCGTGCTCAGGGTCAGAGTGCTTGAGGTGTTGTTCCCGACACGTACCGCTTGTGGTCTCTGCAACAGGAAGTCCAGCAGCCAGTTGCAGAGGGAGGTGCTGAATCCTAGCTTGTCCAGTTTGCTGATGAGTTGTTGTGGTATTATGGTATTAAATGCTGAACTGAAGTCTATGAACAGCATTCTCACATATGAGTCTTTATTGTCCAAGTAGGTGAGGGCTGGATGGAGGGCAGAGCAGATTGCATCCTCCGTGGATCGTTTGGCTCGGTATGCAAACTGGAAGGGGTCCAGGGTGGGGGGTAGGGTGGCTTTGATGTGTGACATGACTAGCCGTTCGAAGCACTTCATTATTATGGGCGTGAGTGCTACAGGACGGTAGTCATTGAAGCATGATGGTGATGATTTCTTTGGAACGGGTATGATGGTGGCAGCTTTGAAAAGTGATGGGATGACTGCTTGCTCCAGAGAGGTGTTGAAAATGTCTGTAAAAACATCCTTCAGCTCTTCTGCACAGTCCTTCAACACTCGGCCTGGTATGTTGTCTGGGCCTGCTGCTTTGCGTGAGTTAATGGTGGCTAGTGTCCTCTTCACGCTGGCAAAGGACAGGTACAGGGGTTGGTCGTGGGGGGGGGGGTTCTGTGGGTGAGTGTCATTTTGTGCTTCAAAACGGGCGAAAAAACTGTTCAGGTCATTTAGCAGAGAGGTGTTGTTCTCACAGCTCCGTGGTGCAGGCTTGTAGTCAGTGATGGCCTGTATGCCCTGCCACAGGCTCTGTGCGTCTCTGCTGTCTTTGAAGTGTGTTGTTATTTTGTCTGTGTAATCCTTTTTTGCCTTCCTGATGCCCTGGGACAGGTTAGCCCTCGCTGTTCTTAGGCCAGCTACATCTCCAGCTCTGAATGCTTTGTCTCTGGCCCTCAGCAGTCTGTGGACGTCTCCTGTCAGCCATGGCTTCTGGTTGGCCCGAGTGGTGATGTGTTTTATTTCTGTAACATCATCGATGCATTTGGTGATGTAGGAGGTCACAGTGTCTGTGTATTCCTCAATGTCAATGTGGTTGTTGTGGGTGGCAGCTGTTTTGAAAATATCCCAGTCTGTTGTTTCAAAGCAGTCCTGAAGTTGTGAGACGGCCCCCTCCGGCCACACTCTCACCTCCTTCAGAACTGGTTTGGTGACTTTTGCTCTTTGTCTGTATCGGGGCAGCAGCAGGATGCTATGGTCTGACTGTCCGATGTGGGGGAGGGGTTTGGCTTTGTAGGCTTCTTTCTGTAGGGTGTAACAAGGTCCAGGGTGTTTTTTCCTCTTGTTAGGAAGTTTACATGTTAGTGAAATTTTGGTAGTACAGTTTTGAGATTGCCGTGATTGAAATCTCCAGCGATGATTGTGAAGGCATCCGGGTGTTCACTTTGTTGTTCACTGACGGCCCGATACAGTTCATTCAGTGCCATGCTCCTATCACTGTTTTTGTTGCTGGGTGGGATGTACACCACGACCAGCAGAATCGCGGTGAATTCCCTGGGGAGGTAGAAGGGTCGGCACTTAATGATCATAAACTCCGCCAGTGGAGAGCAGTGTCTGTGTACTACCGTAGTGTCTCGGCACCAAGCATCATGTGTGTAAACACAAACTCCTCCACCACGTTTTTTGTCTGCTAAAAATTAATACTAATTAATATATTAATTAAGCTTAACCAAGTTTATTATAAGGGGCCCCACGCTGATAGCTATATACTACTAATATATTAATTAAGCTTAACCAACTTTATTATAAGGGTCCCTCATACTGATAGTTATATATTACTAATATATTAATTAAGCTTAACCGACTATTTCCTTGTCTAGTTAGAGCAGCTGATGGATCTTTAGGTGAAGTCATGCTGTCTCTCCCTTGATGCGCATCATTGTAAATAAACTCTGTTCCTGATTTTTCATACTATTGGTCTGACTGGGTCTCTATTAAATCTGTGGTATCAAAATTACCATCAAAGTGTATCTCAGAATATAATGCTGTTGGCCTTAATCAACTCATTATTTCCACATGAAGGAGTCTGTGAAACGAGTTTTGCCCCTTCCACACATATGCTTAACAGCAGGGGTTGTTGTGCTGACATTCTGTCTTTGGATTGAAAATACTGTAGCCTGGACTTGCATGGATGCATGTTCTCTAGGGGATGGTGTTTACCACAACAGAATGTATGTAATCCACTACACAACAGACCCAAGCCTCAGGGCAGCCTAGCAAAAGCAGACACATTTAATGAGGGTCAAACAAACCACAGTGTGAAGACACGGCGTATGGCTGAATCTATGGAGATGAATCAAAAGTGCTTACAAGGCTTCATGGCAATGGCAACATGGCAACTGTTATCTTGAGGTCAGGTCAGTGTTTACTTATTCAATAGCTGTGGGTATAGACTGTGATTCTAGTGAGAGCCATACTGAAACTCAGCTGTCAATCAAATACACATGACCTCTCAGCCGTGGGTACCTGTCATCTCCTGTCCTGAGTGACTGGTTCTGTTACATTTTCTATGTTCTTCTGTTGTGTACTTTTATTACAGTTATTCTGTCAGTCTCAATAAGAATATCATAACAAAAAATGCTCAAATTCAGCATCTCTGAACATACGCTTGATAAAGAATACGCCAGTTTAGCAGGAACACACAGCTTTAAGTTCAAATGGCCTGTAAACTTCTGTTTCGTGTAGTACCCTTCATAATCAGTATTCTAAGAATCGGTTCATATTTTTGACCTGGGTGCCCCCTTGTGGCTGCTTGATAGAACCAATTATTGGAACCAATGATATATACAGTCAATGATTGGAACAGTTTAAAAAGGACACACACAGAATCTTATGTTTGAATTCTGGACAATTAATCCAATTCTGAAATGCATTTTTCCCTCTCTCATTTCATTGCTCTGATTGGTTAGGTCTATCCAATTGAGTGCAGAGGCATTCCCCCCCTGTATCAGTTGAAACACGCCCCATAATTAGTAGTAGTATAGTATAGTATATATACTTTTTTGACCCCGTGAGGGAAATTTGGTCTCTGCATTTTAGCCCAATCGGTGAATTAGTGAAACACAAACAGCACACAGTGAACACACAGTGAGGTGAAGCACACACTAATCCCGGCGCAGTAGCTGCCTGCTTCAACGGCGGCGCTCGGCTAAATATGTAGTGTAATATTGTACATTTCAGGTGAGTGATGATGTTTTGATACAGGCCTCTATACCAACCCTTGGTAAAACATGTTAGAGGAACAAAAAAAACTGAGTGGCCCAATCACGCACAAGCCTCACGTGTGACTCAAGCATGTTCCCATCAGATTGTCCCAGCTGTGCATTCAGTGATGCACAACAGGAAATTGTGCATCAGCAACATATTGCTTTTCACTGAGTACATACAGTAGCCATCTTATAGACACTGGGATTAAAAGCAAGGCAATGTGTGTAACCAAAATGGGGAATAAAAAAAACACCAGCAACCAGAAGAAGGTTGAGAAAACCTTGTCCATTTTACACCTTTAAATAAAAGGCGACAAGAAGAAGAATCCTCAATTAGAGTCTTGTAGTAAGCAGTTGAAATATCCAGGCGACACCATTCCCCACCCCTCTACCGAACCAGGAGGGCTCCAGCTTCTTGATTCATTATAGGCATCAGAGGCAGGTTGCTAGGCAATTATTTTCAACGAAGCGCCTGCACTCACATAAAGAGGCTTCTGGAGGAATGGCCATGTGCTTTGATGCATTATCTCAGTCGGGTCTGGACTCCAGGGGTGGTGGCTGATGTGGACACAGGGATAACAGAGGTTTACTGTGCATCCTGCTTTGATGGATTTTCTATACTTTCCTGAGAAAATAAGTAAGTGTAGCTTCAGCTCCTAGACCCCCCCCCCGACACACACACACACACACTACTAAGCTGAGTTCTTTTTTTCTCCTGACATGTCTGTGACAGCGGTGCGCTGTGATGTACGGAAGTGTATTAGGGCCACATGAAGAGAAAATATTTTAGAAAATTCTGAGATAAAAGTCAAAATATTCGAGATAAAAATCAACATTTTCAAGATGACTTTAAAGTCAAAATTTCTGACTAATCTCAGAAATTATTTTTGACTTTGTTTCTCGAAAATTTTGACTTTTATCTCAGAATTTGCAAAAATATTTTCTCTTCATGTGGCCCTAATACGCTTCCGTAGTGATGTTACATTCCGTCTGCAGTGAAGTGGCCATTGTTTTGAAGACATTGAGTGTAGGTTTATTTGGTGAGCTATGAATTTTATTAGGTGGATTTATTGACCAGGAAGAGGAACTGGTTGTGTGGTTGTGTACTGTAAAACGGACATCTGACAGTCTTTCTGACTGCCCCGGACATCTTTCGGTCTTTCTGACTGCCCACACAGATGTGGAACGCTCAGAAGCAGGGCTGTGTCTTTCATTGTTCCATGTACACGAGTCTCTGTGTCATTTCAACACTTAAGAGTCTTGAATAGCCTGACACCTCTGTATTTTAAACACACACACCCACACACACACATGCATCCTTGATGCCTTTTCTTGCCCTTATTGCCTCATTTCCTGCTTTGAGCATGACTGTAGTTGTGTGTGCCCATAAGAGTCGGTAGAAATTTGAGAATGTGCATGTCTGTCTGATTTGTGTGTGTGTGTGTGTCTCTGTGTGGGTTTGTGTGTGTTTTGTGTGTGTGTATAACAGGTCGATGTGGAATAGAGCTTCCTTGACCCCTTCATGAGTTTGCCGCACGCACGCACCTGGAAACCAAGTCTGTTTTTCTCTGGGGCGGTTGGCCAACATGGATCTTTTATGTGGAGACCTTGCTCACAGGCAACCTTGCACACAGCTCGACTAGCAGGAGTAAAGGCATCTGGATCCATTGTCTGAAGGTCAAGTCCACATCAAAAGGGACGGCGCTCACTGACGTCCATGAATACTGAAGACAGGAAGTTGGCTCCTGCTGCAGATGTGTCATGCTTGCTGAACATGGCCAGGGGCAAAGAAGTTGAATCTTGCAGCAGGACTGGAATCAGAAATGCCGTAATTGAACAGCGTGCCGAGCAAATCGCTTCGGGTTGGCAATAACATCGCTGGTTTCTGAAATAATGCACTTAAGGCGGTTGGGATGGTAATGAGGGTTTCTTTCGCGGTCACATTTCCTTCCTTCTCTTCTGCCACTTTCAGGTTATTTGTATGGGAACACACAAACACACAAATGTGCACAAAAATAAATACTTCAACAATTTTCTCTTTTTTTAAGGTGTATATTTCAAGGTTGAGTTGTTTCCGGTACACAGCCTGCTTGTTGGAGAACTTGGCGGAGAGGCCCAGAAATGATTTAGCACCTTCTTCCTCCCGGGCAAGAAGACACATCATATATCTTCCCTCATACAGTGCTCCCTGTACTTCTCAGAGAACGACAGCACAGTTTTTCTGCACAACACAAGCAGCGCCATGCCCTTCAAAAAACAATTTTGTCGGCACGTCTGGCCTGACATCCAAAGATGTTATCTTCATCACATTAAACTGATTTCTCTCCCTTCCTCCTCCACCGTCTCTTCTCTCTCCTCCCTTTTGCCTGTTATCCTGATTGTTTCTCTCCCTTTCTCTCTCTCTCTCTCTTTTGCCTGTTATCCTGTTTGTTTGTTTCTCTCCCCCTTTTTCTCTCTCTCTCTCCTTTCGTCTGTTATCCTGTTTGTTTGTTTCTCTCCCTCTCTCTCCCTCCATTCAGTCTGTCTGTCTCACCCCCTTCACTCTTCCCCGCTGCCACATTATTTGCTTCAGATGTAGGCATGACAACACTGACTGGAGACATGGGATGGGGCCATCAGACTTCTCTGGCTCTATTTTAGTTGCAGGGGTTTGGACCATCCTGTCTGCCTGAGCACTTGTATGTATGCACCAAACCTTGGGATGATACACATTAGAAAACAGCAGTGGGCAGACGACAGGACGGCCTTGTCAGTGGCCCTAAATTGAGGAGGAAGGAGAGGAAGGAGCTGGTAAAAAATAGCATTTTGTAAAGAGGGGGAAAGGAGAGAAATGAGAGAACTGTTTTCAGATGGAAAAGAGGACAAAAAAAGGAGAGAGAGAGAGAGAAAGAAGAGTGAGGGATATGATGACTACACTGATCTTCTTTGACATTGTGAGAGTGGAAATCCTAGCCTCCAGTCGGATTGGTGCTCTTCATTAATCTGTACACAGTAAAGGATTTCTTGGGATATTAGCTCAACTCTATGGGGCATCACATAAAAGCAGCCATAAACTTTCCTCCAACTTTCAACTCCATGTTAGTGATGCTCATTTGCATCTGCTGCACCATATTCAGGGTGCTCCCAAGACCTGTCCCTTTCTTAAAGGGGTAGAGGCAAGAGTGTGATGAGATAACTCCTCTGTGCCTTCTTAAAGGGGTAGAGGCATGGATAGGGTCACGTCGCTATTTTTATTTCATTTAATTGTACTTTAGTTATGACAATTATTGGGATTTTCATCAACCTGGCATCACTATTTAACCATGTTTCAGTCATGCGAGTCCACAGTAAAAATATCGGACATTATAATGGTGTTGTATTGAAACACATTAATCGCACACACATACAGTACTGTTCCTATTCTTGTTTAAGCAGTTTGCCCCATTATCATGAAATGCAGTATATACATTTACAGACATCTTGGTCCGTTGAATACCACGAAGGAAGGAAGAAAACGGCTCATTACCAGGCAAGAATGGCTGTAGCTCTCTCTGAGCCAGCTCGTGCGGGCAAACGAGCTCCACGCTGCTCTCCAGAAGTCCCTGCTAGTGCCTCTAATTTCACTTACCACCGACAAATTCAGTGGAATTGCAAACAAGACAATTTTATTATTTTTGACTGTTTCACATTTGTGCGCAATGAATTGAGACAAGAGACACTTGGAGGTTGTAATTTCATGCAAAACAAATGCATATTGGTGGGGAGATAGTTGCTGCCGCAGAGGCGAAGACAGACAGGAATATTCAGGTTCAGCACTGTGCAACCTGCCATAATTGCTTTTCTGTCAGCGTTCGGCTTGCTGTCTGCGAGGGCATGGGAAAGACTGTAATTAATTCATGTGGTCTTAGGGAACATTTTAATGATGTCTTCAGAAACAAACACCCCACATCCACAACCCCAACCTCAACCCCACTTCTCTCTCTCTCACTGCCATGTTCCCTGAGAAAATCCTCTATCGTTAAAAAAACAGGTAGACTTGGGGATATGGTAAGTGGCTAGATAAATGTGCATGATCTGGGTAACAAACAGAACCTGTGGTTCTGAAAATACGCAGCAGTGAATAGAGACAAAAGACACTCCCCCCCCCCCCACCAAGCTCCTCTGTATGTCAGCAAGAAGTATGAAGGACACTCTGATTGAACCGAACAAAAACGGCAGTAACAGCCATAGTACAGTAGGCATGTGCTCTTGATGAACATGGCTGCCACACTCCAATAGCTTTAATTGGTGGTGGAGTGGGGGAAGGGGGATGGTGCTTAAGTGAAGTGAATGGGCCCTAACTCTCTGAGTGATGAAGTGGAGCAGAACAGAAGCTCCCCGGCTGGCTCGCCTAGCTGCTTCCTCCCAGACTCCGCTCCATTTCTGTCAGGCTGTGGTGTGGTGCTGGGAGGGCAACGTGTCACCAGCCTAATCCCTCATGTTTATAGCCCTAATCTCAGCCGCTAGAGTTCCCTACAAACATGCACATTATCCGGGAGGAGACAGTCAAGCGAGACGATTGTGAGCCCTGATTGTGAACATTAGGTTACTATAGGTGGTGTAGGCTACTGATTGTCTGTGTGAACAAACCACTATGGCTACCCCATGGTGTAAGTGTCTGATGTAGGAGATAGGAGTTTCTTTGTCTAAAAAAAAAAAAGCCCTTTTAGCAGGGCTGTACAGTGCTACAAATATGTTGCACATGCTACAAAACAAAGCTAAAGTGTATGCTATACCGATGCTAGAGATTTTGTGGATTGTGCTACAAAACTATGAACCTCCTTAGCACCAGTGCCATGAGCAAAAAAAGTTAACGTACAGCCCTGCTTTTTAGTGAAAATCATCAGCCACTCACTGACGTGATGTTCCGACGCTGCCGGTGCCTGTGCCTGACTGTGGACCCAGAGTGGCAGGGATAAAAGGGGCTGCAGCGGAGTTGGCGAGGATGGGGTGGGTTGTGTGCTGTGCGTCTGAAGAGTGCAAGTGGGCAGCTGTCACTTGCCATCACGGCAGCCGCTTGCACTGTGACTGCTGGGAATAGCCAGGGCTAATACATATATGATGTCTGCCCACTCCCTCGTGGTCCTGGACTGATCTCCCATCACACCACCCCTGCGAATGCTTGCCAGAAAGAGAGAGAAAGCCAGAGAGAGGGAGATGGAAGAAGAGAGAGGGAGGGAGATAGAGAGAGAGTGATGGAGTGAAAGAGAGGGAGGGAAAGAGAGAGAGAAGGAGATAGAGAGATAGAGATGGAGGAAGAGAGAGAGAGGAAGGGTGACTCATCGGTTTCCTTCCAACGCAGTCAGGCTAATGGAATGGCGTGTGTATGAACCGTGGTGACTCTTCTGACAAGTGTTGCTGCGCTGTCAGGTTGTGCTGCTCCTCTACCAGGGGCCCTGGCTCTCTCTCTTTCTCCTTCTTTCCCTCTCATCCATCCCTCTTTTGCCTCACAAAGAAAGGAAAAGGCCCCCCCCCCCCCCCCACCCTCTCCGTGCTGGCTGGGCCGTGGTGTGTCGTGTCGGCAGGCTGTGCGTGTAGGAAGGAGGCCTGGCACATGCCCATCGCCGCGGTGAGGCTGGCCGACTGGCTGGAGATTTAATTAGCAGTCAGGCGATAAATTACAGATGCAATTAAACGAGAGGAAAAGTGCCCCCCCTCCCTCTTCACTCCTCACCCCCGCCGCTGTTTTTTTTTTTTTTGTTTATGCCCAAGGATGTGCTAAACACAGTGACCACGAGGCGGCAACAGCCGTTTACTGGCGATTGCGCCGGCTTTTATGCCAGCCATGGGGGCTCCCTTAAAAGCGACACTAAATACAGTTGTGAGCCTCCACTTCACTCGCTGCACCATCGCCATCACCACCCACAACCCCCCCCCCCCCCTCGCCTCCGATGAGACAAGCTCCATTTCCTCTGTCTTAAAGACGGGGGCGAGGTTTATCTCCCATTACAGTGCTTTATTCTGGCCCGCACCCAGGAAGCAGCAAAGGCACCCCGGGAAACAAGTAGCACCAACTCCACATGGCTCTGCAGCAGCAGCAGCAGACTCTCTCTAGTACCGTCATCCCCACCAAGCGGAGAGAGAGAGAGAAACAGAGGGAGAGAGAGAGAGAGCGATAGAGAGAGAGGGAGAAACTGAGAGAGCGAGGGAGAGAGAGATACTGTATGTAGAAAAAGACAGAGAGAGAGAGAGAGAGGAGAAACACAGAGAGAGAAAGATGGAGAAAATGACTGAGAGACAGTGAGGGAGAAATAGAGAGAGGGAGAGAGTGAGTTAGAGAGAGAGGGAGAGAGTGAGAGCCTGTCCTGGGGGCTGGGGCTCGGGTCTGCTCCTCACGCTGGGTTTTTGCTGTGTAGCAGATACCAACAAGCCAGGCGTGTTTGCTGAGGAGCCCTCTTTGAATGTGATGAGGCAGGGGTTCATCTCAGCATTGTCCATAGGGGGAGTGGGAGTTAAGGCAAGGGGTGTGTGTGTGTGTGTGCATGCGTGCGTGCAGGCGTGTGTGTGCATGCGTGTGTGTGTGTGCGTGCGTGTTTGTGTGTGTGTGCATGCGTGTGTGTGTGTGTGTATGACAGAGAGAGTGAGGAGTGTGAGAGTGAGACACCCCCCTGACGAGGACAGTGTGCTCGTGTCTGCTGATGCAGCACAATCCACACAGGAGCAGAGCTCAGGCCCCTCTGATTAATAACCAAACTGATTTATTATTGCAGCGCAAATGAGTGCAGGAATAAATTCCCATCTGAACGAGACAAATGATTAAAGCAAGTGGCATTTAAAACAGCTCTGGCCTTTGTTGGACTAACCAAGTATTTGAATAGAGGAGGATGGGGGCTCAGGTTGAGGGTGGAGAAGTAGTGTGAGTTTGGGTGGTGTGAGTTTGGGTGGGGTTTGTGGTGGTGAAGGAGGAGGCAGGAAAAGAGGAAGAGAGGCAGAGGAGAGAGAAAAGAGAGGACACAAACGAGGGGGGGGGAAAGTGGGGGGGAAATGGGCCAGTCTTTGTGGAATGAATCTGGGTAATCCATCAGACGACAGTCCTCATTATCGCCGTGGATACAGCATGAAAAGAGCTCCTTTATCCAGACTTCCTCCTCCCATTAGCGCGGGCTCATGCGCGGAGCCCCGCACCGCCGCCTCCTCCTCCTGCTGAGGAAAGGCTGCACCACGCACCGACTCCCACAGCAATTTACATCCTCCTCATGTGCACAGCCGAATAATTAGAGGGGCAGTGCAGCTGTATTTGCCCCCCCACGCACACACACACTCACGGGCACACACACACACACACAGTCACTCACACACGGGCACACGCACACACGCACACACACACACACACACAGTCACTCACTTCTGCCCTCTTGCCAGACACCTTGGTGCTCTACTCCCTGACGGGAGCCAGTTTCAAGCGCCTAACTATGTGCCATTAGACTTCACTTAAAAACCAACAAAGATCATTTGGAGTGCTCGCATTGATCTTGTGCCTTCGAAGATTCAGCACCTACTATCCTATCTACTACAAGGAGCATCGTTATCCTTCCCCAGAAGCTTGGAGGTCGGCTACACGTGTGTCAATGCAAACGCTATTTGAATGTATGAATGTATGATGAATGTATGTGATTGAAGAGCGGTGTTTGCACTGAAGGGTTGTTTTGACTTTTTGGCTGCATGTGTCAGAGGCTGTCCTCCTTACAGTGCACTGAGTGGCCTGCCTTGTTGTGGTGAACTTTAACCGATATTATAGTGGAGGACGGCTTTCTATAACAGCACAAGAGCAGCGTGCTTCACTGAGGTGCATGGGCTCTAGCATGCTGGGTGATGAAGTAGAGCAGAAACTCTCCAGCATGCCTCCTCACAGTACAATATGGACAGTCTGTCGTGAGTTAGCCAAGCCTGGCATGATGCTGTGAAGACAACATGTCACCGTACATGTCTAATCCCATTGCTCTGATCAGTTAATAAAAAACATTGCTCATCCAAGACAAACAATAGCTAAATATAACCAACCGTCTGACTAGCGAACAGCAGGATAGGGGAAGGTGGCTGCAGTGCTACTTCCGTCCAGCAGATGGAGACATAGAGCTGAGTTGAACAGGCTCAGTCCCAGCCCCAGCCTCAGCCCAGTGTGGGGAGAGAGGGCGAGGCTTCTGCGTAAAATAAGAATTGCAGGTGAATGCGAGTGATGTTCTGAAAGGAAGAGAAGCACAAAGGGAGCACAAAGGGAGTAAATGAGGTGGAGGGACGGAGTGATGAGTGGCATCAATTATCTCAGCCTGGCCGGCAGCTGGCATGGCGGGAGTCGGAGGGGCTGAACTTTTCACATCAGCCAGGGCACAGCGTGGAGGGACCTCTTAATAAAGGGGCTGGGGAGAATTCCGGCAAATAGGACAGACAGGGGCCCGCACGCTTCTGTCTAATGGCTTCACATCACAATGGGGGGCCACAGGTTCAAAAAAAAAAAACAAGGAGAGGAAGGAAAAAGGGGGGACACGGCGGTAGTGACGGCGGCAGCTCACTGTAGTCCGTGGCATCACCACTAGGCAGGTGCTTGTCTCTCTGATGCCACTCCGTCACATGTTACGTCTCCCTTTGGCTCTGAGTCATGTAGCTACAACAGTGGTGGACTTGATTCGACTCGACTGGAGCGAAGTGTTGTGTACCCCCCCCGCCCCCCCCCCCCCACCCACTTCCCCTTTTTTGATTCGTCTCATCTCTCTTCAGTGGCCCTCACAGGTGGATTTCATCCAAGAGGATTTCTTCAGCCGCCGGCTAGACGTGGAAAAAAAAAGACAAACACGACACACACACACGCATACACACACACACACGCATACACATACACAAACACAACACACAAACAGCATGCCTGGCAAATGCAGTGGGCGTACGCCAAAGAGAAAAGCAAGACTTTCTGCCAGGTGCACACATACCTCAGTGTGTGAGTGTGTCTGTGTGTGGGTGTGGGAGAGAGAGAGAGAGAGAGAGAAAGAAAGAAAGAGTGAGAGAAAGAAAGTGTAGAGGGTTAATAGTGGCGAGTGTGGTGGAGCAGACTGCGGAGATCAAACAGTGCAGAGGGGAGCGCAGCGGTTCACTTTTCAGCAGGAAAATGGCTCCTGACAGCTGCCTGGAACGCGGGCTGAGCACACACACACACACACACACACACACACACACATGAAGACAAGAGCGTGGAGCGCGGCAGGAGCGGAATCAGAGGCCTGACACCATCACTTCTGCCACTACACATCCCGCTAATTGAGGGACTGATGAAGTGAGGCCAGTCGCATTCACAGATGAGGGACGACGGCAGCCGGGGCCCTCTGTCACACACACATACACACACACACACAGAAATATACACACACGCACATACAATCACACACACACACACACACATGCACACACACAAGCACACACACACACACACACACACACACACACACACTGACACACAATCTCAAAAAAACATGTACCCACATTGCAAACACACTACCCTAAGAAATGGAGACCAGGATAGTGGACCCCCCCCCCCCCAGTCTAACATGTTTTTTTTTTCCTCAATAAAAAAGTCCCCACACCCACATACACACACACACACATGTGAGCACGCGCATGCACTCACACACACTCCCCACGCCTGGGGTGCACACACTGACACACACACACACACACACACACACACTGACGCACATGCACACACTGACACACACACATGTGCGCACATGCACACACTGACACACACACACACACATGTGAGCACACACATGCACTCACACACACTCCCCACGCCTGGGGTGCACACACTGACACACACACACTGACACACACACGTGTGCGCACATGCACACACTGACACACTCCCCACGCCTGGGCTGCAGCACTCTCATTTCACCCGGCAGAGAGGGGCCTAATTAAGGGTCATTTCCACAGGGACAAAGGGGACTTGGGTGACACCACTGCCCCGGCCTGCATTTCCTATTAACTCAGGTAAAGGGCCCCAGGCAGTCTCTTCCACCCCTCTCTTTCCTTTCTCTCTCTCTCTTTCTCTCTCTCCCCCCCCCCCCTCTACAACTCTCTCTCCCACCTCTCGTTTCTCATTTTCACTCTGACCTATCTTCCTCTCTCTCTCTAGTTTACATATAGGGCTAGATGCACCACCACAGTTTAAATAACAGAGCAATGGTCCTCCGCTGAAATGTAAAACTTTGAAGTAAGTTTCAAGCGAGTTTTTCTTTTCGGTAGGTGTTAACAATAAATGATAGTGTTAGGTAAGTCCTTCAGTAGTTTTTTGAGTCAAAGAAAAACTGTGCCCAGTGGAGGCATGTAGAAAAAACAACAATGAAAAATAACAAGTTAGAAAATTGCCTTTTAGTGATAGCTGCTGTTTGAAAAAATGTTTTGCTCTCAAGGTTGCTCAACGTGTTATCTAGTCAGGGAATACCTCAGTTCAGGGAATTCCTGCCAACCATGAACCCAGCTTTGCACGGGCAAATTCAAGTTACTTCATTTTAACCCAGCGCCGAATCAGCTGCCCTTATTTAATTAAGTCCCTTTTGTGCCTTTCAAGGCTAGAATTTATCTTTTCCAAATGTGAAGAAAAAATGGGTGCACGTGTGGTGTGCAAATGCTTTCAACATGGTGGTAGCATCCCCGCTAAAATAATCCCAGCATCAACTTTTCCTCATGGTGTATTCTTCCCACACATTCTCTCTTATCAGTCCCTACACTAATACATGAGTGCTGGCGGACGGCCACTGTGTGAGTAAGCATTTACATAAGCCCGTGTACGCCATTGTGATGTTAATAGGCATGTATGGTAAGGAGTCAAACGGCGGGCAGCGAGAGCATCCAATCCATCCGCTGTTTCCGTCAAAGACAAGTCAACTGTAATTGGCCATAGAGGTCATCACGCAGAAAACAGCCAAGAGCTTAATGTGACACTGTGTTTCTGGTGTTTGTTCCACACACACACACACACAAACATAAACAAAAACACCCACTAACCCTAACCCTAATATATAAACCAGCTGTAATGTGACACTTGGCGATTCTGTGCCGGCTGAGTCCTTGTTTAGTGGCAGTGCCTTCTCTGTGCAGCTCCTTTAATGGCTTCCTGGCCTGAGTGGCCAAGCACACCCTCCTCTTGCGGCATTGTTGTTGTTGTCTGTTTGTCTGTCTGCTCCCTTAGCAGGAGACTGAGAATGCAAGTAATCACCCTGCAGACCCCCCCCCCCCCCCACACACACACACACACACACAACCCCAGAGAGCCCTCTCAATTGTCTGCCAATTCTCTGTCTTCCCAGCACCCTGAGATGTGAGATGTTGGTGTGTCGCTCTAAGACCCGAGCTGCCACGACCACAACCACGGTCGCCATCTCCACCAAAGCCATCACACATCTGTGCATGCCGCTTATGCGGAAAGCGGAAGCTTCTTCACATGACAGCAGTAGGCGAAGGCCTGCCGGCACATGCACATGCACAGGGGAGACTGGGGAGAAGCACGAACAAAGCGCTGAGGCCAGATGTTTTTTCAAGTCGCACCACTCCTCCAGGCGTGGCTGTCGGCACAATTGTGTTATAAGTGCCTGACAATAAGGGGAACAGCAACGCGATGAAGAGAACAGCAACAACAACAACAACCAACCGAGAAACCTAAACATGAAATACAAAGGCTGTTATGTAAATACATTCCATATAGTCACCCCATCTCGTCTCATTCCTCCCTTCCCTCCTTATTCAAATTATGTTTCATCTTGACGCCACAGGCCCCGACAGTATGAGCACTTAAACCCAGTCTCCTCTCAAGCATGCACGCACGCACGCGCACATTGTCACTCAAATACGCACAAACACTCTTACGCATACGCATACGCACACGCACAGCCTCGAGAGGCAGGATAAACAAATTACAGCTGGCCAGCCCACGCGAGCGCGAGCGTGTGTGTGTGTGTGTAGCTCTCTCCCGTGGCACACTGACATCATTTACACCCTCTTCCAACCTGCCCTCTGTAACCCCCCCTATCACCCCTCCCACCTACACCACTCTTCCCTGCAGTGGTCCACACCTCTACACCGATGTGGTGGCTTCCCCATCATGCCCCCAGGCAATACTCCTCTCTATGGCATCCTCCTTCAGGCGCATGAGATGAGCTTTCAGGCCTAGCCTGAAAGCCACCATTAGCAACTATTAGCCACCGTGCGCTCCCCTGCACAGCAAGTCAGTAAGTAAGTACCGGTAAGTAGGCAAGCTCCTCAGTGGCGCTCATGCTAACGGCCGCTATCGCTGCAGCCAAAGACAGTGGCTGTGAAGTGGCTGTGAATATGGGGAGCAACTTCACATCCCCTGCCACCACCACCACCAGCACTAGCAGCAGCTAAGCCATCCCCATTCCCCTTAAGTGGGGCCACGGACAGCACGTGCCAGGCGAGTGTCGCACCACGTCACATTCAATACGAATCGCAATGGCCTACATTGCCACAATGGCCACATGACCTGCATGCTTTCTTGATATGTATCTATAATGCAGGTTCATATGCGTGCTGATGTGCTAATGTATGTGGACCCATCAGTAGGGGGGAGGCAGGCAGGCAGATAGCTGAGAGAGATGGTACTGGCGGCGGCGGTGGTGGTGGTGGGGATGAATCGCACTGTGGGGTGGTGCGAACAAAAGACCACCCATCACACGGCAGCTTTTGCACTCTCTATCTCTTATCTCTCTTCCTCCCTCCCTCCCTCCCTCCATCCCTTTCACTCTCTCTGACTTGTCTTTTAACGCAATCACAGACGACGCGTGAAGCCTGGCTGTGGCGTCTGGGGTGGTGTCGCCATCCTGCCTGCCTGCCTGCCGTGTGGCCCCAGAGCTGTGCATCACAGAGCAGAGGAGAGGTGGCAGTAGCTTCTGATGACAGCTGGCACGCCGCAGTGGCAGTAAATCCGGCAGCCCGGTGGAATGAAACACCAAACCCAACCCCACCCCCTCTTCTTTTTTGTCACCGTAACGTACAGTGATACAAATTTGGCACGATGGCTATTTCTCCTCTGTGTGCATAGACTCCCCCCGCGCACACTTCTCAAGATCACTGTGACGGCAGCCAAACAAACATGCCCTGTCATTGTTTCAAGGCAATAATAAAATCCATATTAACGCATTTCACTCCATAATTGAGACTGACTATGGCTAAGAGGTAACAAGAGTGAGGAGGAAGACAGGGAACAGAGAAAAAGCAGAGAGAGAGAGAGATAGAACAGAGTGATAGAACAGAGGAAAGGAATAGATGACACCAGTGTTCACTTCAGGGAACGACACAGTGATTCCATCTGAATGAGAGGAGGCCTGCTGCAGCTGAGAGTTTCTGGGCTGTAATTGGTTATTCTGTCTGTGTGGGCCAACGCCGGCTCCCTCCCATGCCCCATGAGGTGTGCTCATGTCATCAAAGGGTGACTTGATTAAATCTCTCTGCCGTTTCAACACACAAGGCTTAAATGCCAGGGGATTAGTTGGTGAAAAAAGCAGGCTAAATATAGAAATGGCCATTAAATGGGCATTATTTATTCATATGTTTACATTCCAATACACCAAGTAACACACAGCCATGCAAATGGTCATTTCTCTCTCTCTCACACACACACACATGCACACAAATGGACATGTAAGAAGTCCTACTCAGTCCTAAATCTCTGGCTATTTGTTTTTTGTTACATAATTGAGGACTACGTAGCTATTGGAGGTCAGACCCACACAAAAAGCTGGCCGCAGATAGAACCAGAGCCAGACTAGAGTTGGCCTCCTCTCTTCTCCCTTCCTCTCGTTCAGCCAATTGCTTGACCACATGAGGTCCCTAGGCTGGCCAGTCACAGTTAAAATCAATTGTTATTTGAGGAGCCGTGCTGTTTCCCCATCACACAGACACTGTGGGGACTTGGGAGGGGGCACTTCCATTGGTTTCTCTCTCTGCATCCATACCTTCCTTCCCTCTTCTGCTCTCTCTGATTGGAGACTGGGTGGTCTGTTTCCTTCCTTTAGCTTTTGGCTCAGCCCCCAGCTTCCCATCTAGTGACTCACTTTCTCACTCCCTCTTTCTCTGCATCTTACTTACTACCTATAGACGTTATTTTTCGATAATTTTTGTCTTCGTCCTAATAATGTTCTGCCATAATGTTCTACCTGTCTGCAATGTTAAAGTTAATACTATTACATTGGGCTGAAGAACTACACCTTGGATGGACCCATATCACTAGATCTGTTCAGGGATCCATCTATCTGTGATCAATGTGCAAGCTGCACTTCCAGCGTCTGGTCAGAGAGATCGCTCAGGACTGCTGTAGGTCTGCTCTGTGAGAGGCCTGTCACCGAGCTGCTGCTGAGCTGCCATGCTATGCTAGCCACCTGGTGTCTGGATTGAGAGAACCCTGGACTGATAATAAACTAGATCTGTGGCTGTCAACAGTTCAAGGCTGTCGGGTTGGTCTGTTCAATGTCACCATGCTGTGCGGTGTGTGCTGTTCACGCAAAGAGTCATCATTGCCCATTGACATTTTCAGTTCGTTGGATTTAACCAATGGACTAATTTAATTTAACTTATGCATTTATGTTATTGTCGTTTGTCATGTCTTAATGTTCTATGTGAAAGCACTTTGTGCATGAAAAAATATGCTATGTAAATAAACACTTACTTACCTAAATAAATAAACACTTACTAACTATCCTCTCTCTGTCTCTGTTTCTCTATCGCTCTCTTTCAGCTTCTGTCTTGGCATGTTCTTCTGTCTGTTTCTCTGTTTTCTTTCTTTCTTTCTTTCTCCCTCCATTTTTCTCTTTCAGCTTCTGTCTCTCTGATTCTTTCCTTCCATCCCTTCCTCCCTCTCCCCACCTCTATCTTTCTTTGTTTCTCTCTCTTTCAGTTTTTGTCTCTCTCCATTTTCTCTCATTCAAAACAGCACTGCCAATCAATTGGCCCTTTGTTGAGAGGAGAAAGCGTTCCTCTCGACACACACAGGCGCACAAGCTTTTCATTTGAAGTTCATTTCATTTTCCCTGTCATTTTTTTGTACAGCTCTCTCCATACCCCCCACCCTCTCGTTTTTGTACTGCACACCTCGTGTTAGTCACACATTTAGCAACATTGTTTTTTCAAGAGTGATAATTAACACTTGAGAGTAGGTCTAAATTATTCAGCTTCATAACATCTGGGTTCATTTAAAGGTTTGTGTTGAGGAACATTTGAACTGAAATATGCATAACCCTTAAAGAGGAATATATTGCTAAGGCTTAACGCATAAACCACTCCCTTCCAACAAGCCAAACATAAGACGGCTTAAAGGTGAGATTCTATAAGGCTTAGCCTACTGAGCAGCAGACATGCACTGGGAATATTTGTCAGTTTATTTTTACATTTGTGAACTTCTTTTAAAAATGGGTGGGACAGAGTAGGAGTATGGGATAATGAGCCATATGTTCAAAACAATATGTCTCAGGCAATATTAGTTGCACTACTGATACTATCAGATAGCGGGGAAACATTGTATCACACGTGCAAGTAAATCAGAAGGGCTGTATACAGGTATTCTAGGGGACAGGTGCTCAAGCTAAACAATCGATTGATCTTTCTATTTATCTATGTATGTATGTATGAATGTATGTATGTATGCAGAGGTGGAAAGTAACGAAATACATTTACTCACGTTACTGTATTGAGTAGTTTTTCTGTGTATTTTGTATTTTTTAAGTAGTTTATAAAATCGGTATTTTAAATTTTACTTGATTACATTTTGAGTTAAGTATTGTAAGTATAAGTATAAGCGTAATCAAAAATCCCATCCGTTACTTGAGTAAAAAAAAAGTTAAGACTAACGAAAACCGAAAGGGAGAGAAAAAAAATCGTGCCCTAAACCACTAGCCTAGTGATAATGATCAGCATGTAGGCTAGCCTACAACAGGACATGAATCAAGCTGGCGCCATGCAGTCTTTCTGAAAGTGATGGAGATGGAGCTGGATCATGAGATGCATCAGATTACATGTGTATGTATTTTCCGCTATTTCAATGGGTTGTCTCAGTTCGTTTTAGCACTAATGATTGCGGACTGCGGAGATATTCAAGCAAACACCATGGGATTTCGTGTTTTGACGTTTGTGCTCACCTTTCTTTGGAAAGAAGTTTATTAGCAGTTGTTTCCTCCTCATTTTAATGTCTCCCTTTTTCCTGTTTTGGCCTTTGTTTTTGGCAACCTGACTTGGCTTTCTTGGGGAAAGACATTGCACCAGCAGCACAACAATTAGCGGTCCACTAGGCCTACAAGCGATGCTCAACTAAATAAACAAAAGATAGACTACCTTATGAATCGTGCAGGCGGACTAAACCATTTAACTCTTTAGCAAGGGAGTGAGAGTGACCGTAGACAGTTTTCACTATGTTGTATACAAAATCCAGTCAGTCAAACTTTAAAATTCGTCTGACATTCATTTTGACATTTAATTTGGAAGATAAAATATTCAGGTAAAATAAATATATGGTGGAAATAAGTACTGAACGCTTAAATGTTTTTTCAGTAATTACCCTAAACTTCCAGTGAGTCTATTCGAAATGTTCACCACATATATTAACACACATATAAAAAATCCAAACATAAGAGTTGTGTAATAAAGTGGAATGACACAGGAAAAAAGTATTGAACGTGCCTACTGAAATTTCTTCAATACTTTGTGGAAAAGCCTTTGTTTGTAATGACTGCTTCAAGACATTTCCTGTATGACAAAACTTATTAGTCGCAGTATCAGGTGTGATTTTGGCCCATTGTTCTAAACAGATTCCAGGGGTTCCTCTTGTGAATCCTGATCTTTAGTTACTTCCAGAACTGTTTAATTGAATTTAATTGAATTGGCTGCCTTCAAGTCTTTCTGGAGCTTTCTCCGAGTGGTCCTTGGCTCTTGGAATTGACTATCCTTCTGACTCCCTGGTAAGAAATATTGCGAGGAGATCCTGTGCATGGCCGGTTGATGATGCAGTGATGTTCCTTCCACTTGCAGATAATGGCTCCCATGCTGCTTACTGGAAGATTCTGAAGTTTTGAAATGCACCTGTAACCAGTTTCATTGATATGTTTTGCAACAATAAGGTTGCAAAGGTCTTGGGAGAGCTTTTTGCTTTTATCAATCATGAAATGTTACTTGTGTGACACCTTGGTAATGAAAAACCTTTTATAGCCCATCAATATGTAAGCTACTAACCAAGCTTATATTAATTTGCACAGATAGAAAGGATAACTACTCTCTAACTACTTACAGATTCCCACTCGTTCCTTCCCTTTCCTTAGTGCTTTTTCTTAGCGTGTTCAATACTTTTTCCCTGTGTTATTCCACTTCATTACACATGACTCTACTTATGGAGTTGTTTGGATTTTTTATGTGTGGATTACCTGAGTTATTACTAATGCCTGGTGAAAATGTTGTGCCCCCCGTATTGTGCCCCCCTTTTCAAGGGCCCTCTCCTCCATTGGGGCCCTATACTTCCCACTTTCCCCCCCAGTTTGACGCCCTTTAATCTGCTAAACCTTCTGCTCGTTTCCAAATATAAGAAAGCTCTCTGCAACTCAACATTGGCCTGCCTGCCTCAGCTGCCTGTGAGGGGCTTTTCAGTTGTGCTGGATTACTGTTCACTGCAAACTTGACCAAGGATGAGTGCAACTAACTTTGAAAATCAACTAGGCCTACTGCTCAAACTTAAAGGAGAACTTCTGGTACTTTTTCGGGACGCGTGAGGCAGGTAAAAGTGCCATTTTACTCCTCAAACTAACGTTATATTAGACTTCTATCCGTATATAACGGCACATTTTTATGTTTTGTCGAAGACTGATTTTTGCGAGGCCAAACTCACTAGCTAGCTAGCTGCTGAAGTTAGCCCCGAACTTTTTTTTTAGTTACAGTAGCCCCAGAGCCTAGATAGCCCCAAACTTGTCATACCATGCATTTGCACATCACGCATGGAATTAACATCATAATCGTCATTACTGTTATTTATTTGTGTATTTAAAGGGGTGGTTCAGGATTTTGGACATAGGACCTCATTTCCAAGTAAGCAAGTGTGATATTTATCAGTGGAGACCGTTTTCAACACGTTTCATCCAGTCCTTCTAATTGCTTCGCAGGTGCTAGGCTAGCGCAAGTCAACGGTGTGTGCTAGCCTGCCACTAAAAACAGTCTCACCCACTCCAAAGTACACCCGAGGCAAATAAATTATAACGCCAGACTATCGATGTAAATGTCTGTTTTGATACTGTTATTTTTAACGTTATTCTATCCTTGAATTTCAACGATCGCATTACATTTTGAGGGACTAGTTTCTTAGCAGCGGCGGAATTATACTTGCTCCGGTTAGTAGTACTGCGCCGAAAAGTAAACAATAAAGCGCACTCCAATGGGGATACCTAGTAGTAGCCGTGGTAATATCAGTCCGCCGCTGAGATGCAAAATGACTACTACCAACTTCAGGGACCAAAGTATAACTATTGCAACACGATGCGAGGGTAGTTGTATTTCTCACACTATTCTATCAACACAGACATTTACATCGATTGTCTGGAATTTGCCTCGGGTGTACTTTGGAGTGGGTAAGACTGTCTTTAGTGGCCGGCTAGCACATACCGTTGACTTGCGCTAGCCTAGCACCTGCGAACTCTGCAATTAGAAGGACTGGATGAAACGTGTTGAAAACGGTCTCCACTGATAAATATCACACTTGCTTACTTGGAAATGAGGTCTTATGTCCAAAATCCTGAACCACCCCTTTAAGTTCACATTAGCCTACGCTGTTTCTTGTCTTATCATATTGAACAGTAACATTGTTGTTTCCTTAGTTGACCCGGTGTTCCAGTTTAGATGGTGAGCAGTTTAACTGGTGATATTTGCATAAAATCAGTGAATATTCAACAAGACCCTGCCTACTTCTTAATCTGCTCTGCCTCCGATAGTGCAGGTTTAGGCTACATTTTCACGAAGTGTTTGCAAGTGAGACAATATAACGGATAGCCTATCGCTGAAAACATCACCAGTGTATGTCTAATACATGTCCGTTTAAGCATTATCCACAAATATGACACATACTGAATGAATGGAAAAAAAATAAAACTAGCGATCCAGCTGGGATTCGAACCACGGATGGACAAGAAAGTTGATCAGATTAGCTTCCATATTGTCTATACCACTACACTACGAGCTGTTGAAATTGATGCAGGATTTGTATGTATATATTGCACTTTTAGTCAAAGTTAACACAGGTTAACATATGTAAGAAATATACGCCCATGTTAACTGGTGCTATCACAATTTAACATGGGCATATGCAAGCCTCAAAACAACAAAGTAGGTTCATCTTTGCCTCACATACCAACACCTAACTGATGTACAACAAACTGGCATGTCCCCACTAACACTTTATTCCATTTTGGGGGTTAATAATATGAAACACGTCAGTCATGTGCAAATGTTATCATAACTTATTGTTATCTTAGTCTCGGTGAAGTTATGCAGTGAGCTGTGATTTGAAGTGAACATATGAAATTTATTTTCTCCGAGTTAGACTTTTATTATTTAATTTGTTGGTCCTAATTTGACGACAGAAAATGGTCATCATGGTAGCATATTTATGGATGACAAAACTTTGATGTAGCTACCGAGAGAGTTTGATGACAGATGATGCTGTTTCAGATTCCCACATAGCCTCAATTAGATAATAGTTTAACCTACTGCTCTTCAGCAGTCTGTTGCAAAACATTCACATAGCCTAGATGTGTTTGCTATAATGAATATCTTGATCGATTGACAAATAAGCTGTCACAACATAGGCGTACCCATTCAATTAATGGAAACTCCATGCTGTTATAGAAATGCATAATAAACAGTGGTGCCACTGGTTAGCAGGGTGGTCTACTGCTAGCTTGCTATTTTAGTGAGCAGTTCGAGGCCCACACGTGATCATTATTTTTGCGCATTATAATCACGATGTATGATCTGCCCACAAAAAAACAACGTCTGAAGAGGGGTCATGCATGCAGTTTGTTGTAACTGTTTTGGTATGTGAGGCAATCTGCATTATTCAAGGCTTGCATTCGGTGTCATGTCACCAGTTAACATGGACATCAGGATATCAGTAGCTAGGTAGCTAGCTAGTAGACTAGCACTACATTAATGATGGTTGATGATGGCATAGCAGTGACTGCTCGTCTCTCTGGTGTAGTGGTAGTGCTGATTGCGTTGTACATTTTGCCTCCTCGAGACTTATGTTCGAAACCCAACAAAACCTTTGTTGTTTTACTTTGACACTTTGCAGTTTGCAGAGCATTTTGTGTGGATAATGCTTAAGTGGATATGCATTTTACATGACTCGGTGATTTCCGCGTGTTTTCGGCAAGATCTTTCTTTGTATTCTGTCTCACTGTGGGCTTGTGAAAAGGTGAATCTCCCGGCATTCGAGGGGCGGAGGCAGAGCAAAGCGCTGTTAACAAGTAGGCAGAGTCTTGTTGATTATTCACGGATTTTATGCAAATATCACAAGTTAAACTGCTCACCATCTAAACTGGAACACTGGCAGCTGGCAGGAATTAAATCAAGAGCGTCTCCCCTGGAGTTGAGCCTGCCACTTTATCAGCCAATCAAAAATAACGAGAGGGGCTACGCAATAGCCAATCAGAAAATAGCACTATTGTATCTGGGTAAGATTTAACGCAACAACCAATGAAAAAACGCGTATCCTGGAATTGTTGAACGTGAATTATTGAACGTGAACCTGTTACCCAGGCCTACTTCTTCCAAGTTTCGTTCACCTTGAAGCTTCGAGCAGAAGATCATGGTTTCAGCACAGAGTAAGTCATCTCTTAATGTTACAACAAATCCACAACTTGTTTGACACAAACAATGACAACGTGACTGCTGCTAGAGAATGTTTCCCAGATCATTAGCATCAGTTGTTCATGACTGTCTGTCATAGAAGTATTCTATGACTGTCTGTAACTTAGCCAACAGTTCCACAGCCTGCATTGACAACACTTGCTCAGAACAAGTAGCCTATGCCTAGTCATAGCCTACTTTTGTTCACACGATGACTGACATATTGTCGCATTCTAACATCTCTCTCTCCAAATAGGCTTAATCATTTTATTAGCACTAAACAAATTAAAGTGTATTGCATAGCCTATTGTTATAGGTCACTTTTAAAATCATGTCATATTATATAATTATATCCTGGCCATGGATGCATTAATCATTGCATCTGTATTCAAAAATGTCAGGTAAAAAGCAATTAAGCATCCTCTCATTCACCCTGAGAGGAAAGCCCCCTAAAAGGTCCAGGTTAGTGTATGCTCAGAGGTATGCTCAGAGGCCCATTATTGAATTGTCAGTGCCATGTGTCAAATCTTTTCTTTTGCAAATCTGAGCAATTATAAATTATACTTTAGCCCGATTTTGACTTAGGAGGGGATTTCTCCTACATACTGTAGCCAATAATCAAATGCCTGCTCTCTTTTGGAAAGCTGAGACACTGTTGGAAAACAATTAGAATAACTGTGATGTACTGACACAAAGTTACAAAGGCTAGATTTTTCTTTTCTTGTTCTACCGGATAACAAGCATCTTTGAACTGACCACATTTCAGCCCTCTAGGTCTTGACTTGATGTGACTTGAGTCCTAGCATTAAGTCTTGTCATGCTGTGTGCAAAAGTAGATCAATATAGAATGACAACATGAGTACTTTAGACCATTATATGCTCATGCATTTTGTAAAATGCCTTATGAAAACTCTCCATAGGACTTTGGGTTATCCAAAAGGCATAGTGGCAATCAAATGCTTATTGCATATGAACTAGCCTGGCGGGCCATCTTATATCATTTAAATGTATAGTCTGGAATCGAACCATTCACCTCGCTTAATCCAAGGGGCGGGTAGAGAATTGTCTTTCAAACGGCCTAGGCATGCAATAGGCCAGCGCTACGACCATATCCGTATCCGGTCGGCAATGGCAAATACATCCTTCTTCGAAAGGAATGACTTAAATGCATTGTGTTGCTCAACTTTCAAAAAAAAAAAGTCCAGCTCCTCCAAAGTTGACGCCAACGCCGATTCAAACAACCGCTCTTCGTTCGCCATAGCCACTTTCCTTGTTGTTCACCGTCGCAGGACTGTCATTATCCTGTTAAGCCCGCCTTAAGACTCTCTAACAAAATAGAGCGCTGTGATTGGATGACGTCCACGGCGTCAGCCAATAGAAATCCCTATGGTTTGATACTAGACGTACAGGCTGAGCAAATTAATTTGCCGCCGCTAGGGTGCGTCTAGATTTCTAGGCTACATATGAACCCCTTATAAGCATAATCTTGGCCTCAAATAAAAGATAATACTCTGAAGTGTCATGCTTGCGTTTGGATTGTAGGCTACTTCAGGTTCTGATATGACTACACTAAATATGGAATAATTACAAAAAATAAAAATCTTTAGAATTTCTATTTCAATTCAATTGGTGTGTATAAGATGGGCTATATTTCTGCACAACTAATATTGGATCAACTGTTAACCGACCTGGGGCTGGTGTATGCTAGCTGGTGATGCTAGTTGCGCGTGTAAATCCTCACACCCCTAACCTTAAGAACGGCTCTAACCGCTGAGTTGGAAGCTTGGGCTTTTAGCTCAGTGGTTAGAGCGCTCGACTCCCATGCCGGTGTGTTGAGGTGGCGGGTTCGAGGGCTGTGAGCGGCGGACAAATTGACCTCTTTTACACTGGAACGTTGTAGTATTATTAATAAAACACCCCCATTCTCGCAACTCGTCTGACCACCAGCCACCCCTTTAACCGTTGAACTTCGTTCAAACTTTGTAACGTAGGTCTTGAAAAGGACACGTGGTGAATGTATTTTTCACTTTTGTAAACTTTATACTTTTTGAGATATTAATAAAAAACAAGCTTATTTTTCCCCATAGACTTTGTATGGGGACTATGACATCATAATGGGCTAATTAACTTGATTTGCACCTGTATCAACTTCCAGCTGCTCACTACTAGGACCCATCAAAGGGCCAGTTAAACTGATTGCACCTGTATCAACTGCTTTCTGCTTAACTAGGCCAACTCTCTCTGTGTCTCTCCATTCTACAAGGATATAAGGCACATTCCATCCAACTTTCTATCCATTCATCCTCTTCAAACCATTCACTCATCCACCCATTAAACTATCCACCAACATCCATTAAACAATCTGCCTATCAACATCCATTCAACTTTCTGTCTATCAACAACCATTACACTATCTAAATTCAACTTTTAAACTATATACTCTGTCTCAGGCTTTAAGCATACAATCTGGCTCTCTTAAGACTACAGATTCTGTTCCTATTTCCTCTGCCCACAACTGTTTCAAAATAAATGTCCTTACTACAATAATTCACTATTAAATAATTTAACTATTTAAACTACTCAACTATGTAACTGTTTAGACATTTCAACTGTCAGTTGTTATCAACTATGACTCCTGCCAACTGTTTCCAAATAAAAGTTTGTTTTGCATTTTATGTTAATATACAGTATATTTATATTTTCATGCACTGGTAATTTCCTCGAAATTACATTTTCTAGTTGTTTATGTAGATAACACAGAAGCTAAAATATCGGCACAGGATATATGCTATATAATATGAAGTTATGGTATTTCAAAAAAATCCTAAAATGAATGGGCTTCTATGGGGGTTAGCAGAGAAGTGGTCCCTCCAGCCACCATTGATTCTTCTACTTCCGGGAATTCGCCTGCTCCCTTGGTTACAAGAGGGTCTGGCGTCCCTTTGTTAGGATGCACTTCCTGCAACGCGGTCATTCGTCTCTAAATGACTTAAAGGAACACGCCACCCAAAATCAGTAGTAATATATGTTCTTACCTTAACTTTCACGAGTTGAGTCATACCTCTCCCGCGCCGGTAGGTGCACTCAAACGCTCTGTTGCGCGGCGCGAATGTGTTAGCATGTTGCTATGCTAGCGGGCTCTGCCGTGGCCGTAGAGAGAGGAACATAGCAGTAATCAAACACCTCCATTTTTTCCTTACTTAAATACAGTTGCACGAGTAGTTGATAAAAATGTGTACGTCACACAACATGAAACGTGGCGATTTTCCAAGCGAATAAACAGGAGAACTACAATGTGTGGCGCAATAGCACTTGGGAATACTTCGACCTAGCGTGGTAATATTATTAACACCTAATTGTAGATCCTATCCACCACAGAGTTTAGAATCCATGCTGGATCGACCCTCAGCCTCTCCCTCCCCTCTGAGCGAGAGAGAGGCACACACACTAGAGATGCGCTGATGGGCTATTATTTCAACCATAACTGCATAGCAAAACTTATCATCCATCAGCCATCCATCAGCACCAAAGTTTGTTGACCAATTTTCAAAACTGTCTGCACCCGCCCACCATCCGTTGGTTGTTTTAATGTAGGCTATATGGGTGATGCAGCGCTGCTGACGTGAGGCTAGAAAGCCCTTGCCTGATCTAGAAAGACTGATCTAATGCAGCAAATATATTAAAAGGCTGAAGTCGTACATTGGCTAGGCCTATCCCCAGAATATCAGCAGCAAACTCAGTCTCTGTCGCGCAAAACAGTCTCCAAATAAAACGCACATCGGCTGCCTATTCTGCCAGCTTGTGACAATATATCGTCCAAATGCTTGATTGCATTGCATTCTCCACATTTTTAGCTATATTTTCATGTACCACATCAGCATTTTTGTTCAGTGAATCTTTTGTAAATTACTTTACAATTACCGTCGGGCCCTTGTCAGCAGACTTCGGCTTGCCTCTTGCCACTTTTCACTCCTTGTCTTCCGATGTCATTTCTGAGTCATCTACAGATGTTTACACACATTCACCTCCCTAAATAGAACCAACTTGACGTTGACTTCAACCTGTGTTATGTCCTAGATGAGACTGCCTGGGTTATTTTGTTTAGATATTAGCCTATATATAAAACACATAATTGTAGCCTACCATTCAGGGAATAGGCATTTAAAAGAGAGACAAGAGAGTGATATGACTCAGAAATGACATCGGGCGATGGCAGTGCGAGATGTTCAGAACGTAAGAGCTAAAACTTCTACAAACTCCATAACATCCACAGCGGGAAAAAGAACGCAAGAACAATAGTGGGAAAACTTAGATGTGTAAGGCAAGCAAGCAAGTTTGGCGGTTGTTACTAAAAATGTGAACATGCACGTTGCACTGTTGTGCGGTGGACTTTCCGAATGAATGGAGTCGGAGTTTCTTTAATATCGAGGCGTCATATTTGTCCGATGGCCTGCTATAAAATGAATTGCGATGTCTGTCTGAAAAAGACGCGCTCGTGCAGTCAAAATGAATGGGAGTCTTCAGAACAGGCTTGTCAGTCAACCTGACATATGTGTAAAGTAGCCTATAATGTGAATGACTTGTTATTTTATCAAGGATTTCTTTCTTTTTGCAAAAAATAAAGTACAATAGACATTAATTAGTAGGCCAGGAGCATGCTGAAATTATGTGGCAAATTGCGTTTTTTATTACAATGATAAAATTGTAAAAGGACGTGACCGAAGCTGAGGCAAGCCAGGCAATAGGCCTATAGGCCCGACGGTAATTGTAAAGCAATTTACAAAAGATTCACTGAACAAAAATGCTGATGTGGTACATGAAAATTTAGCTAAAAATGTGGAGAATGCAATGCAATCAAGCATTTTGGACGATATATTGTCACAAGCTGCATGGCAGAATAGGCAACAGGCCGATGTGCGTTTTATTTGGAGACTGTTTTGCGCGACAGAGACTGAGTTTGCTGCTGATATTCTGGGGATAGGCCTAGCCAATGTACGACTTCAGCCTTTTAATATATTTGCTGCATTAGATCAGTCTTTCTAGAACAGGCAAGGGCTTTCTAGTCTCACGTCAGCAGCGCTGCATCACCCATATAGCCTACATTAAAACAACCAACGGATGGTGGGCGGGTGCAGTTTTGAAAATTGGTCAACAAACTTTGGTGCTGATGGATGGCTGATGGATGATAAGTTTTGCTATGCAGTTATGGTTGAAATAATAGCCCATCAGCGCATCTCTAGTGTGTGTGCCTCTCTCTCGCTCAGAGGGGAGGGAGAGGCTGAGGGTCGATCCAGCATGGATTCTAAACTCTGTGGTGGATAGGATCTACAATTAGGTGTTAATAATATTACCACGCTAGGTCGAAGTACTCCCAAGTGCTATTGCGCCACACATTGTAGTTCTCCTGTTTATTCGCTTGGAAAATCGCCACGTTTCATGTTGTGTGACGTACACATTTTTATCAACTACTCGTGCAACTGTATTTAAGTAGGGAAAAAATGGAGGTGTTTGATTACTGCTATGTTCCTCTCTCTACGGCCACGGCAGAGCCCGCTAGCATAGCAACATGCTAACACATTCGCGCCGCGCGACAGAGCGTTTGAGTGCACCTACCAGCGCGGGAGAGGTATGACTCAACTCGTGAAAGTTAAGGTAAGAACATATATTACTACTGATTTTGGGTGGCATGTTCCTTTAACTCCCTCTCGAGCGGAGGTGGGACTGGAAGCGGAAGTGGTAACTGAACTGAACTCCGGCGCACAGCATACGTCATTACCAAATGTTGCTGATTGGTTAAGGGAACTCCAATGATTTTAAACCTCAAAATAGGCATCCGCCCATTACGGAGACAGATTCTTATTACATTGTGCCAGACTGTATGACGAAGAGAAACGTAGTCACAGGCGGTAAGGACCAGGATACAGGCCCACTGCACATCGTTTGAAATTTGATTTGAAATAATCAAATATGTCTTGTAATTAAGTTTGTAAAGTAATTTTCTTTGCTTCCATCTGATTCCCAATCAAGATACACTGGTGATAATGACTTTACATTGTTAATATGGACTAATGGAAAGTTCAAAAATGCAAAATAATATAATTTTATTTTAATCATGTATTAAAATATGTGATTAATCATGATTAACTATAGAAATTCAGCGATTAATCGTGATAATTAGATATAGCTGGGAAAACACATCCTGCAAACAGGACTCTCACCAAATCAGAGGGCATAGGGGCAAGGGCTCGAGCACCACCTGGGTTATGTCTCTGCATATGCCAATACATAAGTGACATACATTCCACTGGTAATGACCCTCTGAAGCCAACCATCAAACACACTCAGGCCAAGGCTAGGACCGCATACTGGACTAGATTAAGAGCCATATATAGATATAGATAATTTATATTACTGATGTAATTTACTCCTAATTAAACCTCTTGGCAAAGTTGTTTGTGACAATCAGTGTGGCCTGGATGTGGAGGACCTCTCTAGGCAGGTGGACAGGCCTGGGCTCCCCAGATGGACCCATGCGTGAACTTGGCCTCTCCCTGGTGTCATCAGTGGCAGTCATCTCCGCTGTGCAGTAGGGACCAGGGGAGTGGAATGTTGGCAGGCACTTCATATGGAGCTGGCAGATGCCCTTTCCTGGTGCCCCCTCTTTAAATCTCCCCTCTTTCACCCACTCTGGCTCTCTCTCTCTCACTCTCTCTTTCTCCACCATCCTGAAGCTCAGATTAAAGGAGAAGAAAAAACCCTTTGCATCTAGCTTGATGATGCCCCCCCCCCCTCCATGGGGGTCCCAGAGCTGGAGTCGCCCCCGGTACGCCCGCCCAGGGGCCTGACCAGCTGTCACATCAGTGTAGCCTAATACATCCACCCCCACACTTCCCCATCACCAACCCCACCACCACCTTCTTCCAACACACGCGCGCGCACACACACACACACACACACACACACACACACACACACACACACACACACACACACACACACACACACACACACACACACACACACACAAACTCATACACACACACACACTCAGACACAATTGAGCACACACACGCTAGCTCCACTCCATAAGCCCCATCCACTTGCTCCAGCTCCCAGGAAGACTAGTGTTGCGCTGCCGTCTCCATGAGGAGAGGAGAGGAGAGGAGAAGAGAGGGCTCGTGACGCACCGCTGGCTGGGCGAGAACGGGAGGCAGCTCCAGAGGGGCCCAGGCGCCAGCACGTCTGTACTTGGCCAGATCTGACGGCTCCGTGCCCTCCCCCAACCCCCTCCGCCACCCCCACAGTCCCCTTATCCCGCTTGGGCGAGTTCAGGAGTTTGTCTCGGAGCTCTAGAAAACATGAGAAAGTAAGACATGAAAAAACACGAGAAACAGCCCACTGTCAGGCTCAAATGTACTGCAGTACGCTGACGGTCCTCCACAGACGTCCCTGTCTCTCTCTATCTCTCCCTCTCTCTCCACCTCCCTCCCTCTATCTCTCCCCCTCTCTGCCGTTTGAGATATGAGAGCCTGTAAGTGAGGGCACCTCAGGCTCGACCCTGGCTGAGGCTGTTTGCTGTCACTGAGGACTAATATTTGGGGACTGCTGCTAGATTTGCTTTAAAGCTGCTCGCTGTTCGCTGCTCGAGTTCAGAAAAGAATCCCAGAGGAGGCAGAGCCAGGGGTGGGATGGAGCCGGCACAAAGACACACACACACGCGGAGCGGAGCTCTGTGAGCCTTTGTCTGGAGCCAGGCGGGAGGCCTGACAAGAAGGGGAAGAAGAATCAGCGAGTGATCCAAGCCCCAGCCCTTAAAAGCCTGGCAATAAACAATTATGGCTCTGAAATATTGAAGGTGCCATGGGGGGCAGTGGTGGTGATGGGGCCATGGAGAAGGATAGCTGAGTGGCTAAATTAACTCTTTCTGTGGGGGCATCTTGAGACGGAAGAGGGGCGGGGGGGGGGGCGAAGTGCGGCAGCTTGACCAGGCTTCTCTGGCTGTCAGTAGCCGACGGGGGCCTGGAACGCTGTCTCACCACAGACACGTCCATGATGTCAACACTGCACAACTAAGTTTATATACATCTGTTCCTGACTTCTGATGATGTTGTGTCGACCAGACATAAACGCTAGTTCAAATTCAAGACTGTTTTCCTCAGTGGTTCTTTGTTAGTGGAATGAGTTGCCCAGTGCTCTCTGTGTTCCTGAGATAGTTTTGGGTCTTTCAAGAGGGGTCTAAAGGCATATCTGTTCAACATTAGTTTATTAAGTCTTTCTTATGCATTATGGTTTGGCCCGCTTAATATGTTGCTCAAGTGCAGCCTTTGTGGGTGGGATGTTCTCTAAAACTCTAGATTTCTTTGCAAACAGGTTTTCTGGCCTCATTCACCATGATGTCACTTGTCCTATACATTAGCACTATAAAGCGTTCCAGCAGTTCACTCTGATCATTCTTCAATTGCATGAGCTCATTGAAAGCTTCTGTGGAAGATTTCCATGTCTCCCATGCAGTTTGATGTCATTGGTATCAAGGACCAGCAGATCTTGGCTCTCTTCAAGAAATGGGTTACCCATCTCCTCATCACTGTTATGAGGGACCTAACATGCTTCCTGTGCTGCTCAATGCTGGTGATGGTTTTCAGGTTGTGGCGACCTTCCATTTTCCAATTCAATAATTATTCTGGCAATTTCAGGGCCAGGCCAAGCCACCATCCAGCGTTGCAGTGCCCCGGAATTCTCTGTTAGTCTAACTGGTCCACCAGATCCTTTGATGAGTGCATTGTTCTGTTCATGACACTGGTCTATTACAATGGCTGAGAACTTGTTGCATGTCTTATGCACAACGAACCTCCCAGCATGGAATTCTTTCAGAATTGCTGGGTGTTTCTTTGAAATGTTTGTAGCCATGGTGGTCTGTGTTGAGCTTGGTGTTTGATGTTTGCTCCATCGAAGATCATAGACATCAATGCAAAAAGTGATGGTGGGACAGAATAATCCTGACTACTGGGATGGAATGAGTCGTCAAAGTGAAACATAGAATTAAAAATCTCTTTGCGCACCACTTGTGCTGCTCTCACCAAATGCATAGCATCACTGTCATGATCGTGGTCACAGGCCTTCATAAGAGCATCTCTGATATCCTCTTGAATGTTAGAAGTGTTTCTCTCACCTGTGCATGAGCCCTTAAGTCTGGTTATACTGTACATCTTGCCTAGATCTATATATCTGTTATAACTTTATAAATTAGGCAAATTTCCAATATTAATGAAGGAACAGTGCTTAATACATTAATAAAATGTACAATAGTACTGCCTCATGTGCTATTACTACTACGTCTTACTATAGGCAACCTTGCGTTTTTGTATATGTATTATTATTTGCCATTCTAACTTACAAATAGTTTTTTTTATATAGTTAATGATCAGAACTTACTTAATTTAATTTGCCAAACTATAGGTCTAAAGGTGAAAAAAGAAATCACATTTGTATATGATTAGAATGTTGCAAGTTAAAGGTTCCATTTGAAACTGTCATAATGAACTCAAGCAACCAGTTTGAATGGCAGTTAATGTAAGTTCTAGATCTTCACAGTAGAATTCTGGAATGACTTGTACAAATATTTTATTCCTAAAAGATGTGTATATTATACAGCAAATATCTAGCCACAGAGGTCAGATCTGAAGTGGCTCCACGTCTGAAAATAAACTTCAAGGTGTGTAGAGACACTGAACAAAATGTCATGCTTTAGTCATAAAATGCACAATACTTCTCATTATTTGAACTTAACCGCTCCACTATAATGAAACATTGTAACCAGAGCCCTGATGTTAATGTTCCATTGTTTTCCAACAATGGAGGCTCATTCCCAGAAGTTACAATCTGCAGTTATAGCAGTATGGAGTGGTAAAGTAATAGTATTAATAGCCTAATTATAATAATAAACTATGTATTGACTATGACAGCTTTGCAGCTCTGCTGCTCAGTTATTTTTTATCAGTTCCTTATCAAATAAATTAAAAGAGGCTTAAAGCCCAACAAATGTGCCACACATTTAGCTAATCAATGATCTTTGCCATAATAGCCTAATATAAGATCCCCATTTTGCATTCAATTAGGCAGCACTAGCTACACCACGAACGCTGTCATTACGTTTTTGCGTTTGTACAACTTATGACGTGAAGTTTCTTGGCCATTAGCTTTAGGCTACTATCAAATGTCAACATAGCTGTATGCACAATGCTCATCTAGTAGGCTATGGCTTTTAGTGTTGTTTCACTTAGGGTAGCAGTCTGCTTCCCCAAAACATCTCCTCCATAAGTGTGGATATAATCGTTTGTTATGTGGATAACGTTCAGCGGACTAAACAAATAAAAGGTCAGATTGTGTTACCTCAAAGCTAGCTGGTTTGTTGAATGGCGAAGCATAGGCTAGGCTATTTAGAGGGAAAGCAGATATCTAACAAACGTTCAGATAAAGTCCTGTTGGCAAAGTCGGTAAAGGGGCTATTTCACACAATTTGAGGGTGCTGAATTCAAATATTTTGTTTACCAAGCTCAATTTTGAGTTTTAAGCTTGCTAATTAGCATAATTCACATACTTTTTGGTTTTGCCATCAGATATCATAGGAATTGAAAAAAATAAGGCATTAATATACTCTTTATGTATCAGATATGTTGTAGGACAGGACAGGAATTACCCCAATGACCCTCAAGTAGCAAATGAAAATAAGCTAAAATTAAAATATAAATTGAAATAATAGCTAAAATTCAGTATGACGTTTAGAAACACAATAGATTCCTTGATAATAAATTGATAGAATAGTAGGTGCCTACTCATTTTTCTGTAGAAAATATTTTGTCACTAACTATTATGAACAGTTGTCAGTCCATGCAGAAAAATGGAAGAGTGTGCATGTTTGAGGAGTGCTGAAGAGTGCTATGGAGATTATTTGCAAAACATTTAGACAAGATATCCTTTATAGTGCAACAAAAAGAAACATTCTCCAGTGCATCATTACTGATGCTGAAAGGGAAGCTAGACCTAGGACAAATCCTCAGCTATGAACTGATTATTGTCCCTGTACTGTAGCTATTGCAGATAGCGATGGTTATTTGTAAAGTGGAAATAAGTCATCCTCACTCAAGTGCAGTGTTGTAATGTAACGGAGTACAAATACTTCGTTACTGTACTTAAGTAGAAATTTCACGTATCTGTACTTTACTTCGCTATTTCAATTTATGCCAACTTTCACTTTTACGCCACTACATTTCCTAGATAAAATGTATACTTTTACTCCGTTATATTTCCACTAAGCATCTTCGTAACTCGTTACTAAAACATAAAATTAGAGGAAATGTGTGCAACTGCAATAAGGGAGGTTTGGTGAATCACTGCTCCTAGATTGCATTACCCACGCTCCGCACGCTGCGCGCTCTATTTCAGCGCTTGTTTGTTGCTAAAGGAGGAGGACGCACAACTGAAACCGCCATGGAAGTACGAGCACCTACTGGAGGACCTCCCGTTATCATAGACGACCACCCCGACGATAGTGGTGAACTCGGTGAACAGGGTAGTGGTGAAGATAACTTTATACACCTGTGGCCGTATTTGCAAGAAATGTTTCTGTACATTGGGAGCTTTCTGTGAAGCTGAACACCGCTACCTGCCTCAGCGGCCTGTGAAAGGCTATTTAGCATCTCAGGACTTGTCTTCAGTCCAAGACTGAATCAGGCCCGGGGTGGACAATCGGGAGAATTCCTGGTGGGCCGCTTCACTTTTGGGCCGGTCGAGGAAAAAAATATTGACATTTGTCACGTTAGTCTATCTTTTCTTAAAGTAGGACATGTTCCACATTCTGTGCATGACACCAATGCAATGCCTCTGCATGGGTTGTAGCCTATGTGAGGGAGTTCTCCCCTCCCAAAAAGAGTTGGTTGGGTCCATATAGCCCGTCTTTTCCAAAAAGTTTTCTCAGATGCGGATAGCCGAGCCGGTCCTACAGTAAACACAAGCGTCAGGAAGGATGGGTGGTAGAAAGAGGCCAGGAGAGACTGAGCAGCAGATCAACCAGTCGACCACTGAAAATGATGAGCCTGAAATTAGTGATGAGGAGGCCATGACTACAGGGACAAGTAAAGAGGATAAATTAAAGTTATTTAATGTAAGAAAGAGCAATTACCCTACATGATAAACCTATATGCCTTGTTTGCTCAGAAGAGGGTGTAGTAAAGGAGTAGGCTAAATCACCAAACAACAATATAGCCTACCCATGCAAAAAACATGTAGCCTAAACATTAGTTCAATATGCTTCTTTGTGGAAGTGTGGGCTAAGTTACACTGAGAGAGAGAGTGAGATAGTGACCTGGGGAGTAGGCTAAGTAAGCCCTAGAAATGCTCATACCACATGACCAAACTGTTCTCCCTACAAGCAGGTCATTTATTTTTTGAAAGAAATAAGTTATTTATTTTTTATTTTTACCTGACCATACAAAAGTGACGTTTCTGTTTTTTTTTCTTTGATGTCAGCTCTAAAAATATGCTGTTCTTTGAACTTCAGAGAATTGTTCCTGAAAAGTCCTAGAAAAGAATGTGATTTTGATTTGATGAGTGAGATTAAGAACATATGGAAACCCTGAATATGCTTTATGCTTTACTATAAGAAAGCCAAAATAAAGTTCACAATAAAAGTTCAAAATAAAACCGCTTGCTTTTTACTTTTACTTCAAATACTTAAGTACATTAAATATCAGACAATTACTTTTGATACTTAAGTACAGTATCAGATACTTTAAGACTTTTACTTAAGTAATATTCTAAAAGGTAACTTTCACTTCTACCAAAGTCTTTTTCTAGTACGATACTTGTACTTTTACTCAAGTATTGCTTTCTAGTACTTTATACAACACTGCTCAAGTGCTGTCTAGCAGTGTGGAATGTCCAGTAGTGATCACTGCAAAAACTGCTCATTCAACACTGGTAATAGATGCTCAAGATCTAGTTATGTCTTTAGGACACCCATCTGACTGCAGCACATTAGAGCCCGACCGATTTATCGGCGGGCCGATATTATCGGCCGATATTAGGCATTTTCCAAACTATCGGTATCGGCATTTATAATGGCCGATAAATTAATATTTTAAAAATAAAATAAAAACGGACGAAACACCCTTCAACCATGTCATGAGTGTTGGCGTTGTATAGTTTGTCCACCAGAGGGCACTCTACACCGTCCCTGCTGGCAACACTCGTGTATAACGCGCCACACATCCTGCAACCTGCTGATCCAGCCAGAGTCTGGCAGAGAGAACCAGTTATCCGCGAGTGAGATCATCAGTGAAGTGTGTTCATGGTGATTTGGTCACGAGACATACATTGCTTGAATAGCAATTAAAAGAACATCCCCATCAATTATCTTAACTCAAATAAGCATGACAAAATTCGTGAAAACAATGTACAGTTTTGCTGCTGTTAAATAAGTCGAAAGTGAATCGGAATTAGCTAGTAATTACGTTACGTTGTTACAGTGTAGTTGACTGTCTGTCCTTTTAACTTTTGACAATGTGACTGAAGATGTATTTCTTTAATAGCGTGACAGTTATAGCAGTGAGACGTGTAATCTCTCCCCGGCTATTTTGAAAGCGTATGTTTTACAATTTGCAGTATGACGTTATCCATTGCTAAATTATGGCTCATCATAGACTAGCTAACCACAAAGCTAGCTAATGCCATGAATATCAGTGGAAACCACAACGAACTTATTCTGCCTAACTAAAGTAACGATTACTATTTATAACTAGTATATCTGTAGTTACAGTCCCTGCATTGTAAAATGTAAGTTAGACGTGCGAGGAGTGAACATTTAGACATAGAGAAAAAGTATCAAACGTAGCTTGTGCAAAACGTAGCTTGTGCATAAAAGTTAGCTTTTCTTTTACACGTGTGTGAAATCCAATGACGCCAAGTGTGCGTTTCAGACTGTCGTTAGTTACATGGATTTAGATCACTAAATAGTAGGTTTTAGAAGGCAGGCAGCAAATGATGATTGAAAATGGTTTAATGTAGCTTGATGGAAATAATTTTAAAAGTGCAGGTAAAGGGATAAGCAAGCTGACATTGTAATTATAAGGTAGCTTATAAGGCAATAGGGACTAATTATTACACATGCACACTCAAACTTGTGTGTGACCTTTGTGAGTGACCTTTATCTTGTTTAATGATAATACAAATGATGATAGTAATAATGTCATCATTATTTTTTTGTAATTATTAAGTCTTAGTTCAAAGTTGTATTTATGAAACTTACCAAGTCTTTTAATACTGGTAACTTTGATTTGGTTGTTGTTGTTATTGTGTTTTTGTTCAAAAGACTACGTTTCATATCTTAAGTTTCTATTTTTATACATTTTATTTATCAGAACTTTAATATATTTCGATGTTCCTCTGTTCCACTGTGACAATATTATTTAAAAATAAACAAGTTTGTTTTTAAAAGGCATTATCATATTATTTTAGTCAATACTCATAAATAACTACAAATAACTAATGTTAGGGAAATCTGTTAATGTTTTGTTGCGCGTTTCTGAAAAATATATATATCGGCCGATATATCGGAATATCGGATTTTTAAATCAACAAATATTTGTATCGGTATCGGCCTTCAAAATCCTTGATCGGTCGGGCTCTACAGCACATTTAAGAAGTATGCAGGAAAGTTTGTAAGAAACTTTTGTATTGTTATTTGTTATGTGGTAGCAAATTATGTTAACTATCAAAGAAATAGACCTAATGTAGGAATGCACACAGATATTGCAACAGATATGGTGTAGGCCTATCTGATTAAGACCTGAGTGGTTGAAATGTACTTCTATCAGAAAGACTCAGGGAAGTATAATTAAAGTTAACACATGTTTTAATCCATCAAAGGATACACAAAATACATAAGCAACAATAAGATAGTCTTTGGCGTAGGCCTCGTCCTAGGTCACTGAATGTGCAGAACCTTGCAGATCCTGCCGGAATGCAACGGCAGGTGGCGGAGCCTACCCCCAAAGAATAAGAATTAAAGATACCCACCAGAAATGTTTAGATGGTCATCCTCTCTGAAATAGAGCATAACAATATTAAACAGTGCATGTTGTAACCCAGGAGATGAATCAAAGAGAGCAAGAAAGAGTATCCGATGACCTGAATAAATATACTATTAATAAGATAACTCATGATTTGATAATAATTCAACCACCTGTAACTCAAAGATTTAAGATTGATTTGGTGCTTTAGAAGGGAGTCAAGCTTGCAGATGTCGTTAACTAACATGAACATTTAAATGCAAATCAGTTTTCTCGGTATAGGATACTTGCATATGTATACAAGGAATTTGGTCTCTGCATTGATCCCATCCGTGAATTAGTGACCACAGAGCACACAGTGAACATATAGTGAGGTGAAACGCACACACTAACCCAAAGCGGTGAACTGCTTTGCTACGGCGGCGCTCAGGGAACATTGAGGGGTCAGGTGCCTTGCTCAAGGGCGTTCAGCCGCTCCTACTGGTCGGGGATCAAACCGGCAACCCTCAGGTTGCAAGCCCGAAGCCCTAACCAGTAGGCCACAATTGCCCCCTAAATGACATGCAGGGCAATGAGCTTGCAGTTGCAGATGCTCAGGGTCAGAGCAGGGGAATAGAGCCTGCAGTTGCAGATGCTCGGGGTCAGAGCAGGTGAATAGAGCCTGCAGTTGCAGATGCTCAGGTACAGTGCTGCAGAATTCAGCTCGCAGTTGCAGATTCTTGGTGGTCAGTGCAGCGGGACAGAGGTTGCAGATGCTCGGGGCAGTGAAGCAGAAATAGAGCTTGCCGTTGCAAATGCTCAGGGTTAGAGCAGAAGAAATAGAGCCTGCAGTTGCAGAAGCTCATGATGCATGATTCGATGCATGGTGGCCCGAGTTGGCCTTAAGCGAGCAGCGGTACTAATGAGACAACCCACAAGCACCCAGACCCAGTGCACAAGGTGTCAGCTGCACAAATGCCACCAAGCCAAAGCCCTGGAACAAACGACGCGAAGAAAAGATGAATAAAGTTTTAAAGATTACATTTAGATAATAACCACCACCTGACATTTGCAAGAGAAAGTACATGATTACAAGACAGAATAAATCTGATTTAAGGACGACCCCTATTAAAAGGTGATGACTGTTTCTGTGAGCAAGCCGCATCCTGCAACAGAATGAAGCTAAAGCAGACCCAAGGGCAAGGTGAAATGAGGGAGGCCATGCTTTTTGCACCTTGCTCTTGGAAAAAAACCCCAAAATAAGATGAGCAGCATAGGTAACGTTAGCTAAACAAGACAAGAAAACATGAATATTAGACATTGACCATGGGTAATAAGTTCTTTAGAATAGGGATCGAGGAATAAGAACAGCTCATGGAGATGAGTGCTCTCTCGAGTGTAAAGATGAGCATAACCAGCATTGGTAATGCAGAGGTCGATTCGAAGTGCAGGAGCTTGCATAAGCTCAGTTCTTGCGATGCAAGAATGTGGTGCAAATGTGGTGCAAGCACCCGTGGATTTGTGCTGATTTGACGAACGATGCGATTCGAGATGACTGCTGAGTCGTCAATGATGAGCCTATATGTCGATGTCGATTGAGAAGTGTTGTGCTTACTAAGAAGTGAAATGGATAGGCATGAAATGTTGTGACTAAACATGTCATGGTTTGAGCTTGCAGAAGCTGACCAGGGGCGGCAGTGCGTATGTGACTATTATGTATGAATATGCTACTTAACTCTGTGCCTAAGTGCCGGCGGTGCGAAGTGACTGAAATCAGAATGGCTTGGGACAATCGAGATTAGGCTTTAGCTGAGTCTTTGAACCACCACCAGACCTTTGCAAAGAAGCTTACCTTAGATTCTTGACAGCACTACTTAAGCATCCAGAATGACTCGATCCTGAGGTCTAATAAAATTCGTAAGAAGACGAAGACCTTCTCCCGAGCGACTTGACTGAGGAAGCGGGTAATCCTAGTGCAGCTGCTGTTGAGGCAGTACCAATACTAAACGAACAACCAGTATAGGCCTATTGTAGAGGCCACATCTCCCAGCCATGGCAGTTAAATGAATTGTGAACCATTCTTTAGGCCTAGGCATAGACAACCAGCAGGTAGAAGGGGTGCATTAGTAACATCAGGTTAGTAGATGAGACCAGAACCTTGTGAATGTAAATAAGGGAAGACCTCCCTTGAATCCCATATGCAGAAGGACTACCATTGAGGCAAAGCACCTGGTTGAACCCATTAAACACAGAGCTGCTGAAAGAATGCTTGCAGAGCTCAGACAAGGGCACAACATAACTTGAAACAAGACAAAATACAGATACATAGCTGGAGTACACTGGCACTTATGGATGGTCGCTGAGGATGATTTAGCATATAACTTAAATAAACAAGACAAGAGATAGAAGAGTAATCCTCATCATGCTGACTGAGTGAAATAAGATTAAATGTGAAACAATGCACTGCTCCTGAGCAAAGAGTAAATGGATGTTTAGTATATGTGAATAGTGTTGTCACGATACCAAAATTATGACTTCGATACGATACCTGCCATAAATATCACGATGCTCGATACTGAAACGATACTACGGCGAAATCCTAAGATATCTGGAAAAGAAAGGACTCGTACCTCCTCCAAGTGTATTGAATCATTTGTGTTGAATTCGGTGCACTTTTGTAGTGTGCACGTCAACTCTGGGTTCTAAACTTCCTACATAATTATCATTTTTTATAGTCAGTAAAATAGTAGGCCTACTTTGTGTGATTAAGTCCTTTATTGTTTGTTATAGTTCATTTACATCGTGTTGTTTTGGCAATAAAGTAGCTTTAAATAGCCAAACTAGGCTAGATCAAGGTCAGTGTTGAAATTACTGCATGCAAATCACTGAATGCTATGCAGAGGGGCCTAATCTTTAGGCCATCTGATGTACAATAGGCTACCCTAGGCCTTCCCGTGTTCATGGGATTTCTTTGACAGTTGCAAAGGTAAAAATGTGAGGATAGTCTTCTTTGCGCCCAGTGTACAAGTACGACATTCCAACCACTCAGGTCTTCGTCAGATAGGCCTACACCATTAGCCTACCTGTTGCAATATATCTGTGTGCATTCCTACATTACGTTTATTTCTTTGATAACATGATTTGCTACCACGTAACAATAAGCCGCTATTATTATTATTAGGACTCAACAGCTTTGGTGGTATTATATGCTGTGGGCTTTAATTAGCGCATTTCGGGTATCCTATCCTACATCTGGCCAATAATTATGACCGCCGCGCAGCGAAGCGGCGGTCATATAGGTTTAGTCAGAATTTTTTTTTTTTTTTCTTTTTCGCATGCCCAAATTTCCGTCAATGATTCCCAGGACACTGAAAGACCAGGGTACACGAAACTTGGTGGGCATGTAACCCCACATGGATAGCATGGAACCATCGTTTTTCGTTTTGATCTGTAGCCCCCCGCTGGACTGGACCCCCCGAAAGGAGGGTAGGGCAGACACAGTTCTCTGTGAATATCTTGAGAACTGTAGGGCCTAGGATGACCATTTTTTTCCGTATGTTTGCCTCCAGGGGTCATGTTAACCCATTTCATGTGCACACATGTGCACAAACAGATACACACACACACACACACACATACATTCACAGTAATCATACGTATGACACATACTCACACAGTAGACATATGTACGCTTGCATGCACAGGCACATACGCAGGCACACACACAAGCACGCACACACACACACACACACACACACACACCCACACCCACCCACACACATAACATAAACATGTACATGCACACAATTCAAGAATTTCTCAGAATTATGAACAGGCAAGATGGAAGTGGGGTTGTATAAAAGGAATTTTACATGTGAAATCTATGCATTAATCATGTTTTGGTACTTGTTGTTTAGCAGATACCAGTGAGAATTGAGTGTGGATAATGCAATTTAGTGAGACAGTTATAATCATATAGGCCTTTCAGCGTGATTTATTTTTGTGTAAAAAATGTGCTGGACTGGGCGGCGGTCATATTTTGTACCGCTCTGCGGGTACATCTAGTTATTAAACAAATTGCAGTCTACATGCCATGACAAATATTACCAGTAGTACTGACCGAACATGAAATAGATTGTTTACAAGTTATGGTAATGTTATTCTGGCGTGAACATTGCGCTTTCATCACGTTAGCACATGATTACAGCTCGTTATGTCTCGTCAAAATGCATTGATGAAGGAAGGTTCGCTTTATCCCAGAGAACCATATACTCGTTTCACTTAGGCTAGACTAAAACAGAAGAGAAGAACTTGGCACTAACCATGTAGTCGTGTTTTCTATAGCATATTCGTTAACCTGTCGTTTTTTGAACTCTTTAAAAATGTTGGGATATGTCTGCGAGGTGTTTAGCCAAGTTCCATGCGTAGCCTACTGCTTTTAAATGACTTTGAAGCATATTTTACAAACGGGCCTCTGTGTACCTGATGGCTTGCCTTCACTATTCGCTATGTATCCGAAATAGTTGCAGATTTCACTTCACCTTTTGTTTTATCCACAAGGCCGAGGACTGTCGGCAAAGAACTATGTTGACGTTGGCTGCGCACTCACTCACTCAGAGCTGCCTGCTTGACACGCCCACTTGCCTAGATGCATGCAAGGAGCAGTGAGAGCAGCAGTTCACACAAACACAGAACGTTATTATTTTAATAAAGTATCGATTCTAAAAACGTCGAAAATCGTATAGTTTTTTGCGTGAAGGCATCGTGATACCTTTTTAGTATCGATACACCGTGCAACACTATATGTGAAGCAGCACCACAGTCCCTGTAAAGAAGTAGATAGTTAGAGTGAATTGGTGATGTAGCCAAATAATTTATGATTGAGAATTGATAATCAATTGATTTGATCATATGACGATTGAGAAATATGTGATTGAGATCCAGGGATATTCAAAAGTGAATTGCAAGATCTAAAGATTTAACGATGAGAGTTCCCCATGCTGCTGCTCCTACTGTGGTGGGATAAAGACATGAAGAGTACAGGGTTAGATATAGCTTACTTACCTCCTTATCCAAGTTGGCACCACGTGACCTGGATGAAGTATGATTAAATATGAACCAAAGCATTGTCTCTCAATGAATGTTAGCCTACGAGAACCAGCCCCGCATCCATGCGTGAAGTAGATAGTTACAGTGAGTTAGGGGACTAGTACTCCACTGCAGACAGATGCATACCCTTAACTTAGAGAGTGAGGCATTTAAATTAAACAAAGAGGAGCTACTCCTGAAATTAAAAGATTAAGATGTTAATGTAGGCCTAATGAAGAACTGGGAAGTAAGGTCATCCCTGTGCTTGCGGCTGCCATGACTTAATGGGGGATTACGAATGACTACAAGCACAGTGCATTGTGCTTGGAAAAAAAGGTGAATGACTGGGTGCAGTATTGGCCTGAAGACTTTGTGCTTGCTAGAGGTGTTGCTCTTTCGGCAGAGAAAGAGTTTGTGGAAAGCTCTAGTAGGCTACTAGTCCCTACAGCCTGAAGACCTGCAAGGAGGAATGGAGTGGTTAGAGAGGAGACATACAGAATAGCATACATGCAGAATTTTCAAAAGGACCTAGCACACGGGCAAATAAACGGCCACGAAACATTTACATTGACATTAGTTAAATCAACAATGTATGGGCCTACATATTATGTAGACACATTTAACCATGACAGTAACAGACAAAGACGCGATAATGATCAGCCAGACATGAGAATTAAAATGGATTAATCATGGCCTTCAGGTGCATCGGAAATATTATGGGTTAATGACGATAGTATAGCCCTACAGACAATACCAACAGGCCTACCATAAATCTCTGCAAACTAACATCCAGTCTCCTGGACTGCAGTCATAAACAGACCAGTGCACTGCAGCCAACAAGGAAAGTAGCCTACTTTTGTCCCTGTTGGCCTTCCATACACAACAGTAGCCTAACCAGCGAGCCAATTTGCCTAGGATGTGGACCTAGCAAAGCTGTATTATAGCAGGAAAACCATCGCGAGTGTCGATAGGCCTACAGTAACTGGAATAACTGAGGTTTAACATCCGTGTGTTTATGGTGACAGCGTAGCCTAATAAATCTGACGTTTTCCGTCAGAAGGTTTAGCGACCAATTGCATTGTTAGCGATACGAACGTAAACATCATTAAGCAACTAGGATCGTAACGATACTAGGATAAAAAAGAGAAACCTTCAAAAGCCGTGGAACTTGTTTCTTTCCGTTGATAAGACCAAGCGGACAACCCGAACAAGTGGCAACAATTTAGCCTACCTACTTTCCGACGTTTACGAGAGATATATCCTCCTACATTAATGGAACCCCGAGACTTTGGTGATGCATCCAAAACAGTAGAAAGCGAACGTAAGGTAAGATCTGTGACTGCATCACAAGTTAAAGTTTTGGCGAAGTGAATGACTAGCTACCCATGCATGGATACGGAACACCGAAAATCAGCACCTGAAAGCAACATGCAGGTGCAAAGTCATGTCATTACAAAGACTGATGCAGACAGGTGATTGGACGGAAGTAATGAATATATGAGTGACCAATTAAGTCTTCCTGCAGAACTAACACTTACGCTTCCATTTATTACATTACACTGGGAGCAAAGACTATCTTCACTCTTTTCCCTTTGCAACTGTCAAAGAAATCCCATAAGCACAGGAAGGCCTAGGGTAGCCTACATCAGATGGCCTAAAGATTAGGCTCTTCTGCATAGCATTAAGTGATGCAGACACAGTGCAAACACTGACCTTGATCTAGCCTACTTTGGCTATTTAAAGGTAATTTATTGCCAATACACCACACAACAAACAGGACTTAATCACACACAAACTACTGTAGCGATCTCACCCTCAGACAAGATTCACCTTTGGCCAGGACAGCCATTTATTGGAACAGGAAGACTCATACGGACACAGACAACTACGTAGGGCAACACAGGGGTAGTCTCAGCCGCACATGCTACACACAATAAGGGTTTACCACACACATCAACACGAGGATAAGCACATGAGGTACAACTAAAGAGACTAACACGCTAACAAATACACAACATGCTAAACGTAACTACAACTATTATAATCGACATTACACATTCTAGCATTCACTCGCACTGCATTCTGGGAGACACTCATTCCACGTTAAACATGTACATCCACCGACGCTACACTACTATTTTACTGACTACAAAAATAATAATTATGTAGGAAGTTTAGAAGTTTAAAACGTGCACCAAATTCAACACAAATGACTCAATACACTTGGAGGAGGCCTGCGTCCTTTCTTTTCCAGATATTTTAGGATTTGGATATCGTTTCAGTATCGAGTATCAAGATATTTATGGCAGGTATTGTATCGAAGTCACAATTTTGGTATCGTGACAATACTATGTCAGAGCCACTGTTTTCTAGATGTCGAGGATCGGAGGCTCTACCACCAACAAGTGATGCTGCTCAATGGCATATTAGAAGAGCACATTATCAAGCTCTAGTAGAGACCCACACGGCATCCGGAACGGACCCGCGAAACGGACCCGTATCGGAGTCCAGATGCTCTCAGGAACGGATCCGCTACGAAGGCGGATCGCGGACCCGCCGTGGCTCCGCGCTGCATCCGCCCCGCATCCGCGATTAAAACCTTACCTCCGCGGCGGGTCCGTTTGGGACCCGTAAATTGATACATACATCCGCCGCGGACCCGCAACAGACTCATAAAGGCTCATCTGGCCCGGGTCCGTTTCGGACCCGTTTATCTCATTTTCAAAATTCCTTCTGTTCTTGCTGTAGGATTAAATAGGATAAACTATAGGATAAAAGTAAAACTATCACTAGGCCTAGCCTAGGCTACTACAGCAAGATAGGCCTACGATTAGCATCGCCTCGTATTTTTAACTTAACAATACTGTCAATAAACCTAACAGAAAAGGTTTAAGTCAAGACATCAATTTACTGTACAAACGTGATCACTACTCAATGGAAATATAAAATGGACATTTATGGAAAGTTACAGGTTATAAGCTATTCTGTTTTTGTTAAGTAGCCTACGTTGCCTAGGCTACTCTACATTAATTTTGAGGTCAAAACCTAATTTAGTGCTTTATCAGCCTAGGTCAGTGCAGACATGAAATATTTTATCTAATAGGCTACAACTTCAATGAAATGCTGCGCTATGCACATCTAAAATATCAGAAAATGAATAACTGGTGAATGACAAGAAGTTAAATAAAAAGATTGTTTAATGCTTATTTCTCCTATTAATCCATTTGTGTGGATGGAGGCGGAACATGTCTCCTCGTTGCCCGATCCACCGCCAGTTGAAACACCTAATTGCGTGCTTGGTGACCTCAACGTCCGTGGCTGACCGTGTCACCATGTTTTTCCTCACAGCACCTGTAATCAAACAGACAGATATGTTTATGTTTATGGTATGTAGCATCCAAAGCCAAGTATGCTTACACAATACAATATATGAGATAGGTATTAAGGAGATTAAATTTAAAAAGAAACATGACTTACAAAGCTCCTCTGTTCGCTGCACGTTGAGGGCTGGTGTGGGGGTGGAGGGAGTTGAGGAGGGACTGCCATTCCTGGCCCATAGTGAGGTGGGCGGTGTGCGAGGGGGAAAAAATGTATTAAATGGTAGTCATCATTGATAATAGACATGGGGCCTTTCTATTCACTAATATTTCAGAGATCAGTCCCTACCTTGAGTAACTCTCCGTATGTTAAATGCGGGTGCAGGTGCAGGGAGTTGAGGTGATCTGTTAACCATGGTAGGCTGAGAGCTACAGGGCCAAACAATGGCAAACAAAAACAAATCTCTGGTCATACTGGACATGAATTTGTATGTTTCAACATTTTGGTATGCACTATCTATATCAACTCCATGGATGGATTAACATTGAAATCAATGTGTTTCAATACAATCTGATAATAATGAATTAACTTTTCAGGCAATATTGCATGAATGCAGATGTTTTAACTGACAAAATATTTGGCTGAGATTTTGAAAGTAATGTATGAAGTATGCAGAAAATCTGAGATGGTAATGCAGATGCAATCTGTTGATTTGAAATAGAGTGACTACTGCTGTGTTAATATAGATGGGGCCACTGTATTCAATTTTATTTCAGAGATCAGTCTTTACCTTAACAGTTTTCTCCAGGTTGAGGGGTAGTGACTCGGCTGCCTGGCACTCGGCAAGATGGTGGAGCTGGAGGAATAGATACAAGGAGAGGGGAATGTCTTTAGCACTAAGAATGTTAACCATATCTCTAATATTAATATAATGATTTAGTTATTTCAATGTTAAGAGATTATTACTTACTTTGCCAGTGCAATTGGCTTGGGCTTGAGGCTTCAACTGATATACCAGGCGAGTTGGAAGGTAGAGATGCAAAGTCACCATTTACTGGCTCTTCTTCACTCTCATCAGAGTCCCCGAAACGATGGCTGTTAAATAACCATATCATTATGGTTATTGCAATCCCAAAATTTCCAAATATACATATAGTACAAGCATCTCTGGTCTATTTTGGAATGCTACGGGAATGTGTTCACATTACATTTTAACAACCCAGAAAGTATCTTCATCAAGCGAACCCAACAGAGGCAATCATAACGTTAGATAAAAGTTGATGCTGCAGAACAAACAAAATAGAAGATGGGGACCAAGTTCCATACAGTTAAGTTACGTTAGCATAATAAATCACAAACAGACGCCAATACCCATTAGTTGTCTGAACCGACTTAAACAGTGATTAAAATGCCGAGGCTTTCATTACAAAGATGGCAGAAGGACACTAAAGTTACGTATGAGACCAAACTTGGCAAAATGCAAACGTTAATGCACAGCTAGCTAGAAGCTAGGGCTAAACCATTATCAGTGAGTCAACATGCTAAAGTTGTAGGTAGCTTTCATAGCAGACGAGTGCTTCACTGACTTCATTGACTGAAATACCAGTGCCAATGTATCAGCTTAATCAAGGATTGCATCGCAAACGTGATCTCAAACATATATATGTATAATAGACATTAGCAATAACTTATGCAATTGCGCTTAGCAGCATGCTAGCTATCGATAGCAGCTGTATGCCGCTAGCATAGTAGCACTATGGACTATGGACAACAGCAACACATTAACAGACAAGACCAGACTAACGTTACATAACAATGTGTGTTTTTTAAATCACACTACCATAACATATTCTGCCGAAATTGCTAACCCATTTTAAATCAAATAGGCTACAGACTCATATGAGCATCACAGCTAACAATAACGTTAACTTAGCCTGTTGCTCAAAATTACAAACGTCTGCACTAATATCAAACAACGTCATTACAATCAATAAACATGATAAGTATAAAACCACAAAGGCCAATGTTTAGCTATTGTGAATGTCGCAATATATTAATAAATATCACTTACTCGAGAGGGTTCAGCGCAACCGTGTCCCAGCAAAGAAAATATCCACTAGTATGACTCTTCTCGGCTCTTGATGTACAGTCATATTCAACCGTTACAGTACAGGCGCGTCCGCGCCCGCGGATCCGACATGGGTCCACTCAGGACCCGCTGTTTGACAGTAGAATTTACGGAGCCGCCTGGAGGCGGAGCTGATCCTCTGTGCGGCACCAAAACGAATGCGACAGTCACGCGGGTTTGGCGACTTGAAGGCGGATCCGCCTAGGAGTCTACTGCTGTGTGGGGAGGCAAGCACACATACCAAAAATGCTGATTATGCGGCTTAGAACTCAGAACTGAGCTCGGTAAACAAAATATTCAGAATCAGCACCCTCAAATTAGGTAAGAAGGGTGGTTTACCAACTTTTCCTCAAATTTGCTGTCAGAAGTTCTCTTCTGTGAAGCTGCTCTCCCTCTAATTAGCCTACAGCCAAGTTTGTACTCGCAACAGTGAAGCTTACTTCGTGTTAACATTGTTTGTTGTTAACGTAAACGTTTCTTCAGTTACGAGCAGGACTTCTTATGTTGCATTTCCTAAACCTAGCCTAATATGCATGAGTACCCTATAGATTTGAGGGAGCCACAGCTGATAGCATCAGCACGGTCATAACACAGCAGGGCACACTACTAGGGATGAAGGATCGTCTAAAATCCCCATCCCTAGAAAGTCCCAGACCAAGCTTGCGCTGGTGCATGATCATCACTGATCAAATTGCTATATTCTGACACGATGAGCACAACCATTCCCAGGTGCTATCTGTCTGAATCTCATGAGCTCTTTAGCCTCATCGTTGCTGTATTCACAGCATGGTAAATGACAATGATGACAAAATGCTGTTGTTAATGAGTTCATAAACCTAATTATTTATTGAAGGACTTACATGTCACGTTTTATAGCCTATTTTCTCGTGATCACGTCAGGGCCTACTGTGTAGGTAATGTTAAGGTTAACATGTCATTGTCCACCATGAGTTAGTCTGGTTCTAGACATCTTTTGAACTTTTTTTTTTATTCTCCTGCAAGCCTACTTCACTAGGTAATTCGCTCATTAGCTCAGATCAGTGAAGAACTAGTAGCCTAGGCATACAGAAATCGTTGGGGAGAAAACTGCTCAGAAATTCTCTTCTAGGTTCGCTTCCGTAGGCTAGCTCACTTCGAATTTCAACCAGTCTGTTTAATGCCTCCATCGAAGCGCTAGTCATCGGCCAGTGAAAGTACAGGCCAGTGAAAGTACAGCATTACGTAGAATATCCATAAATGGCAGTGTTCCTTTAAAGCAAAACTCCAAAGATATTTTATCTACCGTTTCCTTTAGGTTCAGAAGAAGGTGCTCGTGACAGAGCTGGATTCTAATAGCTTTTCATGGTTCAGAGCTTGGTTAGTTACAATGTTTCATTAAAGTTCTTTTAAGGCATTCTTTTCCAAATGATTTGCCAAATGGATTTGGCAAATGGAAAAGCAAAAAGATTTTGCAATTATATTTGCAAATCCCTTTTTAAAATTAGAGTATTTATTGATAATTTAATAATTGATTTACAAAATACTTTTTGTAAATTATATATTTTAATACTGTTTATAATGGCAAATTAACCAACTTCATTTGCCATTTAAGTGACACCTGTGGTCCTCCATATTATGAGAGTGTGTCCCTTCACTCATTCATATTGAATGTCTTAATGAGTTTAAGTATAAGTATATATACTCTTTTGATCCCGTGAGGGAAATTTGGTCTCTACATTTATCCCAATCCGTGAATTAGTGAAACGCACTCAGCACACAGTGAGGTGAAGCACACACACTAATCCCGGCGCAGTGAGCTGCCTGCAACAACAGCGGCGCTCGGGGAGCAGTGAGGGATTAGGTGCCTTGCTCAAGGGCACTTCAGCCGTGCCTACTGGTCGGGGTTCGAACCGGCAACCCTCCGGTTACAAGTCCGAAGCGCTAACCAGTAGGCCCAATAAGACCTCCAAGGACATTCCCATGAAGCACAGCGACACTCTGCTGCGTATGAGAGTTACAGAGCTTCTTTGAGTGGGATAAAGGCGGATAAGAGGAAAGAGTGCAGAGAGAGAAGGAGAGGGAGAGATAGAGAGAGGGAGAGAGATGTGTAAAGGGGATGGAGGAGCTGGTTATTATGTTGAAAATGCACAGCTGTGGTTGCACATGAATCTTGATGCAGCCCATTTCTCTGAGCTACTCCATCAATTATTAATGAATGCAATTCCGCACAGGTCTATGAAAATAGGAGGCTGAAGAAGTGAGCTTTCCCCTCCCTGCCGCCCTTATTAATTCAACCACATTTAGTACCACACTCAACACCCCGCCCACCCACCCCCCACACCTCCCCTTCTCAATATAACAACTACATCCCTCATTAACATTTTAATCATACCTCCTCTTGTTTCTCCCCCCACTCCCCAGAATCCCTGGAATTACAAACTTCTCATGAATAGCTGTTTTCATTTGTTCACCTGTGGCTTGATCACCTCCCTCAGAAAGCCATTGACCTACTTGCAGCCCACGCACCAGGAACCCTCAAAGACCTTTGGAAAGAGCCAGGCACAGAAGGGTTTCATCCTCCAGCGTGGTGAGATGAGGAAGAAGAAGAAAAGTAAGAAGAACAACAACACACTTCACCTACCTTACTCAGAATCTTAGAGGTACTCTACAAATTCTTACCAGATACCCTAAGGGCTAAGCTACAGTAAACCAGGCACATAACTGATGTGTTCCGTTCGCGTTGCATCTGCTGCAACAATAAACTTCTACTATAATCAATGGAAGTAGCTACACCAGACGTGATAGCGGCACGTATGTTCGAAAAAAACAGACCATTCTTCTAAAATGGAATTTATGCGTCGCGAACAGAACGCTTCAGTTACGCGCCTGTTGTAGCTTCTCTGTAAGAACATAAGCAAATTAACCAATGATGCTGTAAAGGCATCAATACAGGAGAAAAATATTGTACATGACATGTATTAGAGCTGACCACAGAAATGGCTCTTCTATAAGTTTACAAAATATGGCATCAACTAAGAGAGAGTGAGAGATGTGACAGGTGTGAAAAGGTTTTAGTGTGGACCCTTTAGTGTGAGGTATTAGGGCTCGAAATCTTGTCCATCTTCATCAGGGGTGGATAAAAGGGGAAAGTGAAAAGTCTAAACAAAACAGCTTGACCAGAGTGACCGTGATGCGACGTGGCAGCCGCTTTCAGTGACCTCGTGAGTTTCGCCTCTCGCAGCGTCGGCTGCCCAAACAAGCAGAATCGCCGGCAAAAAAGCGAGTTGTTGATAAAACACATGTTGTCACCCACGATCCTGTCTCCACCAAACTGGCAGCGGCGGGCGCTCGCGGGCCACCATATGGCTGCGGTGCAGGGGCACATATGGGCCGGGTTCTGACGCAAAGCAGGCCGGGCCCCCGAGACGTCCAGCCCAGGGATGCAGCCGCACTGAGGGCAGCAGATGTGGCAGCACACTGCCTTTCCTGATCCTCTCCCACACCCACCACAGCACCCACAGCACACACACACACACACACTCTTGTACACACACACACACACTCACATGCACACACATACTGTATACTCTCTCTCTCTCTCACACACACACATACTTACATGCACACACTCAGAGACACACACACACACACACACACACACACACACACATCAACTCCCACTCACACTCACACACTTACGCACACACACACACACGCACACACACACACACTTACATGCACACACTCTCATGCACACACATACTGTATACTCTCTCTCTCTCTCACACACACACATACTTACATGCACACACTCAGAGACACACACACACACACACACACACATCAACTCCCACTTACGCACACACACACACTCTTACACCTAAACACACCCACATTACTTCAAATACACAGGCAAACACACACTCCATTCCTCACAGCAGTATTCCTGCATCTCTGGTTAGTTGCCGCCCTCCCTGTCTATCTGCCTCTGCGGCCCCTTTGCCTGCCTGTCTCCCTGTCTATCTGCCTCTGCGGTCTCTTAGACTGCCTGTCTCCCTGTCTGCCCTGCCACAGTGTCCTGTCCCTCCTGTCACACCTCTGCATTCCCCTGCTCCTGTCTTCCTGTCTGTCAGTGCCTCGTCTGCCCGCTTGACCCCCCCCCCCCCCCCCCCACCCCACCCACCCTCCGCCGACTGTTCAGCCTTGTTCTTCTGTGTCTGTCTTTCTTCTCTCTCTCTCTTTCTCTCTCTCTCTCCCTTGTCCTCCTCCCTTGTCCATTGTCTGCGGTCTCTTCTGGTCTGCCTGTTTTTGTGTCTAACTGCTCTTTTTTTTGTCCTCGCCGTCTTTCTATGTGGAACCTTTTGTCTGATCTCTCAGTCTGCCTGTCTATCTGGCTTTGCTGGTATTGTTTCTCGACCCGTGTTTTTATGTCGCTGTGTGTGTGTGTGTGTGTGTATATGTGTGTGTGTATGTGTGTGTTTATCTGCCGGTTGTGCATGCTCAGTGATTGCCTGTGAGTCTTTGTCTACACTGTCTGGCTGCCTACATGTCTTAACTACACCGGCTGTCTGATTATGTGTCTGCCTGCTTACTTGCCTGTTCCATCTGCCTGAGTGCGGGGGAGGCGGAGGATTCTATGTGTGTGTGTGTGTGTGGAGAGAGGGGGGTGGGGATTCTGTGGGCCTATGGAGGAAATTTCTGATGAAACAAGCTAGAGGGTGCTGTGGCTATTTGGTATGCACACACAGCCAGGTGAGCTATAAATATCTCATGAGCTGCTCGAAGATTGGGAACAAACAGGGTGTCTCTGATGTGCGGAATAACGCTGTCTTGAGTCAACTGTTTGGACACTGTGCGGAACTAAGCGGAAGGTTTTAAATGTACCCCTCAGCAATCTGAAATGAATTAACAAGACATTATACCAACAGCCGACGGAGCCAGTCGCCTGTTCACACAGCGTTCGGAATCTGTGTGTGCTGCACGCCGCTGTCCAGGGTGCTGAAGACGGCTCCTCCGAGTGCAGTCATTAACGGCGAATGTGGCTGGGAGCCACTGCACCAGAACATAACGATTCAGGGGGCACTGTCTGTGGCAGGCAGTGCATGGCAATTCATCATAATCTACGGCCTGAATCCCCACACCACCAGCCCACCTCCTCTCCGCCTGCTCGACCACCCACCCACCCCATCACTCCCATGTGCTATTTATATCAGCAGGAATTAAAGCAATACATTCACATTGCTCCCCCAAACACCCCCTAAAGGCCCTGCCCAGCTTTGGGGGGTGGGGCTTCATACCTCCTTTCGCCATGCTCAAAGTCACAATAGCAATTTACTTTTTTAATCCCCTGGTGTCAAAGCCTCCAGTTGTGCACTCTCACCTTGTCAAGTGCTCTGCAACAGTCCCGCCACGCTGGATGGAACATTCTCCTTTCTGTAGTTAACCGTGTTGAATGGTCAGGGTAAAGTAATGGGAAAATCTTTAGAACACGGCGATAACGGCAACGGGGGGGTGCACGGGGGTCAAGCACATGATGAAGTTCATATTGGACTGCTACGGGGGCCGATTCATGTTCAAGACAACGGTCAGCACCAAGACTGGGGTAATTAATTCTGCAGCGAGAGGGGCCATACACTGGATCATTGCTGCAGTGTTTCTCCACTACACTAATTTGTTTTTAATGAAAATCTGAATGAGGCAATATTCTTCCATTAGCGCAGGCAATTAATAAAGCAGTAAACAAAGAGGGCAGGGCTACAGAGCTATGTGGAGTAAACAATTCAAAATATAAATATAATATATAAATAGCTGGGTACGGATTGGTGGTGATTTGATTCCCAGTTGGGGCTATGGATAGCCATTTGTGGTTTTTTGTGTGTGGTATGGGGCAGCAATTCTTCTTCTTGTGCTCTTTGTTTGTGTTTGTGTGTGTGTGTGTGTGTGTGTTTCTGAGTGCTTTTGTAAGACGGGCAGACTCGGCTGGTTACATGAAAACATGAAGATTTGCTCCAAACCCCCCCCCCCCCCCCCCCCCCTCGGGGGAGTAACAGGGTGAGGTGGCCGCCGTTGTTCGCAGCCAATTCACTGATCACGCCAAATGTCCATGAATAAATAATGCTGGCTTTGGCTGAGTGAGGGGCTGCAGTGTGTGTGTGTGTGTGTGTGTGTGTGTGTGTGTGTGTGCTAGGGGGTGCCTTTCTTGAGGGCGTCACCCTCGTGTTTTCTAGCCTTGAGAGGAGCCCATTTGTTTTCCATCCTGTTGGTGAGAGCGGCCACTGGGGGATATTCAACCTCAAAAGCCATTTGCACTCTAGAAGGCTGCGTGCACATCAACTAGCTGATCCCCCCCCCCCCCCCCCCACACACACACACACAACCTTTCAAATATCACAGCTGGATGCTAGTATGGATGTGCACCGTGGAGGGGACACACACACACACACACACACGTAAACAAAAATCCATTACCATCTTTTCCATCACCTCTTTCCATCACCTCTCGTTACTGTGCTTAGCTGTTGTTCTTTTATGTTGCACACCCAGAGATTCCTGGAGATGAAAAGGGAAGAGAAAACTTACCGGCTGCGTGTGGAGTACCGGTGTCAAGAAATTGCTGGCGTGCCTTGTGCTGTTTGCTGCTATGCGCTGCTCTGCTCTGTGGCGGCGACGGGTCGGGATGAAAGCGGAGGTGATGGCTGAGGGAACATCACTGGTGACAGACAGGAATAAACACACAGGTTATCCAAAGGTTAGTCTGGAGGCATTGTTAAGACAACATATGCCCTCCATCCTCCCTCGCCCCCGAGACGATCTGCCACCTGATATTAGCCCCGGTGCCATGATAAGCGTAATGGCTGCCATCAATTGTCCATTTTATGAGACTAAATGGTGATGGCCTGCTGTAGACTGGATTAAGATTTGCCCTTGTAAGTACTCAAGGTTAACCTTGAGAAATTAATGGTACCACTGCACCCTCGAGTTACTGTGATTGGCCCACAGAGTGAGGGGCTTGACACCCAGCATACTGTACATGTCAACTCACTGACCACTTGAGGTGCACAGAGACTTAATTTTCTGTATTTGTGTCTCTATCTGTTCAAGCAACAAAAAGATATTCACAGAGGACAGGAAGTGGTCATTTTTTGCACCAGACATCCCTTTAAATCAGCAAATGTGTTTGATATGCATTGGCAATGGAATTGTTGTGTCTTGTACGCATTAAATTGATTGAGTATTGAGATAAATTATAAGTTATGACATTAATTTCATAAGCCACATACTGTATATTGTCTTTTTTCTTGATGAATGGTCTGAACTCCAACTCCTTTCCTTTAGTTGAAGGACATACAAGTCTTGGTGGGGTGTTAGTGGACGCCAATTGAAAATTCAGTGAAACCTGTGGCTGATACAAACGGCATGTTAAATGTATGAATATTGACTGAAATACAAGGTAAAGTTAATATTTCACCATTTTACCTCTGACTGCTATGTGTGGACTTGGTGGCAACTATAGCAATGATCACATTGATATCAATAACATCATGAAGCTGACTTCTTCTGACTAACAACAAGCAACTTCAGTCAGAAGAAACATCTCTCAATTATCTGTGCTTTGCTGAATAAAGGTACATTCCTAACACCCAGCCTAATTTTGTGTGATAATTATAATCATCTTTTTTGTTACAACCCAGTCATGCACAAAGCCATATATGGTCCACATGTCAGTTCTCCCTTGCGGTTGTTCAGGGTTGTTTGCACAAGTGTCCTGGAGATCATTCTCCTGGAAAAAGCCGTCCGCAGACGTTGGACAGGAGACGGGGAGGACTGCCAGAGTTGACATCCATAGCCCCAGGGAGCCCATGTCTTTCACAGGGACTCTGAACTCCATGGGCTGCTATCAGACACACGGATTTCTCTCCCTCTCACATATAACATAGGCTACACCCCCCGTCTCTTTCTCTCTCCCTCTCTCTCCTTCCCTTTCTCCCTCCTTTTCTTTCTTTCTCTCCCTCTCTCTCTCCCTCCCTCTCTGTCCCTCTTTTTCTTTCTCTCTCTCTCTCTCTCTCTCTCTCTCCCTCTCTATCTCTATCTCCCTCTCTCATAGCTCCAGCCCTTCCACAGCCCCTTGGGGCATCACGTGGGCCAGACTATGGATTTGTTCAGAGTCCAGCGAGGCTTGTGGAGTGACATTGCATGAAGCCGGAGGAGTCCTCGGGCCGACAGAGACTTACAAATGCACTGAAGTGTTCAAGTAAAGGGAGGAAATCCTTTTTGCTTCTCACGACGTAGCAGCTGAGCAGGCCGGAGCACGAGCCCAGTTTGAGGATGGCAGAGGAAGTGTATGGATGAGATTATCCTGCCTGGGATTTGAGTGGGACTTACAGCTCAGGCTGAGGAGAGGTGGACATACAGATGGATCTACCTATGCTTCAAATAGGGGGGGAGAGAGTGGCAGAAAGAGAGAGAGAGAGATACATGAACACAAACAAAAAAATTATATTAGTTTTCCTTACAGGTAAACTACCCGTAAAATTCAGTTATTTTATTGTTCTTCCTACAAAGGATACGGTTAATCTGACGACTGAAGCTAAAACAGATATGTGATCACATTCACAGTGATATTTGCACTGTCTATCTACATGCCACGATGTAGGCTGATACTTCATGTTTATTTAGAGTGCTACTGAACAAATATATCTATCTGCTATGAACTCCTCTCGCTCTCCCTACAGCCGGTCTATGCTACTGTAAACATGACTTTGCCATAGTGTGTTCATTCCCATTAGTTTGTTCTGATTTGTTGGACAATTTGTTGACATTAACAGATGCAACCAGACCGTTTTTGCCAACTGTCATCATAGCCAACACAGCTAAGAGAAATGAGATTCCTTTTTCATGTTAACTTTTTCTCCAGTGTTAACTTTTTTTTTCACCAACCTCCCTATAATAGTTTCTTTCAGGCAAATTGTTTTGTTGGGGGTACATATATCATCAAACTGCCTTGTACTTGTCTAGATGGAGCAAGCACAGGAATCACAGGGGATCCAGAGCTTTATCCTGACTGACAACATGCATTGTTGTGTCAGTATTGTGCACACTCAGTATGGAATGCATCATCACATTTCATGTGTCCCTGGTCATGTAATCCGACATGGCGAAGATCATACAAGACGACACACAATGTCAAACACAGAGCCACGCCTTGGTGAGAGAGCTAGCCAGCACGAGGCCAATGTGCTTCATGGCTGTGCTAGTCGGCAGTCTATTTTTGTCCCTCTAATCAAGGCAGCGCTAGGAAGAGTATCAAATGAAGTTAAACGCTTTTAAATTTTCCTCTTTCTGCCGAGGCACCAATCGTGTTCTTTTGATCTTAAATAGACCACTCACTACTTGCTCCTCATCAATGGCAGATCACTTTAATTAGTCTAGGACAAAAGGCTGCAGCGTCGAGCAGAGGTGCTCCCTAATTGGAAGTGACTGGTAGATATTTTATGGTTGTCTTTAAATATTCATACGCGTAAAGTCTGGGTGCTGAAGCGAGTACAGGGGAAATACATTATATAACAGGATGCCAACGAGGCATACACTGAGGCAGGGTTGGGGGGGGGGGGTCTTCAGAAAGGATTCGCTTCCCAAGTCTCTCTAATGTTTTATAGCCAAAGCCCTCTCAAATAAACATGGCACATCCTGGGAACTATTCTAAATGTTTGGGGACCTCATGGAATGTCCCCATCAAATTTAAGCTGGTGTTTAATCTATCTATCTATTTAATTAATTAATTATTTATTTATTTATCGAAAACACCTACAATGTTCTCAGACTTTGCTAGCCATTATGGCGTAATTGCACTTGCATTGTACCGTACTTGAGGTATAGGAAACTAAATAATGCACTAATCTGCTCCCAATTACTGGGCTAAATAGGAGACTGCACCACAATGGAGCTTGAAAATGAAGGAAGAAAGGCACGACCACAGCCTCTTGTTTTCTCAGGGAAGCTCAGAAAGGATGTTAAGTGTGCTCAGGATGCAGATTTCCCGGCGATCACCACGCCAGTAGCACCAGCAAGGGAAATCCACACTTGTCTCCAAGATGGCTGCAGCCCCTGTATCCACCTGAGCTGTGGGTGATTTGGTTTTAAATTAATGAACAATAAAATCAATCAACTAGATCAGAATATTCAATCAATGGCCCAATTACAGGTAATTTAATGCCTCAGTTGGAATTGATTCTATTTATTATGTGGCTGTGAATTAATCAAATCCGAATGGTCTGACGGCAGAGGCAGTGAGGGAGGCCACTGTGCTTCTAAGTGCTACGAGGAATTCTTTTGCTTCCTTCACGATGAGGCCATTCCTCATTGGAAAGGCAGAAGCGCTATCTTGCCATGCACATGTCCTAGCTTCATAAACTAACATTGAAGAGTTGGAAAAAAAACCTAGAGGCAGGATAATTTGATTGCAATTCCAGACCAAATCACTATTGGGAAAAGGACTCACCAGAGACCTTGTGCACATTTATGCTACCAATGTCGCTATTAAACAATAAGCCATATCCAAGCCTTGCAAATGCAAATGTTTCTGTGTATACTGATTGCAGTTGCAATACATTTGAGAGGCTATGAAAAAACAGCTCGACAAAACCCAGGCTGGCTGCATTAAAACCAATTTGCATCAGAGCGTACAAAATCTATTGTAGAATGCAAAGTTCCCATTGTGGCGGGGCCACGTTCACACATAATGCACTTTGAGAGCCTATCCGTCAGTGCAGGTAATTACTGTCTAAACAAGTCCTCAGCCACCAACCCTGTGTCTCGCTACCAAGATTAATACTGCATATCATCCACAGTCTCGCTCCGACTCCCCTTTTAATCCTGCAGAGGGAAGTTCTCCCGTCCCGTCTTATACGGTGGCCCCACTTTGCCTCGGTTCAATTAAACTGGAATCGCCAAAGGAGCCAGTGAAACATCGCACTTTGGAAAAACTGTTTAGGGGAAAAACCAACAACAACAACAACACAACAACAACAACAACACAACAACAACAACAAAAAATCCTGAAATGGAATGAAATCTACCTGCAGTCAGAGGCACTGTGGAAGTACTCCTGATCTACCAGCTCTCTACTAAGGGGGAAAAAGGGCTGGCCAAAATGTCTGTTCAGCAAGATTATAGTAATCAAGCATGTCAATAATCAGAAGTACAATCAAGTAAAGGCTGCTGAGGTGGATCTCCCAGCCATTATGTTGACAGTCATTTGCACCATACCTCTGTACTTACTTTGCTTCTAAGTATATTATGTTTGGCATTGACTGAAGAAGAATAACGGTATAGAAAATAAAGCCAGTCCACACGTTTTTGTATGTGCCACACCCGATAAAGGCTCAAGAGCTGTAATACATATGAAAGGCTTAGCGAATCAATTCCAGCCCACAAAAATGGCCTCTGCTGGATACTCCATCTCATACATATCTTTTTTCATAGGTGGGCATTCAAGATACTTTTCTGCAGAAAGAGAAGCCTTACACGGGGGAAAACTCTCGAGCACTTCAATTCAGCACTGTATCAAACCCAGTGCGCTGGTTATACAGAGCGCATTTGGAGATGAGCAGGAGAGAGCCACTTGTGTTTGGCAGGGGTTTGCATCATGCGCCTTTTGTACCAATGTCTGCAGTGTCGCATATCTTAACCCCGGACAAATGGGAGATCTTGCATCAATGTTGCAGAGTTGGGGTGGTAGCTCTCATGGTGGAGCCAAGAAGGAAGTGGATTCGCCGCAGGGACAGTGGCAGTGGTGGGGATGGGGTGAGGCTAGTGTGGATGGGAATAGGCTGATGTGGATGGGACAGGATGGATGGTGGGGGCTTTTGCTAGACTGTGACAACCAGAACACCTAAGCCAAACTTGCCTGGTATGCTGGACCTCTCTGAGAGGTGCTGGGGGAAAAATGCAAAGCAATCAGGGTGATGTGACAGCGACTGACAGTACTGACAAAACTGGGCCAGCACTGTCAGGACTGACAACCCAAAATAACACTCTCTCTCTCTCTCTCTCTCTCTCTCACACACACACACACACACCCACACGCAGCAAAAAATAATACATCAAGCCCTTTATTCATATCAGTTCAGCAGAATTCAAAATGGAGGAATAATCCCTTATGATGCACAGTGGTGAGGCGAAGCTGAGTTCAGCTCACAGCCAAAACCGCACCGTGGTTGGAGCTGAGCAGATCTAATGTGTGTGCAGATCTGCGGTGCAGGCCCAGGCTGTGTGTTGGGTGGAGGTGTCTAGGTGGAATGGAGTCAGGGTGGTGAGGGCGTCGAGCAATCAATACCCGGCTGATGGCTCTAAATTTATCAGCCTCCGAGCGGCGTGTCTGCGGGGGTGACTCTGTCTTTCCCTGCTTGAGCCGCTCTGAAGACCTCCTCTGCCAGCTCCTTCTCTCTCTCTCCCTTCCTCTCTCTCTCCCACTTTCTCCCTCCCTCTTTCTCTCACTCCATCTCCTCTTCTTTCCTTCCTCTCTCTCTCTCCCTCTCCTTCTCTCTCTCCTTCCTTCTCTCTTGCCTCCCTCTCTCTCTCTCTCTCTCTCTCTGTCCCTCCCTCCTCCTTCTCCCCTCCCCCAGCTCCTTCAGAGTATGGCTTAGCCCCAAATCTTCCCCGCTCCTCTCGTTATCATACAAATGAAAAAGTAGGGGGTGAACGAGTGGGAAAGCAATGCTGCTCCCTCCGTGTGCGGAGGATAATGCCAGACCTTCGGCTCCTGTTTACTCTTTCTGCCTGACGCTGACCTTTTTTCTGCGTACCTCATTAGCACCTTTGAGTGTGAGAAAAAGAGAGACCGATGGCAAGGGAGAGAGAGAGAGAGAGAGTGGGAGGGAGGGGAGGGGGTGTTTTCCAAGGTGTTTTGAGGATTTGTATATGATTTGGTGGAACGGGAAGTGTGTTTGTATGACACTCTGTCTATGCTGAGGGTGGGTGAGTGTGTGTGTGTTCGTATGTGTGTGTACTCCAAGTATGTTTGTGTCACACTCACTGTGTATGCTGAGGGTGTGTGTGTATGGATGTGTATGTGTGTGTGTGTGTGTACGGTAAATGTGTTTGTGTCACACTCTGTATGCTGAGGGTGTGTGTGTGTGTGTGTGTTGGATGTGTAGGTGTGTGCATTGTTGTATTGGTGTGTGTGTTGCATGTGTAGGTGTGTGCTTTGTTGTATTGATGCATTGGTGTCCTGGCTGCTGCTGCTAGTAGCCAGCCATGTGATCTTGATGGATTGTGGTCCAGTGTTTCCTTCTTCAAGCTGTCTCTGCAGCAGCTGCTCTCTCTCTTTCTCTCTCTCTCTCCCTCCCTCTCACACTCTTTCTCTCTCCCTGCTCTGTGTTGATAGGGAGACCTCATATTCCTGTGGCTTATGCACTCACCTCCCCCACCCCCCTCCACTCTGGGTTGGTTTGCTGCAAGCTGAGTTGCACAAACATCTCCTTCATGGCTCTCCAATCTTGTGCGAGGACAGACCTTGCACGTTGCTCGAGCGACTGAATCATGGCCTGATCATAAAGCACAGATCTGGAAATGATCTCGTGGATGGCAGCCGACGACCATGTGAAATGGCGCTGGCTCGTTCGTTTGGTTTTTAAATGCTGAGGTGGAATTGTTTAGCGGCAGGCAGGCAGGCAGGCAGCACATTTGCCAGGCTGTGTGGCCACTGAAGTAATCCTTCAACATGATGCACTCTGCACATGCCAGACGCTCGCAATGGATGAGTCCGGATCCTTTCTGGAATGCCGCGCAAGCTCCCGACCAACCAGAGCTCGCAGCATAGGCCGTCGAAAGAGTTTCTGCTTCCTTCACCATTGTTTTTTAAGGACGGTATCTCAAAAATCACAAAATACGCCACAAATGTATCTAATACAGAAAGTGAGAGAGTGAGGCAATATTGCCTTACCGCTGTGTATTGAGTTCCACTCTGCTGTGTAGACGGAAGCTTATAAAGAGAATAAAGCCACAGAGAATATAGTGCGAGGTAGACAATAAAGCAATGTAATTGGTTTACAAGCGGGCCTACAACAAGTATAAGATATCTGGGTGCGAAAAGCTGTGTTTCTTTTGCTTGGAGCACACTACTACCCTGATCTCTCCATATCCCTCTCCTCCCACTCCCCCCCTTCCTTCTCTCTCTCCTTCTTTGGTCCTTTCTCTTCCTTCCTCCATCACAATCCCCTGAACAGACTGCAGAGTAGCCTTGAGCTAGTGCACATTTTATTCCACGCATTTTTAAAGAGAAATTAATCAACTGACCCCGGCTTCCTTCGTGAAACATCACCTGACTCACCACTCTTTCACACTTGACTTTTATTTTCCATTTTTTTTTTTTTACTCTCACGTTGTTGTTCTTGCTTCCAGCTGGTAGAAACCACCCACCAGATGGCTTGATTTGCCTAGAAAATATTTACCCTTTTCCCTTGAATGTGTTGGATTTAGCTAGAGGACAAACTGTCTGATTGCTCACCCACTATGGTGTTGAGTGGTATAGCGGGAGAGAGAGAGAGAGAGAGAGAACACTGGCAGATGCAGACACACAAACTGGACACGGAGGGCTGCAATCCATAGGTGTCAATCTGTCCAGATGCAAACGCTGCAATCACGCTGACTGCACCGAGACCGAAAATTAATTGTTTCCCAATGGCTGTCGGCTTAAGCATGACGGCTCATTGAGGTAGGAGTTTCCATGTGATCCCCCAGTGGGTTCTTTGCCCCAGGAGACAACGAGAGAGAGAGAGAGAGAGAACTCTGTAAATCAATGACCATGGGTCCTTGCCTATTGGGAGTGAAAGCATGCATGTGACACTTGGGCTGTGTTGTTAGCATTATCTAAAGTGTAATGGATTAGTCAATTGCATCAGCGTCTGTGCGATTGAAGCATAAAAAATAATTATGATGTGGTCACTTGGGGTCATCAGCAGAGGATGGAATAGTGTTGAGGATACATATTGATGAATATTATCGATGAAAACGTCTACATGGTAGCAAATGAAATTCTCTGCTTCACTGTGCAGCGACCATGATTACTAAGGGGTGTGTGTGTGATCATCAACGTCTGCCACGACAAATTCTGCTCACAGACCGGACCGCGGTCCATCAGCACGGCTTCTGTTTCTTTCAGCATTGCTCTTGGTCATTGTGCCTGTTGCCTCTGTCTTTCTACCGGAAGTCCCATGAGGGCAAGGTGATGGCCAAGAGGGTAGTGTCGCAGCTCACGGTAACAGAGCAGATATTGGTCCCTCGGCCTCTTTCCCTCTCACAAGAGGGGAGACACTCAGGGTTGTGTGAAGCCTACGTGTGTATTTGTGTGTGTGTGTGTGTGTGTATTTGTGTGTGTGTGTGAATTTGTGTGTGTGTGTGTGAGTGTGTGTATTTGTGTGTGTGTGTTGGGGATGAGCATTCATGCAGCACACAGCAGCGGCGCAACTTCATCACCATAAAAGGTATCCCTGTGCGACTACAGTTTTATGAACCTGGGACCCCACAACTGGTTCGGCTTTTATATGGAGCTCTTCCATCAGGCCCGTACATCTCATAAAGCATGCCAAAGACCTTATATAATGCCGCTAACCGTGCACATAAGGAGATATGATCAGTCTCCGGCAATAAAGGATTTCCCAGGCGGATGGAGCGGTGTCCTGCGGTAAGGGCATGCCATCAGTCACTGTGTCTGCCGCACACGTCCAACTTTAATTGTGACAGGTGAATAAGGAGAGTCATTAAAATGGCAGGTTGAAGATTTCTGCTGATTCATTCATCACAGCGGCAAAAAAGAGAAAGGAGAGATCAAATACATCTCTTTAGAGATAACCTGTAGCCACATTCCGATGAAGAGCTGGAGGATATTTCAAAAGAAGTGTCCACTTCACTGACTCCAGCATATGAGAGAGCGATGATAAGTCACAAGGGATAATTTTTGAGGACTCTTTTGGGATCCATAACTCGAAATAATCATCTTTCAAAACTCCACTTGTGGCCATTCTAAAACTATTTTTTTTTTCTTGGAGTGAAGCATACCACTTGACAAGAATTCTTTTTTTCTTCCATTTTTCAAAGAAGGCCTCTTGAGACTTGTGTATGCGTTGTTGTGCTCAGAACTCTGACATTCAAACTCACAAGGTATTCCCACACATGCAAACCGTATGTCTGGTTACCTTGAACAACCGATTATGCGGGCTGTCTAATTTGACATACTCCTCATGTGTGAGCAGGTTCCATCCATTTCTGTCCTTACGAGGCCACAAAAACATGGTTGTGCATTATATTAATCTAATTCCACAGCAGTAATGTGGCAAATCTAGCAGCAGCTGTCAGTGCTTTATATAGAAGAGCCCGAGGCAGGGGAAGCTGCAGTGCAGTGAGTGCAGGGACTGAATTACAGCAAAGCCCACCAGCATACTATAGATCTCTCTCTTTCTCTCTCTCTCTTTTCTCTCCCTCCCTCTCTTTTTCTCTCTCACTCTGCCTCTCTTTTCTTCTCTCCATCTCTGCCCCGTTCTCTCTTTTCTTTGTCAAAACAAACACTCTCTGCTGAGCATTGTTCCACTGGCCCGACAATAACGGCTTTATGGGACTGTATACGCACGCGGAGGCCAACTGCACGCGTCCAGTTGTACAGTTGGCCCATCTCCCTCCCCTCTTCAGGTAACAGCGCTGTGACCTTTAATCTTTAGTGTGTGGATAATTGCAGGCCTGAGGGAAAAGCAGAAAAAATATGGAGGAAGTGCATGTGTGGTTGTTTGGTGGTTGGAGGGCGGCAGTGGTGGCGGTAATAATCCCAACCCCAATTTCTCTTCAGCGTTCAGATCTATCGACGGCTGCTGCCTTGCCACGTGCATCAGGGGAACAAGACTCAGACTTGACTGTAACCTGGCCGCCACTGCCTCATTTTTGTGCGAGAACAAAAGGGTACACAAAAAACAATTGAGGAAAAGGTTAATGTATTCAGAGTGCCTTATCTACATTGCGGAGTGACTTGTAATACCGACAGAACCGCACTGCTTTTGTGCGAGACATCACTACCTTAACACCTCCTTAATTGGATGTGTGAAGTGAATTTGAAAGGAAATGGGGTCGGTCGCTTGTCGACAAACCATGCAATACATGTCCGACAGTCAAATCAGCACATATTTGACCATTACAAATTAAGGCTCAGTGAGAAAAAAAATGCCTGATAGTCACAGCGTAAGACAGAACTGACCTGAGATTTTTTCATTCTGCAATAAAAAAGAAAGCTGAAGGCTGTCTCTTGTTCCCGTTGTGTGATGCATCAGTGTCATCTTGAAAGAATGTGAGGAAGAGAGCCTCCTGAAGGGTGGTAAACTCTACATTGTTGTGTGTGCACGCCCTTTCCTGGGTGTTATAGCAAACTGAAATGCCATTCATGGCTTGCGGGTGATTATTGTGGAGCTCTTGCTCAGTTTATGACGATACTCGTACCTCTACAGATAACATGTTGACAACAGTGAGCCATTCTTTCACACAAGCCTACGTCACAGACCACTTGGAGGCGCAAACAATATATAAGTTGATTTGACTATCAGTGATTAATACACCCCACCACTCCCCCCCTCCCCCTAACTGGCACGACGGCGTGCCACTGCAAAGTAACTGGTTTTAACATCAAAAAAATCTAGACTGGAGTAACTCAACATTTGACACCTCCGATAGGTTTACTCTTCTAAAGACGTCAAATAGCCTGTTACCAAATTGATAGCCAAGGAGCCAGACGTGAACACACATGGATGGCTATAAAAAGGGTTCTTTCATTATACAAATGAACATGATAAAATACTTTTATAACCCTTGAGCCAGCTTCTTTCGATCTCAATGGCGATGCAGCATTTGTTTGCACCTCCAACAGCATGACATAGCCTACCTTGTTACCGCCTGGTTACCCCCCAAAAACAGCCACAGATGCATGTATGTTTGTGTGAAAGAATACAGTGGCTGAACTGACTGCACCTTTTACAACCAGTCTTGGTGGAGCACATACATGGCTATCTTATAAACATGAGATAAATGGAAGTGTAGGTTCCAAACTTAATGGCTTTCTTTCACACAGTTGCTTGGCAGCCAATCTCGATGGATGTTTTATCAGAAGGAAAGAAATCGAATTACATTTAGTTTCTGGTTATTCAAGGTCTTTTTAATCACATGCCATAAACCGTTTCTGTTCTTTCTGCAACAGACCAATCGTCAGATGTACAGTAATACTGCATTGATTATCAAAGCCATTAGCTGCATTTAGCACATGATGAGTGTGAAGTCCCAACTTGCTGAATAAGAGCTAGGAAAGGTTCAGCCACCAATCTGCAATCTGTGAGTAAATTAGTAAACTGCTATGGGTGTATGGATAACATGGCCATTTACGGTTTATATTTTATAATATTACGTTTTTCCTTCCCATGTGTTGAGTGCCAAAAACGTAATATTACGTTTTTAGCTTCTTTTTTTTTAAATTACGAAACTAGACACTCTATTGATATATGATTTTGGGAACTCTGTGATGAATGGAAATGAAATATATGACGATCGAAAACTCATGAAAACGCAAGATCTGGACATTTTATCTGGACGTTTGATCTTAACTCGGCTTTTGATGGTTGCTGCTTTGTTTCGAATCAGTCACTGATTAGCCTATCAGTGACATGCACGCCAGGTCAAAATCAGGTCATTTATTTTCGTGGGTTTATCACTAGGTGGCAGGTCTCCTTAGATCTCTTCCCAGAAACACTTCTCAGGTGCTGAAGGGAGAAATGAAAAAGTCGAAGAAAAAGATATTGCAGCAGGTGCGTTTTCGCCAGACAACGCTGGATGAGTCCACCTTTCTACTAAGACAAGATGACTCTGACCACGACAGGTCAAAAACATTACAAGGAGTGACTGAACACCGTGCTGAGGAGGGAGTTCCATCTCCACCACGAGCCGGGCCTAGCGGAGTGGGTGGTAGGCCGAGTCGCGCTTGCAAGAGGGCACGCCCTTGCCAGAGTGCCGAATATGTCGGTGATAGTGACTCATAAAAGACGCAATATCTCCATTTCTAGAAAAAAAACAGGGATTTTGATGAAAACTAGCCACTGTTTAGCTTGGGATTTCTCAGGAACAGAGGCGTGTAGAAATACACGGTTTGCACCCACTGAGAGCTTAAAGTCTCACCTTTCAAACGAGCCATTGTATGTTTTCATAGCTATAATACAGAATATGCTGTGGCTGTACAAAAATCATCAACAATGGTCTAGATTGCTGGCACTCTAGGACAAAGCTTCCGAAAACAGCTTGGCATTCAATGAGTTAATGCATGAGTAAAATGTTTTTCTGGTGGGTAAGGCCAATCCCACTGTAAAACTGTAATAAATGGAATTTGTTGGTTGCATGCATAGACTACACTACGGGGTGGTGGTAGTGTAGTGGCTAAGGAGCTGAGCTAGCATGCAGTAGTCTGAAAAGTTGTGGGTTTAATATCTGGCAATTGTTCACATAGATTTGTTTCTCGAGGTCACAGAGTAGGCTACTGTCGGTATGGGAAAAAACGAAAGCTACAGGGCAACACTCAGGGGGCGTGACTTTAAAAAGGGACAATAACTCTTGTATTATAATTGACATGTAGGCCTAAATCCCTTTGGATCTGCTAAATGAATGTAAATGTAAAATGTCCACTTTAGCTACACTGACTTGCCTTGATATCTTGCTTTAACCATATCAGTCCAGCGGTATTCTTCTTAAGGTTGCTTTCCTTTACTGTAGAAAATCAGAGCGACCTTAGACACAGCATTCCTGTCGTCTAAGCTATTGGCTGCTGAAATATCCGCATGGTTGAGTTTAAACACTGCAACGCTACACTTCAGGTTCTTCAGTCCTCTAGGTCAGGCTATTAACCGATGTGCTATTGAAGCACCATTGAAGTCCAGCATTTATTTTATTTACAGTTGCCTCAGGGAAGCGTGATAAATCCATTTGATCGTTTCTCCACTATTTGGGTAGATAGGTAGATTTCCTTGCCAGGTAAAGGCCTGGTAACCCCATGGCCAGTATTACAGTGACTTGTGCTTCAGACCTCTGGTGTTTTGATGTAGCCTGTAGGTTTGTAATTTCTGAATATTTGTTTTTGTGACACACTGGGCATGTGTATCTGCTTGAGCTCTACAATAATTTCTGAACAGCTGAAACAACCATTACACTCGACACAGGTGAAAGCATGTACAAGAAGACTACTAACACAATATTAGGCATTAGTGTCAGTGAAAGGCACTAGACTGAAAATGACCAGAATAAACCAATGATAGTTGAAAAGACCTGATAGTCTACACTTCCACACCCTGACCTCTTTCTCTGTACATCTCCCTGTTCGCTACACTAACTGATTCACTCTCCATGGAAAGCTCATTAACCGAGTCTGAATCTTTGAATTTTAAGTTTGTGCTGAACAGTGCAGAACAAAGGCTCCATCATTATAGGCCCTAGAGGTCCTGAAACACTCACTAATTTTACATTGGTCAGGGAGGACGCGTCATTGGGGGTAACCAGGAGTAAGATGAAGCTGTTAAAACCCAGATAGCGTCCCCTAGCTAATCTGTCTATATTCTCACATAGACAACATACTGTACTGTAGATGTTGTGAAAGAAAACAGTATAGATTTGTACATATACAACACAAAATCTTGGGTATTTGATGTGAAATGAACATACAATCTCTACAATAAATGTACTCCTTCAGGTTTTTGTAAAACATGCCCCTTTTTTATATTAATCATCAAATGTAGGTTTCATATCAACATTACTAATAATACATTACTATGATGAATATGATAATAATTGCAAAACTTGTCACGTGCTCAACTGAACACTGCCTCCCAAATGCAAACAATGTTTGTTTAGTTACACAGAACGTTCACAGATGCAGGCAAGTGGTGACACATTTTTCACTGTCATTTTCTCACGTTTTTTCATTTCAATGGCTGCATGAGCTTGTTAAAACCGCCACGGAAGACAACATTTCTACTTCATCATCCTCTGCACTCCGAGGAGCCGGATCATGTCAGGGAGGGAACCGGTTCCACCCTTCTCCTACTGCAAGAAAATAATCCCAGATGCAGCCAGGGCTGGCATATAACACGATAGTGTCTCCTCAAATTCCCTGACTCATTTGTTTGTGTCTGCATGCTGAATGTTTTTCCCCCATCTCTCCGTTCATGAAGGCCTGTGGGCTTTGATGGAGGAGTAATATCTTCAAAACAAGCAATGCAACTGCGTATTTAATTGAGTGAGACTGGAGATATTTAGCATGCTTTATTTTGGATTCGCCACTATTCATCTCAATTTATAATAGGGAGCGGGAATAAATCTCCGGTTGTAATTGCATCAAGTCATATGCAGAATGTGATGAGGATTCCAGACTTCTAAATGTATTGACAGATGGAATAGTCCTGCTTAACCCCACTAAAGATTATAGAAGTAACTAGAATGTAATGCCAGAGGAATTACATGTACAATAGTGGATGGAAAGCTGCTAAAGTTGGTGGGGAAATTCCTGGAAAAAAAACATTAAATCACTTAATCATTGAGTTCATACAAGCCCTCGTACCAAAAGACCTTGTGTGTCAAGGCGTTCTTGAGATATAACACTCAAGGTGTTCATTGACTTGACATTTGACCTCCCACATCAATTCACTTCATCTTTGAATCCATACAAATACTCATACCAAATTTCAGGCATGTATGTCAAGGAATTCTTGAGACATTGCACTCAGAGTGTTCATTGACTTGACCTTTGACCTCCAACATCAACTCACTTCATCTTTGAGTCCATACAAACACTTGTACCAAATTTGAAGCATATGCGTCAAACCGTTCTGGAGATATAATGCGCAACGCATGAGATATGGCTGTGACTTTTATTTTGACACACGGGAAACTTAAACAGGATGTGTAGTTTTAGGGAGCACCTGATTGTATGCATTAGAAGCTGAGACAGTTGATTCACAGGTGACACCTGTGCCAGTGTTCTAATTGACCGATCCCAAGCTCCTCCTCCCATTGTCAGTCCCATAGTTACTGTTGCTAAGTCGGACAAGTTTGCAGGAAAGTGTGCAAGAACCAAGGGGGCAGGCGAACGTTCGGAGAGCGTAGACACTATGGCTGATCTGAGGCTAAATAGTAGACCAGTTCACCTAGCCATCCCATTGAAGCCCATTCAATGTTGGCGCCACTTTGACATCAAATAACGTTACAGTTGAAGCGTTTTAAGCCTTTATATGAACTTTTTCTATTTTCGGAGTAATACAACATTGTGTAATTGGCGTCATAACCTCGTAACTGACTTAACGGCTGAGTAATAAACTTTTTTCCGAAATCAATGCTAAAGTGACATAATGAGCATACAGCCAGAGCGGGTGAAAGCGTCGCACAGGAGCAAAATAACCGTATTCTCTGTATAAGAACGAAAGCATCGGAGCACAACATTTCAGCGAAGTTTTGATGGATTGACAGTAGCCTAGGCTATGAATGTGGCGAGTGCTGTTTATGTTAAATCACATTTATCTACGAACAACTAGGACATTTAGAACAGTAATGTAGACATGGTGGTGACGAAGTAAGTGGCTACCAATCTCTCGGTGCAGCTATCACAAGAGTTACACGAGTCAGACTACGTGCCTATGTTACATTTACGTCCCCTGAGCCTGCGCAGAAAGCCTCGTCGACCAACAGGAAACAGTTGAAATTTGCTTCACCCGACTCGATTGACGTCTACGTGATGACTCTGTCCATATCTTTTACTGTCTATGACGAGAACGCGTGTTCAACATGGGGACGCAGAACCCCCATTTAGCCGAGTGCAACAGTGTATGCTGGATTTCTGGGCGTCAAGTAATATTGATATATTCAAAAAACAGAGGTCAGAAAGGCCTTCAGTATGCAGAAGGACACATTCACAATGTCCGCTGTCATCAACGAGGTGGAACACCACAAATTGAGGACAAACAAATCCGGTGTCGTGGATCTTAATGGGATGCATGTTAACTGGATAAACAATTAGCATGTTATCCCGAGCAGGTAGTTTACCTTATTTGCTGCAGATGTGACTCTGATTCAATAAACAGGTCTGTGCAAACATATGGTGTTGACGTGTCCATAACAAAATCTAACCATATTTCGAGGATTAATAGAAGACGGGACCAAGTGTGCTGCAGATCCAATTGGTTTCCACGCAACTTGGGAGAGTGACTTCTTAAGCAGCTCATGTTGGGGAGGTGGAGAGATAGCTTCTCTTCGGTCGGCCGATTATGAAGGTATATTGGGTGCAAAAATGGCGAGCACATTTAACTGCAGATTTTGCATGTGCACACTAAAGTCATAAATGTGTAACAGTAAAGTTGAAGTTGTACATATTTTTTTTATATCTTGTTAACACAAAATAGGGGCTACGGGTTCACAAATACTTTTTACAGGTACACAAATCCTATCCTGTGAGTAGCAACTTTCAAGAGTCATGCACTCGACACTTTTGCTCCAATCGTTGCAGCACAGTTGGTGCGAAACACATTTGCACATCCGTGTTTCATAATCTGAGAACATGCACAACATTGATGTGAACTAATGCATCCGAAGTTGTGCATCTGTGAAATAATTTCTCATTAATAAAATTCTACAGATCGCTTTGATTTTCTTGCACGACTACAAGTCAATTGATACAAGTGCTCGAATCTGCTTCTACGAGTGACGATACTTTTGCTCCTGGCTAGGTGATATAATAGGATCAAAAAGATTTGTATGTGTGCACGTCGAGCGAATCGACACTGCAGAAAACAAGGCGGCCGGATCTGGATCGCGCTCAGACTACCATTGCCTGCTCATAAAGTAAGTAACCTCAGCATGTTTCCTTATCAATGAAAGACACACGATTTATAGCTTTTCTTTGCACAAAGCGAGGAAAAAATATTTGGTTCGGTGTTAAGTTTTACGACCTTATTAATGTCTGCACAGCAAACAATTGCTAACTTGCCTAGCACTATCCAATAGTCTTCGTGCAAGATACAAGTCAACTGTTCGAAAATTGCAGAACGATTGTGTCAGATTGTGTGTCCTAACGTTAACGATTTTGGACGGGCAGTGTTATATTTCTGTACTTCTAAACTAGTTATTTATCTAGCGATAGCTAGCTAGCTTGATCTGGCACTGGAGGATTTAGCAAGCAGGTAAGCTAAGCTAAGCATAGCTGTCATGATAATGTAAACCAAGAAACAAGATAACTTTCTTCATATTATTATCATGTTACTTACCTTATGAGCAGGCAATGGTAGTCTGAGCGCAATCCAGGGTCCAGATCCGGCCGCCTTGTTTTCTCGATCGATTCGCTCGACGTGCACACATACAAATCTTTTTGATCCTATTATATCACCTAGCCAGGAGCAAAAGGATCGTCACTCGTAGAAGCAGATTCGAGCACTTGTATCAATTGACTTGTAGTCGTGCAAGAAAATCAAAGCGATCTGTAGAATTTTATTAATGAGAAATTATTTCACAGATGCACAACTTCGGATGCATTAGTTCACATCAATGTTGTGCATGTTCTCAGATTATGAAACACGGATGTGCAAATGTGTTTCGCACCAACTGCGCTGCAACGATTGGAGCAAAAGTGTCGAGTGCATGACTCTTGAAAGTTGCTACTCACAGGATAGGATTTGTGTACCTGTAAAAAGTATTTGTGAACCCGTAGCCCCTATTTTGTGTTAACAAGATATAGAAAAAATATGTACAACTTCAACTTTACTGTTACACATTTATGACTTTAGTGTGCACATGCAAAATCTGCAGTTAAATGTGCTCGCCACTTTTGCACCCAATATACCTTCATAGCCGATAGCCTACTTATTATTTTGAATGGCTGCTTTAGAAGGAGTTCAAATAAACATGATAGAAGTGTATTGAAAAGAAACCATTCCGAGTTCAAACCCATACCAAGCATGACATATCTGCAGTTTGCAGACGTGATTTGTCTTGCACTAGACTTAATCAGTGCCCGCTTATGCTATAATTAATTTAAATGTGGGCTATGTAGTAGCCTAGGTCTAGGCTAATATTGGAGATTTTGAGACTGCATAGCATAGTTTTGAATCTGCACATGATTCGATCTGTAGAAGACATTGGCTATCTCTCGTTCAGCCATCAAGCCATCATCGCAGTAGGCTATTATTGCGTTTGTTCAAAAAATGATCATTAGCTTATTTCTGTGAACAATCTTTTATCCCAAGTTAAACATGGCAAGGTAGCAAAGCTGAAAGTATTCTTGTTGTGTGTAAGGCGATACGTGATTAAAGGTGTAGCCTTTTTCGCGTCTTCCAATCGTATGAATGTGCAAGTTCAGTTCCTGCAAGGTAGGTGTTTTGCGTAGGCTTATGTTGACGTTTCAACAGTGGAAACCAGATTTAGTTATGTTTTTGTGTGTAGTTATGAACACAAAGGGAACATTTTCGTACACACTCAGATTTCTTTACTGAAAAGTAGCAGCCTATCCAAAGTTATGCAAAGTTAGGCCTACTGTATGTGTGATAACGTTTCACACAGTCAGGATATCGGATGTCACTTCTACAAGTATCCCAGGCTTATCTTTGAACCTTTTTGAGCCCTTTAGTTATTTAGTTACTTAGGCTACTCGCAAAAGAAGCATTATAGCATTCGCATAACCAGCGTATTGTCATACAGAATGGACACTAGAAAATTCAAAATTAACCGAGGTCATTGTGACATAGTAAAAGGGGGCGGGGCTTGGGATCGGTCAATTAGCCCGGGAACTACTCTGGGAGCTTAACAAGCGCCTTTAGGCCATTATGACATCACAGCCATTGAAGTCTATGGGGGAAAAATGAGCTTTTTAACATTTTTAATCCCTTATTTCTCAAAAAGTATAAACTTTATAAAAAATCTGAAAAATAACTCTCTTGCCCCACTCCAGACCTTCAGAACAAGTATTTCAACATGTCTGTACGTTAAGCGGTTAGAGTCACATTAATTCTTGAAAAGGTAAAAAGAAAAGGTTATAATAATAACTAGAAATGTAATGCCAGAGGAATTACAATAGTGGATGGAAAGCTGCTGGCTTAATGTTGGTAGGGAGATTCCTGAAAAAAAAACATTGAATCACTTAATCTTTGAGTTCATACAAACCTTCGTACCAAAAAGCCTTGTGTGTCAAGGCGTTCTTGAGATATAACACTCAAGGTGTTTTTCAACATCAATCAACATCAAGTCACTTCATCTTTGAGTCCATACAAACACTCATACCAAATTTCAGGCATGTATGTCAAGGCATTTTTGAGATATCGCGCTCAGAGTATTCATGGACTTGACCTTTGACCTTTGACCTCCAACATCAACTCACTTCATCTTTGAGTCCATACAAACACTTGTACCAAATTTGAAGCATATGCGTCAAGCCGTTCTGGAGATATAATGCGCAAAGAATGAGATATGGCTGTGACTTTTATTTTGACAGACGGGAAAAACACTTGTGTGTAGTATGTGTAGTTTTAGGGAGCGCCAGATTGTATGCATTAGAAGCTGAGACAGTTCACAGGTGACACCTGTGCCAGTGTTCTGATTAGCCCGGGAACTTCTCTGGGAGCTTAAAGGTCCAGTATGTAGGAAATAATGGAAAATAAACTGTAACCATTCCAAAAATGATCACCATATGTTGTCAGAGAATAAGGAAACACGATGAATTGAAGTAATGGCTTATTTGACAACATTACTCTAACCCGTAAAACCCATGAAAAAAAATGAGTTACGGGGCGGAATCTCTTGGAATTTTTGTTTATGTTTTGAACGATTAATTCTAAAATAGCGTATTAATAATGGGCTAGCGCGTCCTCCTATTTGGGTTGCCAAATTAGCAAAGGCCAACTGTCAACAGCTGTCAGTTGTAGTCATGAACGCCTACGAGAGGCAGGAAAATTTCCAAAATTAAAACAAGAAACAAATTAAGTGGACATCGGAGGAGCTTCATGAGATGGTGACGTCTGACGCAGAGCTGGCCTTTAACGAGCGCATGCAGGCTTTAGGCCATTATGACACCACAGCCATACAAGTCTATGGGGGAAAAATGAGCTTTTTGACATTTGTAACACCCTATTTCTCAAAAAGTATAAACTTTTAAGAACAATCTAAACAAATACCTCTCTTGTCCAACTCCAGACCTACACAACGGTTATTTCAACATGTCTGTACGTTAAGCGGTTAGAGTCGCATTCATTTTTGAAAAGGTAAAAAGAAAAAAAGGTTATAAGAAGAAGAAGAAGCCAGGAGATTTCAAGATAGTGGATTCCATCCACTGTAACTAGTAGTAGTTACTTCTATACTCTTTGACCCCACTACCCTCGACATAACAACACCATGCATTTGTGCTTATATCCCATGATCTTTTAGAACGCAGCATATCATCTTTATTATACTTTTAGCTATACTCATTATTAATCTATTAGATTAACTATATTACTGTGATTAGTTGATATTTTACTCAATCCATTTAATATATTCCATATTAAATATATACAATCCAGTAAGATATTAACACTTCTATGGACCAATAGATAAGTCTTTGCACTACATTATAATCTAGTGCAAAGAATTATCTTTCAGTTCACCCACTGGAAATACAATCTTCATACCTTGGACTTCCGTATCTTATCAAAGGGAGCCACATCAAACAGCATATCCTCTCTCTCATTCTGGTTTGATGGGTGTGGTGTGTCATGTGAAAATGGCAAGAATGAGTGCTTGTGACAGTACGGAAGTGTTCATAAAAGACGTGAGTTGTTTGAAAGGATGTGGAAACATTTATATATTATAAGTCTGATAGAGGAAAATGAACACTTCATTCATAAATGCGTTTGGAGTGGATGAGCCTCTGTGAGAACAGAGATATGTTACAGTATTGTCCTTGATTCTCCAATTACCTTTTCATAAACACATAGAATCCAATAGGTTTCAAATGGAAGCAGATCAGTTGAATGTGTACAAAGTGAGCAAGACAAATTGATTAATAGACTGATCACTCGATTTCTTAATTTCCATTCTAGAATTGGCTGATCATGATTGATTAGCTTTCTTTTGGCACTATATGTTTATAATGATTCACTAATCCACTATCAAGATACCATTGTCATCTCTGGTGAACTTCAGTGAAAGAAAAAAAACAAGAAATGTAAAGAAAACTCATGTCATGGTTGTGGGTCCAATCATTCTAGCCCTTTACAACTGACCACAGGAAGTATGGTGCCACTCAATTAGCAGGAATTTACATAATTGATGCTATTGGTCAGTGTGATTGTGTGCACTTACATTAAAATACCTTATTATCAACTGCAAACTGCTTAAGAGCAATGCGTTGAACACTTCTGACAAAATAAGGAACCTTTTGAGGAGTGTCACAGCTCTGCCTAGATTCTACTCCAACTTCCCTGTAGACGGACTCCTTTCTAGACCTTTGAAATTATTATAATTAATTGTCAGTATGATCTACAAAGGATTGCAGCTCGTCTCCAGGGAGAGCAGTACTGATTATTGCATAATCATACACTGAATCACTGTGATGAAAGATTAACAGGAATGGCGTCTTTCTGAGGTTTCATGGAAACTGAGGAAAATAGGATTTCATCTGATGCAGAAGAATTGCATTTTTCAGCTGCAAATAATTACTTTATAGATGCTCTCTCTTTCCTTCTCCCTCTATCTTTCTTTCAATTTGTCCCCCACCATCACATCATCTTTCTCTCTCACTCTCATTCTCTCTCTCTATCACACACACACACACACTCTCTCTCTCACACACACACACACACACAGTGCCAACAAGAAGAATAAAGCTGTAGACATGTGGGTGCTGGAGGAAAAGGATGTGTATCAGATAGTCCTCCATTCCATTGCAGTCCAACTATGCTTTCTACTTTTTCAAGACATCTTTACTGTAAGAGACAACACATTTACTGTAAGAGACAACACAAAGTGTGAGCTATCACGAAGCATAAGCTATGAAGCCAACGCCCTGGTGTAAGCTTGTTTCAGCTATTACAGAGTGTGTGGTTACAGCTGTTACACTAAACTGATGTCTCACAAAAGAGTTTGTCAAATAAGTTGTCACTCTTCTAACTACAGTGCTCCTGTAGAGATAAGAATACCACTGGGAAGAAGCCGTCAAAGCTGGATCCTCTTGAAGCTGTGTATGACTGCATGCACTCATACCTGCTATGGTTTGGTATTATTGAGAAAATACACTGTTTAGTTAGTTTGTGGTCTGAAGCAGACTATAATGTATGCTGGGCGTAAATCATCGCCTAGATCAGCTTTGTGAAAAAACACTGTCATGGTGTGTTTATTTTTGGCCAATTTTGCATTTTTAACTTAAAATATTTCCGTTTACACAGACACAGAATGGACTTCTCTGTCTAGCACTTTATTAAAACAATATCAGAGTCCAATTGCCTCTCCTAAAAGAGCAGCCAGATTATGACCACCACTGAAATATTAATGTTTATATATATATTAACAGTTTAGGCTTCTGCGGCATCCTGGTCTAAATCCCAATGTGTTTTTAATTCACCAAAATGAGATAAACACACTGACACTGAACCCATCTCCGTGGGCATTTCCTCCTTTCCCTTCAACCCCACAAATGGATAAATATTTAGATAGACTGAAAAACAAACCTGGCCTCAGCCGAATGAGAATGAGAAGTAATTAAAAAACCTTGAAGGAGCTCCCTGGATCTCACTGGGATCCAAATGTGGTAGTGCAACTGTTGATTAGTGGATTTAATTAACGAATAATGCAAAAAATATTTTTATGTTGTTGCTCATAACAAAGCCTCTCCAGTGATTACTCATTCATGATTGCAGAAAGCTGATTGATGTGAATTAATAATAAATCTACCCTTGTCATTTTGTAATAAATGACCATTGTATAAACACATTGTTAAATTATACAGTACATATGAAAAAAGAAACCTTTGTAGCTGCAATAGCAGTTTTCACCCTCAACCCTCACTGAGTGTCTGTTCAGTGTCTGTTAAAATTCACAGCAGTTTCGCTTAAACACTTAAAGGAACTGTGTCTGCAATTCCAATCCAATACACTTTTTGATAAATTCAGAGAACTGTTAGTGCTCTTAATTTCCATGTTGTGTGTGCACTAAAAACAGTTGTACCTAGTCCCTGGCTTTGTAAATCGAAAACAAACATAGTGGCTTGAGCAGAGATATAATCATCATTCCTGTCAAGTGTAAAAGATAGGGTGTCATTCCACTGGCTGTTTAGTTCAAATATCAATAAACTTTCACTAGAATCACAGAACTTAACAACTCAGACCTTAAAGGAATTATCCGGAGTAAAATGCACTTTAGATCGATTTCCGGATGATTGGGGGTACATACGTTGAGTTGACATCAAAATTATGTCATTCGGATGTGTTTTGAGAAAGTTCGATTGTACCGTTTTCAGTCACAACTCGTAGCCTGGAAGTGAGCGGGGCATTTCAATTGCGCCGCTACAAAATGCTATTTTTATACCTCTTCTACAGTTCCAAACAACATAACACTTACGTGGTAGTGAGTAGAGGGTCCCTAAAGCCAAACCGAAGTATCCCGAGGTCTTTATGTGGTCGAATAGAGAGTCCAGAATGAATTTCATCAAGCCAGTACCTTTCCGGAAATGTCCGTAGGAGTCTTATTGCTGTGTAACACGCTCTGGAAATTCACAATTTCGTCGCCGTTTAAAAAAAAAAAAACATAGTCCAGTCCATACAACTTCATTTCAATTTCGAAAGAAATACTGGACTATGTTTTTTTTTTTTTTTTAAACGGCGACGAAATTGTGAATTTCCATGCGTGTTACAACACACTCAGCAATAAGACTCCTACGGACTTTCCCCTCAAGGTGGCGGCAAAGATGGCAAAATTTCCGGAAAGGTACTGGCTTGATGAAATTCATTCTGGACTCTCTATTCGACCACATAAAGACCTCGGGATACTTCGGTTTGGCTTTAGGGACCCTCTACTCACTACCACGTAAGTGTTATGTTGTTTGGAACTGTAGAAGAGGTACAAAAATAGCGTTTTGTAGCGGCGCAATTGAAATGCCCCGCTCACTTCCAGGCTAGGAGTTGTGACTGAAAACGGTACAATCGAACTTTCTCAAAACACATCCGAATGACATAATTTTGATGTCAACTCAACGTATGTACCCCCAATCATCCGGAAATCGATCTGAAGTGCATTTTACTCCGGATAATTCCTTTAAGTTCAGTTGTTCTTGAAGTCCACATGTGGCCACTCTGGTTATAGTGTACAAACACTTCATTGAACAACATGACTACTTGACCAACAGTGATATCCATGTGATAAGTAATTAGTTAGTGACCCCCCCCCCCAAATAAAAAAAAAAAAAAAAAAATTTAAAAAAATGCACCCATAACCCAATCTGACATTAAGGTGCTAATGTGACCTCAGCTTGTGTTAAATCAGACAAAGTCATGCTTGCCTTGACAGGGCCATTAGTGCCTGCTGTGGACATTTGCAGGGAGATGTTTGTGTCCTAATCAAACGCTTTCAATAGTCCATTTCTAATTGTTCCCCTTCACTTTAATCCACTCAAATTAATCCTCAGGCAACATTGTCTTTATTTCCCATGATGAAATGACGGCACATTTAGCTGCCAAAAACCCTGCCTCCCCCAGCTCTCCGCTCGGCGGCTCTTTTTCGGGCGGACGTGATAAGTGGTGGCCTCTGTGCGTGAGCGCGGGGGCTAACACGGTCACAGTGCTTGGCTTCCAGAGGGCCTCAGCAAACAATGAAATTGAGGAGGAGACAGAGCCGAGGGCGTCATGCTCAAGGTCCTGTTTTGAATGTGTGATGAAAGCCCAGACAGGCTCGGGCTGAGCAGCATGTGTAATTACTTTTTGGGTCTTAATTGAAAAGCAGAGTGCTAATCTTTATGACCCTCCCCCCTGCCTCTCCACCACACACATACAGTACACACACACACACACACACACCTTAGTCACCCCTACCCCCTGCCCACACCCCTTTCCACTCCCTTCCGACAGCATCGGTCATAATTAAACCGGCTCGCTGACAGCCTTGAGATTAAAGTCGGGATGATATGAATTTCAGCTTCACCTTCAGTAAAAGGGCAGCGTGTTGACAGGCGGAGAATTCCCAGCTTCCCTCTGCCTCGATACACCAGTCGCTGGAGGATTACCGCCCTTAATTAATGTTAATTAATTAATAGTTAATGCTTTGGAGATGGTGCTCGGCCCTGTGGAACCAGACCATAAGCTGGTGGCCCATGAGAAGACCCTTCCTTAGATGATAATTAGGGAGAAAAATGGCAGCCATTTCTAATGAGACCTCTATTGTGCACTTTGTTAGTGAGCCAATTGGCATTTCAATGCTTTGGATGTGACGGAGGTCGAATTAATCAACCTCTGACCCATTGCTCTTCCTCTTTGACTCATTAATTTTCAGCTCCTCTATGTAATGTCTAAAGTGAAAATTGACCAGATACACAACTACTAGAGCAGGTGCATTGATTTAGCTTTGTTTTTTTTATTTGAGAGAGAGATGTGTGTATGGACGCTATTAGTTCCGTTACCAGTTACTGAACGTACAGTACGTACTGAGGGAAGTGGCATGAGCCAAAGAGCTTTTAGTACAGTACATTTAATGACCATGGTGATTTCACAAAGAGACACAACAACAAAAGGCTGGGATCTGTCAGCTAGGGAAGCAGGAGTGAAACTAATGACTGGGCTCGGCCATAGGAGCTATCTATCAATTTACAACTTGAGAACCAGTTTGTCCTGTAAGTTAAGACAATGCTTAATGTATAGTGGGCAAAAATCATCTTGAAAGTAGTCGGTTTTACTAAAACATGGAATTTATTGCAAAGTGGGCATAAGCATGGCAACTGTGGTGCATGCAGGAGGGACTTGGCAATGTTCCGGAACCAGAGGAAATTATAAATCTGATTCAATAAAAATGTGGTAGAGTAAGATCATCATGGATTTGTTGATAACACTTTACTTGACAGTATCGACATAAGAGTGACATGACACTGTCATGACACATGAACCCTAACCATAACCCTAATCCTAACTTGTTATGACAAAAACCAAACCTTAATAACAGAAGCGTTATGTCATAAACATTTATGACTTGTTTATGACACATTCATGATAGTGTCATGTCACACTTATGACCATACTGTCAAGTAAAGTGTAACCGATTTGGTAATATGGAAATTATTCACCTTCCTCAAACAGAATAGACGCTGGCAGATTACTAGCACTTTTGGTAACGCTTTAGAATAACCTATAGGAACATGTTATTCTAAAGCGTTACCGCACTTTTGTGTTGCCACACTGATATGGGGGCAGCTGTGGCCTACTGGTTAACGCTTCGGACTTGTAACCGGAGGGTTGCCGGTTCGAACCCCGACCAGTAGGCACGGCTGAAGTGCCCTTGAAGGCACCTAACCCCTCACTGCTCCCCGAGCGTCGCTGTTGTTGCAGGCAGCCAAGGGAGTAGGTTTGGTCTCAGCTTTGGTGGGGACACATCCACAACTCCTGTTGTCACGATACCAACATTATTGTTTCAATACCAATAGCAAGTGAAGAATCTCGATTTCGATACTATTACGATTTTTTTAAATTTAATTTGGTTTGTGTGATTTGTGAGATCATTCACATCAGTGGCAATCATAGAATTTGATTGACCCTCCACACACACACACACATAGAAAGTGATGGTTGTCATAGGTTTCTTTTTCATATTTTGGAATTCATATAAACTATACATTTATATTGATAATTATTTATAGTATTTTATGATCTGCATGATTACTAATAGCTAAACATATTTAGTAATTTGATTACATCATATTGATATTTAAATTATTAGGCTACACTTGTCTATATCATCACATTTGGTGTGTAAATCTAATTGAGTGCCTGTCACTTTAAGAGGAACGTGAATGCTGAAAAATAGTTTCGCAAGTGCAAGGATATGTGGATTCAATTCATCATGTTTGCTATGTGATTAGATAAAATAAATGTTAAAAAAACTAACAAGTCAAAGAAAATCTTTCTGGGATGAGATCATAGAAGAGATAGTGTCTCGCAATGTTCATTTCTATGAGTATGGAAATGCACCAGTTTATCTTTTATTTCTTTGCATTGTGCAGGCTACATTCACAAATACATTAGCCTACATAAACAGAATATAGGAACAGGAAAATGTCTCGGATCCATTGTTTATTGCGACTGCAAGATTGGTAGCCCAATTAGGGGTTTGCACGGCGTGTCATCAGATCTGGACATCGCCATATTGGAGATACTCGCCTCATTAGAAAGCATTAGGCACTGAAGTAAATCCCTAACATCGTCAAGGAAAATGGTTAATTATTGCCGTGTTTTAGGTTGTACCAATAGGTCAGACTGAGAAAAACATCTGGTGTAGGTATCGACTTCCAAAAGTTATTAAAAAACCAGGGAGAAGGGACAATAATGCTAGAAGTTATCAGAGGAAGGGGGGCGCTTGTGGTTGAACTTGGTACTTCGTCTCCCTCACCCAACTCATATGGATCTGCGCTGCCAATAATCCGTAATTTCTCGAAATATCGCGCCTTTTCTTGTGGTCCAAGTCCTGCCCTATATGCCTTTGCATCTTAGACGCATTTTGATGAGCTTTTCTGTTGTTTAGACACGGCTACAATCACGTCAGATATCCAAAGTGCATAATACTCCATTGTACTTCATTCACTAAGTATCGCCAATATGGCAGCGCGTGCTGGGTTACCATAGTTACCGGCCAGGGGGTCGTTTCTAGAAAGCATCGTTTGCTAACTTGCGTCGCAACCTTGGTAGTACGCTCCATCGTTCTTGGATTTGGTGTTTCTAGAAAGGGTAGTTCGAACTCTCAATCGCAAACAAGGACGCAAAGTTTGGTCGTTTGAACTACTGCCCCTAGGCAGTCGCATTTGTGTCGTTCCTTGGTAGTTCCTGTTGGTGTCCGGAGTGCCTAACCAAAAATCACAACCGCCTAACCAAAATTTGCGAAGTGGATGTTTATCTCGTGACTCAATGATTGATCTATCCTGTATCTTAATTTTGATTAAGACACTGACTCCCCTACTTGGCTCATTCTTGCTATTTATGTTAATTCAAGTATTGCCTTGCTTTTAGTATTATAATCTTCACAGTCCCTTACATCAGCAGTGATAAATAGTGTAGTGGCTAAAGCAGATGACTTATTATCCCAACGTTGTAGGTTCGATTTTCTTATGATGTGAGATTGTCCTCTTGCTTCTCGCTACCTGCAGGTGAACTAGTGTGACATTCAATTGTTTTTGACTGATGTATTGTAGGCCTACCTATGGTCTCTCGATGTAGAGTAACTATATACATAAATATGTATGGTCAAAACCTATTGTTGTGTCTCGTAGGCCTACTCTTAGTCAGAGATGAAAAGAAGACATAGGACGCGAACTCCGGCCGAGCGCTCAGTGCACTGACGCGCTGCCGTTAAGCCACGAGACAGTTGATATGCTATGGGATACCCAGACATTTGTCCAGGCTATATATTTTTTCCAACATAGATATTTAACACAAATAATGACTCATATTGGTCTGCTTAAATGAACTGTTTTATATGCTTGCAATAGGTTTAGGTTTTGGCTGATGGCAATGACAATGCCAGCATTAATCACTCGGTTTAGATTAGAAAAGTGTCGACATAGGCCGTGACATTTCTAGGGGGTGGGGTATTATACGTTGCCACTGTTTCCACCAATGATATGTATCGCTGCATCATCAACAACGTTGTTGGAACTACGGTGTTCGAACGTCGGAGGTAGTGAATTGCGACACAGGTACGATGCTTTCTGGAAACAGGTGTAACAGTGTCGTTGTTTGGTCGCAAGTTGCGTCGTACCATGGTGGTTGAGCAACGTCGTTGCTAACTTTTCTAGGAACGACCCCCAGAACGTGACGTCGGTGCAAACCCCTAATTAGCCTAACAGTCAGTGATGGTGACTTATAGCCTATGTGACTGTCCGTGTGGCACACCCTTATTCAACATGACTCCTAACTTTGGTTGAAAGATTACAGAAGCTAGGTTAGCTGTGACAATATCCTGGGTAATATCCTAACAGCTAATGCTATTTTACACAGTAAAATCCACATTTGAAAGCCTGGTCACCAGTTGCCGGTTTGTAGGGCAAATTATTTTGCCTAGACTGCAATGAAAAAGCTTCGTATTTTTTGGTGGCAAAGCTGATCTACAAACCACAAAAAGGTGCAAACATGTACATGCTGAAGGGCAAAGGGAATATCACAATGTTTTACTCTGGCCTTTTTTGGGATAGGCTATGTATTGGCAGACAGCCCTAACTTACCGTTGTCGTTGACACACCCGCTCGCTTGACTGCCGGTGCAAACAAGTACAGTAGCCTGTGCTTTGACACTCTGTGCGTGTAGGCCTACTGTAGCGTGCATGTCAGATAACCCTTCCCCCTCCCCCTCTGTTTTTCAGCAAATCATATGACGACGTTTCTTGTACTGTTGTGCTGGCTGTCGGAATGATCAGCAGCACAAATAAGTTCGCTAAAATATTGGTGGGGACAATTTTGTCATCTTAAAATATTGATTAGGACTAGTCCTTAGCGTCCCACCCTAAATCTACGCCCATGCAGGCAGCTCACTGCGCCTGGATTAGTGTGTGTTCACTGTGTGCTGAGTGTTTCACTAATTCATTGGGATAAATGCAGAGACCAAATTTCCCTCACGGGATCAAAAGAGTAGCCTATAGGGCAATTCCACGGAAAATGGACTTTTTGTCACATCCATAACGCCAGTGAAATGCCTTGGCATTTGTATGATGTGAATGATAACATAATTTTTTTGTGCATTTTTTCTCATTTACACTCTTCAGCTAAAAACAGCAAATGCTCAAATTGCATGTAATCATTCACATCATAGGCTACCATCACATTTTATTGGCGTTATGGATGTTACAAAAAACGTAATTTTCCATTGAATTGCCCTATACCTATACTTATACTTGATATACAGATGTGTTTTTTGTATTCCTCTACCCTTTCTTCCACACAGTTTTAATTAAGTGATAATAACATAGACCTCACCAATCCACATGAAGCTTTGGATGATTGGAGCCCCACATGGATGATACAGAATAGCATGAAATGAAATGTCATGTCCAGTTTTTTATTTTATTGATCACAACTGTTTTCACAATGTATGTTTCATCATAGATATTGCATTAAAATGATGGCTTATAGTGGTTGTCCATCATGATAGAACACATTTTATTTTTTTCTTTATTTATAGGCCTGTAATAATTCCAACATCATATACTAACATACAAGGAATGTCACTCACTTCTAAATTCCAAAATCGTTCAAATGGGACCACAACATAATGCTAAAACAGGTGTAACTGCATTGTGGAAAAGGCATTCACACATGTTTAAAACTCATTTTTACTGGTGGCTGCGTGACCCGTTGCTATGTCTGTCGGGTGTCATTTACTGACAGCTACAATTGGTTCATATGGAAGCACTCGAGCCACAGCATCCTCAGAGGAAAGCAAAGGCAATAACAGAGAGAAGGGGAGGCTGTAAAGCCCCCTCTCTCTCTCCAAACGCCCTCCGCGAGTATCTCACTGGAGGCAGCCTGGGATAAAAGCAGATTATGACATGCTCTGGAGACATGCTGTTGTTTGCTTTTCCGCACAGCATCTGTGAATGTGTTACCTGAGCGGTTACAACATAGCAAAGTTGGTTATGACTCAAGGCAAGTGCAGCAGTTAATCGTTTTAATTGCAGCTCTCTGCCAGCCATACAGCTGCTTCTCGAGCATTACACTGTCAAATTCTTAAAATATTATTTACATATTTCTTGTTTTAAAAATTGATTTTTCTTCCAAGGCTCTTCGATGTGTTTACTCCCTCCAAATCATTAGCGGGTAATTGCTGTCAGTATGCTTGGTCCAGCACATGATGCATCGTGTAGGCTTGAAAAACAATTTACGCATATAACCAGTGGGTACCACTGAAATACTGGTCAAAATTTTAGCCTTGATTGATAGCAAGATTTTTTTTTTTTAGAAATGTACTCATTCATTTTCTCTGGAGCTTGATGACTGCCACACACATAAATATGTATGTAATTGATCTCATATGAAATTTAGATTGAACTGAATGAACAGATTCTGACCTCTGAATGAGTCTGTGTAAATAGTCAGATGTATATCCATTGTGACTTGCAATGGAGCCTGCACACAGTGATGCCACTGATTCAACCGGTACAAAACTTGCCTAAATAAAGTCAGCCGGATTAACACTGATGAAGAGTGACTCGTCCTTAGCTGTGGACAGTTTCGCCTACACAGAGGGGTCAGGCTCCGAGGTCAGAGCTCTGTGACTCATGCCCACGGGGAGACAGTACCAATTATGCCACTGAATGTCTGTCCAAACAAGCAGCTCGCAGGAAGTGCCTTTGGACTGGCCAAGCACTCAGGGGGAGGGTACAAACTGCACTCCACAGCTCCACAGGGCAGTCCAATGGGCAGCCAAAAATGTAGGGGTTATTTTATTTTGTATGTGCTGCTTCATCTGAATCAGTCCTAATGCCATTAATTGACATCACTGCTGATCTGTTTGCTTTGTCATAAGGGATATGATTCAAAGTGGTTAGCATGGAGGACTGAGAAGAAGCAAGCACACATGTGAGTCATGACACAGCAGCTCTCTCCCCTAATAGGATGTGACTCAAGATATCATGTTTGGATGAATCAGCATATGTCTTATAAATGTTGCTGCACCGTAGAGAACATGTCTCACCATGTTTATTCCCTTCGTTTCAGACGTCATGGGCATTTCTACCCTGTCAGCGTCTCTTGACTTTGTACTGTAGTATGGCATGAATTTTCGTGTCTCTCTAATTGGGAGAAAACACATCATGCTTTGCTCTAGTTGTGATTAATCCTTTCTGCAGTACACACAGAGCACTCAGTGGGACTACATGGCCACAGTTTGTACCAGAGGCTAACCTCCCTGGTGACTTCTTCTAAATCACTTTATGCAAATCATGTCATTAACACTCCTTGCTTATTACAGATTACATCTTAAGTGCACTGATTACAAAATCAAATGCACTTGCTTATGGCGGAAGGTGTGGCGTGTTTGCAATGTCTTTTAAGAGCTCTTCAATCTTCAGAGTCTCCACAGGTCACTGTGGACTGTTTGGGTGAAGTGGATGCATCAATATTTTGGACTGGAAGTAACTCAATCTAATTACTTTAATTTCTCTAATTAATCCTATTACTCTGGAGATTTGATGTCTTCTTAGCCTACATGCAAAAAAAAGCAAAGTAGAATCTCTGCTGCCTGAATTTAGGTCTCATAAAGTCATATTGTAAACAAGCCATAACAGACATTAAGCACTGTATTCTGGGGCCACACATTTTCCATCACACACTCAGGGCCAGATGTACGTACATTTGCGAACGTAACGTTATCAGCGCCATGGACAAACCGCAGACTGCGAACGCTGACAGACCCAAGTTTCCGTCGTATTTATCAATCGTTCAATCCTTGGTGTAAACTGCGCCTTTCTCTGCCTCTCTCCGCCCATAAACGCAATTTTCGAACGTCCACAACTGAATGGCAGAGCCTACAAGCGCAGTTGAATGAAGTTAACTGATGACAACATTAAAAAGAATCAAACGTTTAGCGATCATGAAATAATACCATAGATGATAAGATGTCAACGAGCAGGGAGATAATGAAGATCAGTAGTTCTACTCAAACTACAAAGACTTGCAAAACTGGTGCTCTAAATAGCGATTCTGTTGTCTTTGAAAGGTTCTCTTATTGAAGCATTGAACTTCAATTTGGATTAACACCTGCTTTTACAAGGCGCAAGTATTTAGGCGCAGAATAGACGTGCGCTTTCAGGAGCAGTCTTTGTACATACCGCGGAATACATAATAAGGCGCTCTTTACTCTTCCCCTCCCATCTTTTTACGCTAAACTCCCACTTTCCCCTGGATCCTCCCATGAATGCATATGCATGACATGACAATCGCAATCTGCCACTTTCTGGCCCTCAGTGTTTCCTAGCATCTAAAAATTTTGAATTTATAATTAAACTAGAGGTCTGTTTGCATGTAACCCAGAAAGCAAGCATTGGACGGCTGTTGACGTAGACAGAGCAACTTTTTTTGGCTTCTCTCAATTTAGGGAAAAACAGGTGAAGGTGGTGGTGACTGGAGCTAGAAAAACAAAAGCACACAATAAACAACTTAGGTCTAGTTATGGTACATCTATCTATCTATCTCTCTCTCTATCTATCTATCTATCTATCTATCTATCTATATCCCAGTGGAACAAACAACTTAGGTCTAAATATGTTGCAACTGCACAAATTGATGGCAGCTTAAGATGTGTGTTAAGCAGTGTTAAGATTTGGGTTGATTTCTGAAGAGAAGTAATCTATCTATCTATCTATCTATCTATCTATCTATCTATAAATCCATCTGTGTGTGTTTGTGTGTGTGTGTGTGTGTGTGTTTGTGTGTGTGTGTGTGTGTGTACAAAAACAAGTGTGCATTTTAATCAGAAATGAAAAAGACTCCTCCAGAGAAATTGTTCTGTTCTCATGAGTGGCTGTGCATCTGGATGACTGTGCCCATGGCTGGGATTGTCATGCTGGATTGGTTCCACCCCCCGTCTGAAATCAAAGTAGATCAAAAGGCATCCGTCTGACGCCATGAAGCAACCAGGCTGAAGATGTGACATGGCAATGCGTTTCAAGCCACAAGATTCGGCACTATTCTGCAGACTGCAGATTGAATCGGTGCTTGTTACTTCAATTGTTCAGACAAACCATAAGATCTCTGAAGACTGCGTAACCATGGATAATGTTCAGGGTTCAGTGCCATCACTGAACTTGCGGTTCCGAATTTGTAACTGATGGTTACAAATGACTGTCTTGATAGCACAACCAGGGGCGGAGCTACGTGGTGGCCAGGGGGGGCCACGGCCACCACTGGTCAAAGCTTGGCCACCCTGCTGGCCCCCCCAGCTCCATTCAGTGAAAAGTAAAAAAAAAAAAGAATTGCTGCCGTTTTCGACAACACTTTGCAAAGCAGGGACTGAACCAATTACTGCACTCTATCTACGACCATTGGCCCAGTCAGGAAGTGTAGCCTGATCACATCGTGAGTAGGCCTAGTGCAGCAGCAGCAGCAGCGAGACAATTCAAGTCATCTGTTAAAAACACTTGACAGTAGACTAGGCTAGCCTACTACTTAACCTCAGTAACAGGTGAGTTGATGAGTTGGAACATTAATTCTAATAAGATGTTAGAATGTGTCACGAATCATAGCCAAGTGAGCTGCGTTGGGCTGTCCTTATTAGGTAGCCTTGGCTCTGACATTGATGTGTGGGGCTGATCAAAAATAATCGGATGCCCGCGGGAACGCTGTTACAAGAATATTTCGATAAAATTCGGGTGAAATGCAAGCATATTAGGCACATATCTCCAGATGATTCCAGGTAGGCTAATATGGCCTAGCCTAGGCTACTTTATAAATACATAATTTGCTGACTGTGTGTGGTTCTTGCCATAGCAGGCAGAGGCAGGCTGCTTTGCCTGAATTCTTTGTTACATTGCTCCGGAACTGTTCATCGCAGCGAGATGAAACCTTAATTGCGTGACAGAGCAGAAGTGGGGCTTTCCAACGAGACTAAACACTTGTCTGTGCGATCAAGTATGAAAATAAAAATAAATATAATGTAATTAAATAAATTTGATTCATATTTACAGTTCACCTGCGCACCCATTACTCTAGTTTGAATTACTCGCGAACCCGTGATCGCATAGATATGGCAAGCATATCAGAAGAAAGAGGAGACACAGGGCTATCTATTGGTACCAAGTATATCGTTCCTTCTGGGCTATAAAAACAGACAACGTGACTGCAAAATAAAATCATGTACAAAAACCAACGCTGCACACCCATTAGCCTACTCTCGTTTGAATTAGGCCCTACTCACTTGATCATTTGATACCAAGTGCATCCGTCTGGGTTATAAAACAGACGAAATGACATCAAAATAATAACTTCATATAGCTCGACTTACCCCGTGTTTTTGTGTGTTGTGGTGGCAAAGCATGTTCATAATCCAACGCTATCATGTGTTTCTATGGCAAAGCATGTTCATAATCCGGTTTTGAGATCCTAGAAAATTCCTGCATGGCATCCAATTCGAGACTCACATTGCATCCCAATTTATTCGACAAAGAAACACCTTTTTGCCTTCACTTTGTTCATGGCATTGCAGTAAAAAGTTGTTTTACAATCATCATGTCAAATCAAGTGTACACACAGAACATGCAAAATCGGGTTCAGTCAGGTCAGATCAGTTCGTGTCACAGATATGGAGCGCAGAAAGGGCATTTTTCATTACTGGGTCAATGGCACTTACAATGACCAGGATAACTGCTTATAACTAAAGGTAGTGAGAATGGTCAAACATAGAGTAGCCATAGGGCTAAATAAAAAAAAGGCATTTATTTCCATAAGGCACACACCACACATTTTCCACATTTGCTCAGCCCCAGAGAATCCCTCCACCATGGCAATGATATTGCCAGATTCAGAACAGTTTGCCCTATGCACACATGTGCCAGCTTGCAGTGGTGAGATACATGTCAAAATATAAGAATTTTTATAATACACTTTTTGTATTTTTATTATTTAAAAATCTAAATGAAATCAATGCAAGTATTAATACATGAAATAGTGGCAGATATGGGTAGCCTAGACTCTGTTAAAAACAATATATAGCATGTGTGTATGGCACTTACATTGACCAGGATAAATGTTTCTAAGGTAGTGAAAAAGCCCTTAAAACAGTCTAGGGTTCTAAGGGTTAATTTCTTAATTCAGAGCCATGTTACTTACAGCCAAGTACTTGGAGTGGATATCAGAAAGAAATATAGTTTGGCCATCAGTATGAGATCAAATATATACATACAATATTTGTAGTATTTATTATTGTTCTTTGAGTTAACATCATTTGAATAAAACTGATTAAGTAAGGTGCATTATCATAATATTTTTTATTGGCATTGACCTATTTATGGAAAATATGTTGGAGTGGCCAACAAACTGACCTGTGTATCAGTGTTGGCTTTGCACAATTTATTACCATTATTAAAATAGGCTATCCTAATCTTCAAAACTTTTTGAGTAGTTTTCAAATAGTAGTTTTGATTCCCAAGTGCCACCCCAATAAAAAGTCTGGACCCAGCTGGCCCCCCCTATAAAATAATCCTGGCTACGCCCCTGAGCACAACATACAACATGTACTTTGAAGTTTAGCTTTAAAATCCCACAAGAACAAGCGATTTTTGATATTAAATCAAAATGTTGAAAAACTTGTTTCATTGCAACAACATTAAAAACAATGTTGACGACATAACATGACCTCTCCAGTCCACAGCACAGTGTAGTGATATTTTGAAAAACACTATCCAGCTCACAATTTTTCAGGACACAACTGGACACCCAGGCTGGGTGGTCACATTTATTTGCGTGATCTGAGGGACTGTTAAGCCCCAACGATGTGAGCTCCATCATGCGTATGTAACGTGTTCTATCCCACAAGAGGCAGGCAGCATGCCGACTTTCCCCGTCAACCCCTAACCCCCCCCCCCCCCCCCATTTCCCTCCCCTGACCCCAGGCCACTGTGCAGGCACTGAATCCCAGATGTGAACACGTGTGGAGTGTGCTTCAGCAGATCCCAGGTGGCCCCCATCACCACGATGACCTCCAGATACCCTTCAGCAAGGTGGATGCAATGCCACGCAAAGATACAGCTGCACAAAGTGCTCTCTCTCTCTCTCTCTCTCTCTCTCTCTTTAATTCCCATCCAAGAGGCCCTGCTGCCAGTGGACATATTTATAGTGTCATTTTGAACATCCAGAATGAGCTATGGCCATGATTAACCAGCACAAAAATCCATTATGTTTTATGGTGAGAGGTGACTAAAGCCAACATTAACTTTTAGTTGAACATGCTTATTTATTTGTAAGATAGAATTCTTTTATGGAAGCTTATTCTAGTCACATTTTAGACATAATATACAAACTGACACAAACAGTACAAATGGTATATTTATTTGTAACTTCCTTAATTGACTCAATTCATAGCTCCCGAAAAATTAAGACATAAGAACATATCAACAACACAGGCACTGTATGTCATGTAATATACATCACCAAAGTCCCCAGTGACTGATGATACCAGAAGTTAGAGTAATGCTTACAAGATGCATTGAATTAAGTAACATATTATGATTGCCTGCTACTCTCCTTGCTATGTTGTTAGCATTAAAGGAATTATCCGGAGTAAAATGCACTTTAGATCGATTTACGGATGATTGGGGGTACATACGTTGAGTTGACATCAAAATCATGTCATTCGGATGTGTTTTGAGAAAGTTCGATTGTACCGTTTTCAGTCACACAACTCGTAGCCTGGAAGTGAGCAGGGCATTTCAATTTCGCCGCTACAAAACGCTATTTTTATACCTCTTCTACAGTTCCAAACAACATAACACTTACGTGGTAGTGAGTAGAGGGTCCCTAAAGCCAAACCGAAGTATCCCGAGGTCTTTATGTGGTCGAATAGAGAGTCCAGAATGAATTTCATCAAGCCAGTACCTTTCCGAAAATGTTGCCATCTTTGCTGTAGGAGTCTTATTGCTGGGTGTGTTGTAACACGCTCTGGAAATTCACAATTTCGTCGCCGTTTAAAAAAAACAAAACATAGTCCAGTATTTCTTTCGAAATTGAAATGAAGTTGTATGGACTGGACTATGTTTTTTTTTTTTTTTAAAAGGCGACGAAATTGTGAATTTCCAGAGCGTGTTACAACACACTCAGCAATAAGACTCCTACAGCAAAGATGGCAACATTTCCGGAAAGGTACTGGCTTGATGAAATTCATTCTGGACTCTCTATATATCTGTATAATTCATAATACCCCACCCAGTTTCTAATAATATTAATACAAGGCAGCCTACTCACAGACCCCTCTCAGTGTGGTCACACAAAGAGCAGTGCAGTGATCACACTAATTTCTGGATCTGAGGCAGTGGTGCATCCTCCCTGTGTTTTCGTGTAAAAGCGGAGAGCATCTGAGGGCACTGCTCAGCACTGCGTCTCCTGCCTGGAGAAAAAGGGAAGGCAGTGAAATGTGCAAAGAATTTCTCCCCTCAGAGATTAACTCCACAGGGCACTTTGATCTCCTCGAGCCTCTCTGCACAATTTCCACCTTGTGTAAACCTGTCTCCTCATCACACAAATAATAATAATAATAATAAAAACACCAGGATGCTGCAAAGACAGCAAGATTTTTGGGAGGGTGACAGCATCCTCGGTGAAGCCATCATTATTTTTTAATGTTTGACAACTGCAAGCATGTTTCCAGAAAAGAAGAGACTGTTTCAAAGTGAATGTTTGCATCAATAATTTAGAACAGTGGCCCTGAAAGCCACAACGGTTCAGGTCGACCACTAACCTTTAATATTCATCCTACATCTTTGCTGATCACCAGGGGAAACGCTCCAAAAATTAATGTTTTCTGCCATACTGTCACTTTTTAATTTCAGATATATATAGGAGAGGTGTCAAATTCCTAGTGTTATAGGGGATATGCCAATCAACAACCAAGTCTATTACTGTAACCATCAAAAATAAAATCACCAATAACCAACTGACTGACTTCAGCCATTACCCAAGGACATATTTAGTAGCCACAGCATTTGCAATTTTGCCACTTGATGACAGAAGCTAGCCTGACGAGCCAGACCCACATTAAAATGTAGGGTCTGGGCACTCACCGTTCGCAGTGCTCAGTCCGAGGGGCGGGATAATCGGTTGTCTTTCAAATTCCCTCTGCACGCAATAGGACAGCGCTATGAGTCATGTGTTTCCCACCAGCGGAGCTAGTTGGCTAGTAGTTGGCTTTTTTTTTTCTTTTTCTTTTTTTCTTTTTTCTTTTTCGCATGCACAAATTTCCGTCAAGGATTCCCGGGACACTGAAAGACCGGGGTACACGAAACTTGGTGGGCATGTAACCCCACAATGATAGCATGGAACCATCGTTTTTCGTTTTGATCTGTAGCCCCCCCGCTGGACTAGACCCCCGAAAGGAGGGTAGGGCAGACACAGTTTTCTGTGAATATCTCGAGAACCGTAGGGTTTAGGAGGACCATTTTTTTTTTGTATGTTGATCTCAAGGGACCATGTCAATCCATTCCATAACCACTCATTTCATGTATAGCGCCACCTAGTTAAACACAAAAAAGTAAAAATGAGGTGTTGTAATCGCAGGTATCTGTGACCTAACATAGTCAAAACTGCACGAAATTGGAAGTGTAGGATCATTATGACACCCTCTGTATGCACGCCAAGTTTTGTGGAATTCCGTTCATGGGGGCCACACAATAAATTCATTTATGTTACTATCAAGCGGCAACATTCTAATTTGAACAATGAAGCCTACCCGGAAATGCGAAAAATTGCAATACATCGAAAATCCGCTAGGGGCAGGTCCCAAAAGGGAGTAAATGTCTATAGACCCCCATGTTAAAATGTCCGTTTTCACAGCAGAAATTCATGCTTTTACAGGTTGGTCCCATGGACTTTTATTGTATTTGTTGGTAGTTCCCGAGTGCCTGACAACTGTGAGGGGGGTGAATTTTTTTCTAACTCGTTAGTTTAGATCGCATTTAGATATTAAATGTATGAATAATTAAGGGCGTGGTCAACTTGATTGACGGCTGGTGTCGAGGCAGCAGACGACGTCACTAGCTGTGGAGGAAACTCCGAAATTATGTCTTGGTTGTGATCCTACACACCACATTCTTTCTGAAAATGTTTATTCAAATATCAGACATAAAATGGGTTGCTATTAACTGAAGCCTACTAACCGACACTTTAAGAAGACTTCGCTCCAGTTTTTCAGGTAAGTGACATTCCACTACTATTTCACGTAGATGTTAGCATTATAGCATCCATGTTAGTGGGCAGCTATAGGCTACGTTAGCGTCAAATCATTTCAAATAAGTTTATGTCGAAAATGATGACCGAATGAATGGCTGAAGCACACACATACATTTAGTTAACTTGAATAAAGTTAACGTTAGTGAAAACCGATTGTGCTCCCGTTGTGAGTTAGTTTAACGTTTGCCATACTAGCCAGGTGTTTGAATCAGACAGCTGTAAAGTTAAGCACATTAACGTTAGTTCACAAACATACTGGTAACAAAGCATGTGTTCTCGTCCAAAAACCTTTTGTAAATACTCTATGTGTGAATGCTTAGTCCGTTGTCAATTTATATAGTCTTTGGGTTGTCACATTTAAGATAGAAAAGCGTTCGTTCACATGATAACTTCAGCCGAAGCATTAGATAGTGGAGATAAAATTGTGAACCACTGACTATACGTTGAACATGGAGCTGATAACGAGCGATAACGTTAGCTAGTCACCATAACTGTTAGTTATAACTGACGTCTGAAACTCTTATTGATGCCGTTTATTTGTTAAACACAAATTTGAAACAACACTTCTTGTCTATGCAAAGTTTCCCTGTAGGCGATCCAGACAGGCTGGGTGCTGGAGAGGGCTCTGGACTCCTAACTTCACTTCTCGTCTGTGCTGTCGACTCAGAAGCATCACTTCAGTACTGATTCCGTGGTACTTTGACATTTTTCATACATTTAAATGGAGCAACCTACTGGATTCAATAGGCCTAGCTGTCTATTCCAGACATGGTTAGCATACTGAACAAACATGAATGCATTTCAGACATTTAGAGTGGCCTTTTATTGTGAGCAGACTGGGGCACATCTGTGCAATAATTATCATGACCTCTTTTGATAAGTCACACATGGAAAGTAGCCTTTAAATCAGCAGGGTTTTGTTGGATACAGATTGGATAATTAAAGAATATGGCATCAGTGACTGGCTATTGTTTGACTGGACCTTGGCCTAACTGTTAATAACTACCTCAATGGGGTATAGATATGAGCTTACACTGTTCCACTGAAAACATTAAAATACAAGAAATGGTTGTTCTACAGAACTTTGAATACACCAAATTTGGTTTTGCTTATGGCCTGCATAAACAGGACATGTGCAAATAGTTGAATACGCCTGTCCTGTCCCCATTCAGCTAAGTGTTCTGTGAGTTTGTTCTTTATACATACTGGGAGTATTTTTTTAGCTTCATTTGTGAGCACTTGTTCATAGTTTGCAGTAAGTTCAAGGATGTGACATACCAATATTTCTGTTTTCAGATCTGGAACATTTTGAAATCCTACCAGATGGGGCACAAGTCATTGAGCAGTGGCAGCTTCTGACTTCAAAGACTTTGTTCACCAGCAGACCCCTTGATTACCTTTATTTACAGCATTTGCATCTGTCAGTCTTTAAAGTGATCTAATATGTATTGACTATGTACTAGCTTAGAACATATTAGTTTTTGTTATTTTAGTTTCACAAATTCAGTGCTCAAGATATACAAGTAAAAAATCACCTTTACTTCTGCATCTGGGTCTTCAATTCAACCTACTGACTGAAGCTGACAGATTTGTATAAATGTTTTTGAGAGCACAGGCAAATTGGTTTGATAGATACTTTATTGATCTCCAAGGGGAAATTCAAGGTCTCAGTAGCATACAGACATCACACACAACATGCACTTACAGCAGAAATGGTAAATATAAGTATAAACATATAACAAACCTCCACTGTACAATAGACAGTTGAAGATAAGAAAAACTAACTAAACTAAATACTGGCATGAGTTTTAATGTAATTCACAGTTCAGAAAAGTTCCATAAACATTTCCAAGTTCAAGTTCAGTGCCATCAACAGTAAGTTTGCTTTCTGATATTTAAAGAACAGAAATGGGTTTGGCATAAGTAAAGGGTAGGTGTAACATTCATCAATAGACATAAAGTGAAATGTACTGTATAGTCTCAATGGGTTCAATATCACCACGCCCCAGCCAAACCACTTCACCTGGACCTCTAGTCCCAGGTTAAGAGCCCATGGACCTCCTTGCCGCCATCTCCCCATGGTGAACTGCCAAAACAGAAAGGTAAACATTTTATTAGTCATACCTACTTATAAGATAATACAATAATGCAAACCAACACCACTTGTTGTAATCAACAAAAGTACAGTTGTTGTACAATGCTGTAGTACTACCGGTATTGTGCGATTTGAAATGGGTCTTCAGTGACAAAGTACACTAATATTGGCAATGTTATGCCAAACACCGGACACTGTAACTGGATTTAACGTTTTGATAGCCTGACAAGGGGAAATGAGGCAAGCTAACCGAACATGAACGCTGGATCGTGAAATGGCCACCGATCAGACATTTCAATGTCATCTTAGACCAAACTACCACTGACAACTTTAGAGCAATATAGCGATTTCAAAACGTGATATTAAGAGTTAATCAAAAATAATTAATGATGTACAAGTTAACTAATACCCTACGATTTTGTTATCAATTCACACCATACGTTGACAGAATACAGCGAGCTGGCTGATGTTATCGTAAATTAATTAAAGGGGTGGTTCAGGATTTTGGACATAAGACCTCATTTCCAAGTAAGCAAGTGTGATATTTATCAGTGGAGACCGTTTTCAACACGTTTCATCCAGTCCTTCTAATTGCAGAGTTCGCAGGTGCTAGGCTAGCGCAAGTCAACGGTATGTGCTAGCCTGCCACTAAAGACAGTCTTACCCACTCTAAACTACACCTGAGGCAAATTCCAGACAATCGATGTAAATGTCTGTGTTGATAGAATAGTGTAAGAAATACAACTACCCTTGCATCGCGTTGCAATAGTTATACTTTGGTCCCTGAAGTTGTTAGTAGTCATTTTGCAACTCGGCGGACTGCTATTACCAAGGCTACTACTAGGTATCCCCATTGGAGTGCGCTTTATTGTTTACTTTTCGGCGCAGTACTACTAACCGGAGAAGTATAATTCCGCCGCTGCTAAGAAACTAGTCCATCAAAATGTAATGCGATCGTTGAAATGCAAGGATAGAATAACGTTAGAAATAACACTATCAATGCAGACATTTACATCGATAGTCTGGCGTTATAATTTGTTTGCCTCGGGTGTACTTTGGAGTGGGTAAGACTGTTTTTAGTGGCAGGCTAGCACATACCGTTGACTTGCGCTAGCCTAGCACCTGCGAACTCTGCAATTAGAAGGACTGAATGAAACGTGTTGAAAACGGTCTCCACTGATAAATATCACACTTGCTTACTTGGAAATGAGGTCCTATGTCCAAAATCCTGAACCACCCCTTTAACGTTACAATGATGGCTGCCACTGAGGATATGAGATGGATAATGTTAATTACAAAACAATAAAGGCAAAGATACATTTTTGTCAGTATGAGTTGCTGAACCTGTAAACTGCTAAGTTACTCTACCTGAGTTGGTGAACCTGTAACGCTAAATTACTACGTAACTTCAGCAAGGGAGGGATAGCTAACGTTAGTTTATTTTACCTAGAAGCTAGAATCTGCAAACTCAACTCTTCATTCTCAACTTTTCAACCGTTCACTCGAATATAACCTTTCAGCATACAACATTAAAAAGTCTGAACATGGCATTAAGAAACATACATGAACTTCACGTTAGCAGATCAAACTTACCAGCAATGTTACAGCAACATCTGTGCCAGTCCATCTTGTAGGCCTAACGTTAGCTGAGGCTGCTCGGCTGACGACGAGGCGGGTTCACCGGCTTGCTCAGTCTCATACAAAGCCCCGCCCCTTTACCCATATATGGATTGGCCAGAGTGTGGGCGGGGTTAGGATTTCCCAAGATTTCCCAAGATGGCGCCGCCCATACCCCCCATAAACGGCTTCATAACCATTCTTCAGAAATCTATGGGTGACGTCACAGACGCTTTGTCCATATTTTTTACAGTCTATCAAGTGACAAAATCTATGACTAAAGTTTAGCTGACGATATAACATCCTACTCCACTGTGACGTATAAGTCCTTTTCGCTCCCTACGTTGATGTAGGCTATTCCCATAGACTGTAAAAAATATGGACAAAGCGTCTGTGACCGTAGGGCCTACGAGGTCCACCTTTTTTATGTATGTTGGTCTTAAGGGGGCATGTCAACCCATCCCATCACCACTTATTTAATGTATAGCGCCACCTAATTAAAAATTAAAAAGCAAAAAATTAGGTGTTTTCATCACAATATCTCTGGCTGACAAGGTCAAAACTACACGAAATTAAAAGTGTAGGATCATTATGACACCCTCTGAATGCATGCCAAGTTTCGTGGACTTTCATTCATGGGGGGCCATACAAAAATATTAATTTATGTGTACATTTAGTGACCGTACGCCAACAGAGTTTTCTGTGAATATCTTGAGAACCGTAGGGCCTAATATGACCAATTTTTTGCGTATGTTTGCCTCCAGGGGTCATGTTAACCCATTCCATATGCACATATGGTAAACAGATATTCACACACACACATACATTAATCATACGTATGACACATACACACACAGTAGACATATGTATGCATGCACATGCACATGCACACACACAGGCACACCCACAAGCACATGCACACACGCACACACGCACACACACACACACACACACATAAACACATACACGCACACATGCACACAATTCAAGAATTTCTCAGAATTATGAACAGGCAAGATGGGGGTGGGGTTGTATAAAATGTATTTACATGTGAAATCTATGAACTAATCATGTTTTGGTTAGTATTTGGTTAAGAAACCTCCTTGGAAGAGTAGGTTCCTGCTGGAAGTGGTGTTGGTGGCTGGCCAGTAGGTGACACTCTTCCCTGTGGCCAAAAGCCACCAAACAAATATCAATCCCAATGTCCTATTGCAGTGAAAGGGACATTGCACTGTAGATGTTTCCCTTTGCATGAATGTTAAATTGAGGTCCTGACTCACCATGGTTGTTAAAGATCCCATGGCACTTATCGCAAAAAGTAGTTCCCTGATTTGCTTTATTTATGTACACATACATAAAGACACACACACATAAACATACACACACACACAGACACGTAAACACACACACACACTACACATGCACACACACACATACATGCACACACACGACACGCACAAACACGCACACAAACACATAAACACACATGCACCCATACAAACACACCTACATACACAAACACAAGCACACACACACACACACACACACACACAAAACACATATACACAAAAACATCCACACACTCTGCACACACTCAATTACAAACACACAAAAAAGGAACATAGTAGGAAATCAACACAATTTGACAAGCGTGACTTATTTTTGTGATGTGCTGGACTGGACTGTGCTGGACTGGGCGGCGGTCATATTTTGTACCGCTCTGCGGTACATCTAGTTATTATGACCGCCGCGCAGCGAAGCGGCGGTCATATAGGTTTAGTCAGATTTTTTTTTTTTTTTTTCTTTTTTTTTTCGCATGTCCAAATTTCTGTCAATGATTCCCGGGACACTGAAAGACCGGGGTAGACGAAACTTGGTGGGCATGTAACCCCATATGGATAGCATGGAACCATCGTTTTTCGTTTTGATCTGTAGCCCCCCCGCTGGACTGCACCCCCCGAAAGGAGGGTAGGGCAGACACAGTTTTCTGTGAATATCTCGAGAACCGTAAGGTTTAGGAGGACCATTTTTTTTTTGTATGTTGATCTCAAGGGGCCATGTCAACCCATTCCATAACCACTCATTTCATGTATAGCGCCACCTAGTTAAACACAAAAAAGTAAAAATGAGGTGTTGTAATCGCAGGTATCTGTGACCTAACATAGTCAAAACTGCACGAAATTGGAAGTGTAGGATCATTATGACACCTTCTGAATGCACGCCAAGTTTCGTGGAATTCTGTTCATGGGGGGCCACACAATAAATTAATTTATGTTACTATACACCAACTGGCCTGTAGGTGGCCGGAGACAGTTTTCTGTGAATATCTCGAGAACCGTAGGGCCTAGGAGGTCCACCTTTTTTTTGTATGTTGATCTCAAGGGGCCATGTCAACCCATCCCATTACCACTTATTTCATGTATAGCGCCACCTAGTTAAAAATTAAAAAGCAAAAAATTAGGTGTTTTCATCACAATATCTCTGGCTGACATGGTCAAAACTGCACGAAATTGAAAGTGTAGGATCATTATGACACCCTCCGAATGCATGCCAAGTTTTGTGTACTTTCGTTCATGGGGGGCCTTACAATAAAACAATTTATGTGTACATTTAGTGACGTACACCAACAAGGATTCCCGGGACACTGAAAGACCGGGGTACACAAAACTTGGTGGGCATGTACCCCCACATGGATAGCATGGAACTGTCATTTTTCGTTTTGATCTGTAGCCCCCCCCGCTGGACTGGACCCCCCGAAAGGAGGGTAGGCCAGACACAGTTCTCTGTGAATATCTTGAGAACTGTAGGGCCTAGGATGACCATTTTTTCCGTATATTTGCCTCCAGGGGTCATGTTAACCCAGTTCATGTGCACACATGTGCACAAACAGATACACACACACACACACATTCACAGTAATCATGACACATACTCACACAGTAGACATATGTACGCTTCCATGCACAGGCACATACGCAGGCACGCACACACACACACACACACACACACACACACACACACACACACTCACACACACACACACACCCACACACATAACATAAACATAACACAAACAATCAAGAATTTCTCATAATTATGAACAGGCAAGATGGAGGTGGGGTTGTATAAAATTAATTTTACATGTGAAATCTATGAACTAATCATGTTTTGGTACTTGTTGTCTAGCAGATACCAGTGAGAATTGCGTGTGGATAATGCAATTTAGTGAGACAGTTAGAATCATATAGGCCTTTCAGCGTGATTTCTTTTTGTGGAAAAAATGTGCTGGACTGGGCGGCGGTCATATTTTGTACTGCTCTGCGGTACATCTAGTTTTTTCTTATTTTGTTTCGATCTTTGTTCTGAGCCCATTTCTCCATCACTGCTGATAATCAGTGGTTTCAGTATTTGGTCTACTGCAATTCATTTGTTTTGTTTTGCACGTTTGTAGTTGGCTTGTGTTATGCTAAGTGCTAATCACTAGCAGGAGGCCCTAGTGCTATATACATGTAGCTGCTGATAATCAGGGTTTAATGTTTCAACGTCCAGTCAACTGAAGTTAACATGCATGTTTGTTTGTTTGGTTAAGTATTAAGGCCAGTGATGTACAGATGATTGGCTTGGATTGGTCATTTACCATTCTGTGTGGATGGGTGGGGGCAGGTAGCCTAAGCCATACAGTATCTCTGAATATTCCCCGTCACTCCCTGATTAATGTGAATGTGTGACATCTTTGTTGTTTGTATAGCTTTTGCTATTTAGGTAATAAAATATTCCAAGATGGAACCACATCTTGCATTTCTTGGTGTAATGAACCTGAATGCCTTTTGAGGCAGAGATAACATTGAGAATGGAATTGACAGGGTGGTGTACTCAGATCTATGCATGGGTTAATAACAGTTCAGCCACTCACCACACCAAGATTCATTCTCTTGCTGGAAAGTAATGGCAGCAAGGTTCTCTGGAGAAGCCATGCGACTATTTATGTGTGTGCTGCTTTGTGAACATACACTTACCTTAATTGACTCAGTTAGATGAGCTCATTGTTGTGTTGTGTTGGTGTTCAACATATCACATTTTAAAGACAACTTCAATGTCTTTAAAGTTTAAATAAGTCAAATCAAATCAAAGGCAACTTCAGAATCAATTCAGTGTCAATACGTATGACAGTCCATCTTTTGCTATTTGTTGAGTGCAGTCAGTAGGCTACAGAACTATACTGTAGTAACATGCAATGTCTATTAAAAAGATACACTGTGTTGTACATTGCATGTATCTGTGTAATGAACCCCATTTATTTTGGACTAACAATGTCAATATTTCACAGAAATAATAATGTAAGGTCACAAGGAGGACATGCAGCATTTAATATGTTTAAATCATCATAACTCCTTTTAATGGTCCAGAACGATAATTTATTATCTCAATAAAATAGACACTGATGAGTGTATCAGTGGTAAAACCAATCGCAGACCAGTTCTCTCTCTCAGTTTCCATTGTCATTTCAAACACAGACAGGTGCAATACTTACTGGATCACATTGATATTTGATGCAGGGGCAGAAGAGCCAATATTGGCGCCGGGGTCTTGTGCGCCGGCATGCATGTATCCCACCATAAACAACACAGTCCCGGTGAAATGAATTCAAATTCCTCAAACCGCTGGCAGCGCAAACAAGGTTTACCCGTGATTTATGGTGGCAATCATTAGTAAAAGAGAGGAGGATGTGGTGGAACGAGCATCGGCGCTTGATGGAGTGTGCGCGGATATGGATGCCTGTGCAGGGTGCTATGCGCCGAGATTTTTATCAGCGTGAACAGAGCCCAGCGCTGTTCAGAGCATTAGAGCTGCCGGGATCACACAGCCATGATAAAGTCGGCAGGACATACAGTGCAGCGGGACGGACACGCAGATGTAAATCAAAGGCTCGGCTTGCCTGCCTTTGAAAATATACATGTGTGCACTATAGATACACATGAGACCATTGTCATCGCAATGTGGCAAATGTTAGGGCTTGCCACAGCAAATGAAGAGATACTGTATCTACAAAGGTGCGTTCTCTTGAATGAGTTACATCTATCATATAGTTATTAAAAAGGATTCTTTCCCCCCATGCTATGCAACCATAGTTTGATTTCTAATAAAAGTTAAAGGGGTTGAGCTGGAAGAAAAGGGTTGGCGCTATTAGAAAATGCTAGTCCCTTTATGCGAGGGCATGCTTGTTTTTTACCATTATGTTCTATTTTTTAATTCCTTTCCATACAGATAGCCATACAAAAGCAGGTGATTTATTAAGCCATGGCGAGCCATCCATGTGTGCTCAGGCCCTCCTCACTGAGGCGTATGTACACGGCCTCTTTGGTGATGGTGAAAAATGACATAGCAGAGAAACTATCTATTTGACTGGCCAAGCTTACAATGAACACTGGGTGGGTAAGCCCTGTCACCCTGAACAAGCTGTCAAAAGGTTCAAAGAGATACAGATTTCACATGTCAGGGGTTGAGGAGCACACACACAGACACACACACACACGCAGCGGAGGCGAAAGTGAAAGCCCACGGCGGGTCTTACCAGCCCACTGGCTTCTGCCAGCGATGCCTCCTCACTCTGTCGGACTCGTATGCCCCGAGTCTCCAGCGCCAAGCCTTTCTTTTCTCCGCCACTTTGTCTTTGAATAAATCTGTAATTGACAAAACAATGGCATGACATACACTAAAAACTCTCTCATAGGTTATTTATTTTTTTTAAGCATAAAGAAATGTAATGTCATGCTTTAAGTGGATGGTTATGGTGTATGAAACTGCATTGCGTGGGAACCTTAGTTGATATCTGAGTTATCAGCTCATACCTGTATACGCCTTTACCTTGTATAATCGGCACACATGAGTAGATTTCAATCTCATTTAGATGGTTTCAAATTTATGCAAATTGAGGGGTATGCTTACTGGACAATAACCAGTCTTGACATGCAATTCAAATCAATTATTGTCGCTTGGAGGTTGCCATTATTGTGTCACATAGCAACATGGTCTATGGGTTTCTTTTTGTGTGTGTTTTTTGTGATGTACACAGTCTCTTCACATTCAGTCAAAATGTTTTTAAATAGTATGTGAATATATTATGCATTAACATTTTCTGACTTCAGTCACCTTTTGCATGACTGAAATAATTGTGACTTGATCATGCAATGGGGATGAAGAACTAGTTTATCCGATCACATTTACCAGAGCATCTATATATTTCTGTCATCCATTAATCAAATAAGTGAAACATCTGCCACTCTGTTAACATCCTTGTATGCACATTATAACATGTCATATTTTACGTGTGCATAATTGTAGGAAATGCAAAATGTGCAATGCAAAATAGCTGACATGTATTTTTTTTGGCAAAAGACCCAATGTCGAACAAATTGGTCAAACTTCACAGAACAGCTGACTGCACTACCTGAAGCGGAAAAGCCATTTGAAGCGTTTGATTATGCGCTACTTATGTTTGTGGGGGGAGCAGAGATCAGAGAGCGCCTGTGCAACTTGCCGGCCATGTGGCGGCCTTTCCCGTAATTAGCAGCTGTGTCTGTGAGCTCAGGTGGGCGCACGGCCTGCCAGGCCACCCCGATAGCCCTCCTGTCGGCTGGCTCCGCGCCGACATGGCCGCGCCACGCCGGGCACCACTGACTGCACACTGCCCTATAACCAGCTATGAGGCAACTGGACGCTGCAGCCTCCAGCCTGGAGCCAGGGAATACAACTGAATGGGAAGTAAACAGCATAATTAGACCGCACATAAGCATTTCAACTATGCCATTACGAGCAGGCACGTGACCGCCATATTTAGCTGGAACTTCCCAGCAACATTAATTTCTCCTCGTGAGCTTTGGCTAAAAAAAGGGTTTCATATAAAGAGTGTATTCAGACAACATACTTGCCATGCACGTGGCAATCAGGGCACACATTATCTGTTCATGGAGTGGAGAGTATGTGTCTCATCCTCTGCCTTTACATGTGTCCAAACATGGAAATGGTGGCTGAGTGGCTAACTGAGTGCTGCCAGCAGGTCATGCCCAGTGGCTTCCATTGCTGTCTCTGCGTTACACTCGGTGCATTCTTATGATTTGGAACGTGTTGAAACGGACTAATAACAGCAGCAGCAGCAGCAGCAACCAAATCCCAAATGGAAATGTGTTCATTTGACAGAACTCATTCAAATTGATTGTGTGCTGTGTTGTCTGTGAGGCGATCCATTTCCTCTTCCGATGACGGACCTGATTGAAACGGAGCCCCTTATCCTTGGTGTCCTCGTCGTGTTCTCCTGTTCTGTAATCCCTCATAGCCCACTGCTATCTCTGCCTTCCCGAGATAAGAGGGAACATCTCTGGGCTCACCTGCCAATCTGCTTGTGCCGATTTATAACCTGTTCAAGCTTCAACAGAACTCGGACAGTTTGTGTGTTCGCAGGCTGAGGGTGTAGACTAGAGCAACTTTCTGCACTAGCTGGACAGTGATATTGATATTATTATGTGTGAGTGATGGTTGCCCAGGACCAAGAGGGGAAAACACTGCATGGTTTCTTCTATCTCAATTCGAGTTAGTTGGTGCACTGCACCAATTACTGTGGGCGATGAGATAAATAGATGTCTTAAGCATATATGACAGTTGCTTTCTTTCAGAGACACTTGTCAACAGTGGGAGTTACAGGCAGTGGCTCAATCTAAGGAGTCAACACAAAGAGACGTGGCATCACTTGCAGCTCGGGCTTTCAGAGGATACATGAGTAGGCAGTTAAAACTTTGCTAAGAGCCCCATATATCAACCACTATTAAGGAAGTTCTGAGATAGTGGGCAATAATCTCGGTCTCTCCCTCCGTATGCAAAGCCAGAGTCTATCACCCTTCAAAGCGGGAGGCTGAAGGGAATTAAGCAAACTAAACGGAGCCTGTTTATATGCAGGAGAGATTAACACACAAACACCAAACAGCTAGTCACAGTTAATACTGAGTAAATCTACACCCTGGCAATCTGAGGACAAAATCATAAACGAGCATGTCTCTCCCTCAGAACAGCAGCACAGGGGAGGGGAGAAATCAATGCAAAGTTTTAAAATATTGATCTGAAGAAGATATTATGTTTTTGATGCTGTGGTTATGTCTCAGGGATTGGCTCAGGAAGTCAATAGTGCTATTGCTTTGTGACAGAAAATGAATCAGAGACAGAGGGAGAGCCTGGTCTTAATTTCAGGGTAAATCAACCTGTTCCTGTGTCTCTCTAACATATTCCACCAGGATTAATGCTGGGGCCGGGGGAAAAGCCTTCACTTAAAATAAGGTGACAGGGAGAAGGAATGAACCTCACATGCATTCAGCAGGGATGGATGCTAAGCCGCAAGCCTCGCTCCCCTGTGTTCCCCCGCTGTGGCTAGTCCGTGGTTTGTAAATACTTTTAACCCCAGCTAAGTTTGACCGAGTGTGTCAATAGCATATGTTTATCTATGAAAAGCCTGGAAATGGTTTTTGAGGAGCATGCCAACCGCTGTAACATTCAATAAGTCATGGTTCAGGATTTATGTTGGACAGTCGCTCAAATTCAAACAGAGCTCACCCATGCATGAGTAGACTATTACACAGAGGCCTGGCAACTCTGTTTATAGAACTGAACGACATACATGGCTTCTGTTAAAACAACAGCAAAAAAAGGGGAAAAAAAGCAATCACTCGGGCAAACACAAATCAGACTAGTGGGTCTTTTTTTTTTCCTGATGAAACGTGCAACCTCATATGCACTTCACTTCAACAGGACTCATTATGGATTTCCAAAGACTTGACATGTGTGAAGTGGGAGGGCTGGAATTCCAGGGGTCCGCACTTGCTGTGTTGACTAATCTGCTTCACAGAATAACTCAATAAGGCTCTGTGGAATTGAGTCAATTCATTATGTTCAGTTCCTTAAGCAGCTCAGAACTTCTGCTCTTTGTCAATATGAGACAGAGCCACTCCTCTCCACCACCCCCCAGCCCCACCGCCACCACCACTCCGCCCACGATCAGCCTCTCCATCATTACGGTGGACATCTTTGTGTTAGCTATACCTCAGCCGGCGTTCATCCTGTGAGCTGCTCATAAATTCTGAGGAGGCGATATGTCCCCCGGCCCGAGCTTGGTATCACTCAATATCACTCAACGATCCAGAGGCAATGTCCCATGTCCTGAGATTGGACCAACAGCCCTGCGGTCACCAACATGGGAAGTGCTTTCAGACAACTGACCTGCCTCTATAAAACCACAGGCCTGTGGCTGAGGGGCCACTAGAGAGACCAAATCATAACCCATCATCACAGGACACTGGAGAGGATAGCACCTTCTGTCGTCCCCTGGGCACCAAGAGTTTAATAGAATTCATCTTTTTTTCATTTAAGTCTGGGATGTTGCCGGTTGTAAAAAAAAAAAAAAAAAAAATAGTAAAAAAAAAAACCCTCCTGGTGGTAAACAAAACTCTTTCTGGTAAGGAAATACAACAAGATGTGGTTTGATTACTTTTTGAATTGATTCTACTGCTGGTTGTAAAACTCAAAACTAAAAATGGCTTTGGGGAGCATCTGTACGACCAAAAAAAAAAAAAAAAGGAAACACGGCCATAAAAAGGCATCATGCATTACACGCCAAGGAGTTTCAGATCAGTGCACTTCAGTCTCTTACAGGGCATTGGAATGCCGTTGAATTAGGGCACAAATTCCCTCGATGTAAAAGTCAGACGGCTAAACTCAGTGGGCAGTTGCTGGAGAGAGCCGGCAGAGATGCTGCTTATGGTCATCAGTGGCAGAAGTAGTGCCTTGAAGCTGAGCCCAAAATAGGTCTGAAAGCAACAATGGGAAGTGAGCTGTGTAACCAAGCCGCTGAGGAAATTCCACCTCAGGCAATTGATGCGAGAAGTTAAGTATCTCTCTGGGCTGCCTCGCAAACTAATTGATTTTCTTAGTGTGAGTCTCCACAGCCATCTGCGCATTGGAGAAGAAAAACCGAGAGCAACTCATGAAATTAGAAAAAAAAAAATCAATTTCTAACAGCACCAAACCAAAAGAAATGATAGATAATGTCAAACATGATTACTTCAAAGCACTGCTTCAGAAAGAAACAGCAGACACTTCTAGTATTGTTTTCATTATAATATCTCAGTTCAAGCCTTGACATGCTGTTATGCCTATATGGATACAGATTCGTGTCAGTCAGATGAAGAAAGCACTTTCACAAACACGTCTCCCACCAGGGGAGGGATGGACAGATGTTCTATGTCTGTAAATAAGCAAAGGTGGTGGTGTCATGGAGGATATGGAGACAAATGTGAGAGCCTTCCAGAGAAGCTTATACTGCTTAAGTCACTGACAACTGGCCAGGAAGTTAGATATACGCGTAGGGTGGGGGTTGGGGTAAGGATGTCATGGCTCAGCTTTCTACTGAATTTGATGAGTTCAAAAGAAGGCTAACAGTCTCTAGCCCGACATGACCTTTATACTGACGTAAACTATGAGGGGATCCCATTGCTTTGAATTCAATATGGATTGACACTCATTAGCAGTGCCCCTATAGCCTCACAGAACTCCAAGACCACAGTGAAACCCTTGCTTGAGAATGAAGACTTATGGAGGCTGGGAAGAAAGAGGAGATAAAAATGTCTTAAATCATATTTTGATACAGTATGACACTATAATGAATAACTTTGTCTTTGTATCATTTACCAATAATTTCATAAAAAATCTCCTTTTGAATTTCCTTGATAAGTTGTCGTGACTGACACATACTGTAGTAACTTGTTGTTGTAAGTTGACAGTTGACTAATATGAATTGACACTTAATAGAAATGTTTACTCTAAGGAGATCAAAACATGTCTTTAATTTCAATCCAACATGACACTATGATGTTTCTGTCTGTTTGTATTATTCACCAATATTTTTTATGGTAAAATGATCATAATATGTATAATTATTCCACTGCTTCGTTGAATTTCCCATTGTCCTACGTAATTTAGAACGACCATTAACCGTATGTTATTTGCACACCTATGAAGTAGATCCATTTTTTTGGCCTTATCACACTTGTATATTAATTCGCTTAACTTTAACTTTAAAAAACTTACGAGGTTTAAACGGCCCTCCACTTCGCATCGGGGACGTTTTACAACCTCGACCGTGCATTAATTTCTGTGAACAGACCACCGTGTTGTCCATTATCCCTTACATAATAAGGATAAATGATCATATATATATAACCTTGTGATTTTGAGATATTAAAGTGTTATTTGGAGATACTATCAAGCTATTTTTATATAGTGAAAGCACCTGAGATAAATGCCTATTGAACAAAAAAAAACATTTAAATGAAATTATCATGGAGACCATTTCAAGAAAACATGAATTAAGAAGAGTGTTAGCAACACCCAAATTTTTTTGTTTCCCCCCATGTGTCTGAATAACACAGAATGTATGAACACCAGGTAAAAATTAAAATATTGATAACTTCTCTCGGAGTAGATCAGCTTGCTCACGTGTGCAGTCATCTAATTGACTGTCACAGAGGTCTCAAGAGGAAGCCAAAAGTTATTGCAATATTGATGACCTCGCTGATTGTTTTAGTGCTCTTTGCGTAGCGAGGCACGCTGTCAGTTCATTAAGATGACTTCTCGCCGCGCATTACTCAGGTTGTGTCACATTTGGCCATCATCAGTCAAGCTGCTGCAGTTGAGCGAGGTTAAAAAGAAGTCTCCGCTTGATATGTGAGTAAGCCGTCATGCCTGGCGTAGGCCGTCTGACCCACAGGCATGCTGTGGGCTCGCTGCACACTCACACTCAGGCCTCCGCCGCAGCCATGCATGGCCACCTTCATAACTCAACGGGATGCTGGATGAATGAAAACACTGGCGGCTGCTGACATCACCAGACCTCAGCAAGCTGGCTGGAGTTTCATTGCTCTACTCTCTACACACCATCTGCTTCTACTGATTTGCCAAGGCGTCAGCAACTTTTTTGTGTTTGTTTTGCACACACTCATCATTAGATGCTTCTTCGTTTTTTTTTTCTTTCTTCTTCCTAATTCATGTCTCTCGGCAACACCAGGCGTGTTTAGAGGGTGGCAGGACAGAATATTGATATGTGTCTCTGACGAGAAAACCTGTGGCTGGCGTGATGTTTGAGAATGCGAAATACTCTTCGGGGTCTGCCCCATTTCACCAGAGAGTAAACAAGCCGCATGAAGGAATGGCGTCTCCATGGAAGTTCTGAAGCATTCCTCAGATGGATACTTGAAAATCTAAAAAAAAAAAAAAAAAAAATTCATATCCATTATTTTTTGTGTTCCTAAACTCCACTATGTGTAAACAGACCCTCAAGGTTAGCTTGCTATTTCTGCATTCTTTCCTAATTGGTACTCTGTGGCACCTCCCCCCGGAGCACTGGATGCTCTGAATAAATGAAATTCAAACTTACTTTCACCCCTCAGATAAGACATATGGGAAACATTCATCATTTATTTAATTCTGGAACCGCGTAAGCCAGGGAATAGCTGCCACACACATTGCAGAGACTATCTCCTTTTAATGACCCAATTGAATCATTGTGTAAATTCTCTGTGTTCTGTGCAAGGAGGAACGTGCTGTCTTGACACAGCTCTTCTTTATTTGCATACCCATGTAAATAATGAGGGATCTGAATTCAGATGGAAACCTTTAATTAAGCATTTCAAATCAAAGGACCTTCAGGCCTTCATATTGGTGAGACATTGTAGCAATTTGTGTTCCATTTATAATATAAAATTATAAAATGGAGCCGAAACAGCCATTATATCCTGTCAGAATGCTGATGCTTAATCCATGTAAGTAACACCAGCATTCAATTTGGATTATCCACTGACTAAAAACTAAAGGTTGTGCAAGCTGATAGCCAACTAAGTGGGAGACAGCAGTCACAGGCAAGTGACCTTTCTCTCTCTCTCTCTCTCTCTCTCTCTTTCACACACACACACACACAAAGAGAGAGAGAGAGAGAGACTTTTGTGGTCCATGTATGATATATACCATAATGTAAATACTGTATAACTGTATAATAATAGCTTTTACACCATAAAGTCACCAATATATAATTCATCAGTTAATGCACACTGTATGTCATGACTGCCAGCTGTGCTGTTGTGTGTGTTTGTACGATGAGCTTGAAGTATCATTTCCTCCATTTTAGACTTGCCACAAGGACCTGTCACCAGAATCTTCATTTTAGACCTGCCACAAGGACCTGTCACCAGAATCTTCATTTTAGTTCTTCCTGAACAACTGCATCTTGCCACATCAATTCTACACTCACACCCCCCTTTCTCTTAATTTATAGATGGAAATGATTAAGTGCATTTGCCTATGCTTGCATACAAAGGGAGTGCGGGCGTGTGTTCTGTCCTCAGTGCCTGGGAACCCATGCTGTGTGGTTTTAATGGGAGACATAACCGCCCAAAACTTCATATGACTAAGAAAGACACTGCCCTCTTTTCATTTGCATAATTTTAGTCAGAGCTGATACTACCAAGGAGAGGATCTAAAATGGGATCATTATGCAAATGGCATGAAAACTGATTATCAAAATCAATTTACCACACTATCATGAGAAACGTCCATGTGAGATTTGCTAACCTCATCAAATATATGTTGTTTTTTTTTGTTGTTTTTTTAAAAACGCGTCAGCAGTCGCCACTGATGTGGAGTCAGAGGTCAGCCTGGCTAGTGTACAACTGGTCTCACATGCATGTTACACAGTGGTCATTGATCAAAATAGGCATGACAGACGTTCCTCCCAGAGCACAACTGACCCCCAGGCAAGGAAAACACAAGTGCTCTATCAGCAGCATGGCTGTCCTTGCCGATTTCACGTCCAACCTCCTCTATGCACCCCGAGGAGGCAGCCAGCAGGAAAGACAATTATGACATATACATGTATGGAGGGCGAGGATCCCAAGCCGAGACAGATGATGAGCAGAGAGAGATGAATGCTACGGAGGCGTGCGTGGCTCCAACAAATTAATTCAAGAACACAGCTCATCATTTAAATGAGATTTTCGCTCAGTTTGTTATAAATCACGATAACCTTCTCATTTTCAAGTTCATCCATTTTTAAGACGTGCCATGCGCCGTGGCCGCTCCTTGCCTCGGGGCTCCTCATGAATCCAATTGCAGAGAGATTCCATTAACCCAACCCAGCGAACGGTGCATCCCATTGCAGGGAATGCCCAGCGCAGGCTGTTATAACTCAGGGCTGTCACAGGCCCATTCTTGACGGTGCGCCGTGGTGACTTATGGAGCGCGGGGCTCAACAGTGAGAAATCAGCGAGAGGGTCGCGAGAGTGATAAGAATTTCCCATACGTATGCAAAGCAGTCGCTAAAATGACTGCGCCTTCGCTGTCATCTCCAACAACAAGACACAGGTAGATAATGTTGGCGGCATTGCACATGTCTCTCTCTCTCTCTCTCTCTCTCTCTCTTGTCGTCGTAGTCACAGCAGGGAGGGGTCACAGAGGCCAGCAGTTTCCCCATTAAGGCATGTCAGATAAATTTTGCTGTAATTTTAAATCTATTGTTTAGGTTGACATGCGATGTTTGGGTCAGATGTGAACACAAACGCTGTATAATGGGCCACTTCCAGATACAAATGCCAGCCCTGGTTAGTCTTCAAGGTGTGGAGCTGCTGTGTGGCAGACCCTCGGGCCAGGAGATGACCCCTGTGGGACGGCCGTCTGACACCCGCTGCTCCATCAATCACTTGGCGAAAACCTCAGCTGTCAAGTGAAATATGCTCTGCTTAGTCAGAGGCGATGATTTCTACTTTTGCCAAGGAGCTTTCACACTTCATTGAGGCCAGGACCAAAAGAGTGAAGAGAGAGAATGGACTATTCTCTTTCTTTTCTCTGCTTTTGTGACAGATGTGATTGGGTGGCATGCTGGGCTTATAGAACCTGAGTTCTGATTACAGCTGATTGGCCCAGCAGAGGCTTAGATACAGTAATGGCCTGTGTTCTGTCCACCAATTCCATGAGCGCAATCAATCTGGAGAAAATAATGAAAAAAAGGCATTACCATAATTAAATAGAATTGAAGTCCCAATTTGATAAAGACAAGTGTTTTGACTAGACTTTGTTATCAATACAGTGAAGTGCTATAAAAGTCAAACAGTTAACACTATGTTCAACAGGCCAGTGAAGGTGTGAGAACTGGTCCGAGGGTCCATGACAACAAATGTCTCTGGAATTTTATGCGTACACCCCACATGTGTACAGAATATGAAGGAGAATGTAGCCCAGGCAACAGGTTAGAGATTCAATCTAATTTGCCTGATGGGAACATCAGCATAACAGCACAATACAGTTTTAACAGAACAACATTTAAATGTTTGTCTAAATTTGTGTTACGGAATGTTATTCAGACACATATTATGTAAACTTGTGGTGTGGCTTCATTGTACACTAATGCAATTTCAGTGACTCATTCCTCACTCATGCCCTCTAAGCAACAGTATCCAGAACTGTCTTGAAAGCAAAACATTTAAAAAAATAGAGTTGCCGTACTTGTTACTGCCACAGGAAGCACCGCCAAAATGATAACTCAGTCGCCACTTTGTTGGATGAGTCAGCCGCAGTAAATCCAGACGAGGCCAGTGCCAGTAGGCCTTTACAATATAGCAATGCCAATATGCCTTCCCCAGCACAGCTTAAAACCAAACTGGATAGTGGCCCACCAGTAAATAAGCTTACTGTTTTCAACGCAATTAATACTGTCTGGTATCATCATCCAATTTATTCTCATGGTCTATGGTCATGTGAAGGACAGATAAACACGCCCTTAGTTCTAATTAGTCATATTCCCTTTCAAGAGAGTTCCATTATCAGCATCATAGTTGGCCCCACAAGACTTCTGTTTTAACATTCCATATGTTATCTTAATGCAGAGGAAGTAGATTGGGAACCAAATAGAATGTTCAAGCATTGTTTTTGTTTTTATTGTTGAAAGGGTCTATACAAAGATCCTTGATTAGGCTACTAGCAAGATAGAGCAACGTAATTCGTTACTATGGGAGCAAAACGTGACTTTAACCCTCTCTGGTCTATATGCACTATGGAGTTCTTTGCTGTGGGTCATACCAATAAAATAAAATAAAATAAAATAAAAAAACATTCCCAGCATGACATTGCCCCTTTTATGGATAAAAGTCTTGTTAGAATTCTAGCAAGCCTTTTACCAATTCCTCTCAATGCCTTTTCCTGCCTTTTCAGTCGTTAGATGACTAGTTATTTGACCAAATCTCATTACTGCTGCTTTTAGCAGGCTCCCTTGAACATTCTTTAAAATCCAGTTGTATTTAGTGTCAAGGAATATAATTGCTTGAATTTATCATCTGTTAAAATGGCACCACTGTCTCATACATTTCTCATTGCAAACATTCAAAATACAATTAACACATTGATTATCAATGCGTTACTATTAATGGTGTAATGGCAATGTATCAAGGGCATAATAACAATGTATCTGTTGTTAAGAACTACAGTAATTGAGCCACTGAAGATGAAGCATTGGAGAATAATAAAAGTTCAAACTGCTACAGTAACAACAACCCTCAGGAAAAATGTATAATAAGTATGATAGAGTTTTTTACTTCTACTTATGTGTCATTACTTTAGTCACATTAAATGACTGAACATATTGAAAATACTATTTTTACTTCACTTGCCCTAGAACATGTTATTTATGGTTTAACAAAAGTAAAGATATTAATACAGCCTCAGCCTCATTTTTTACATGGTATGGCTGAGTGATTTCCCAAGATGCAACAGCGCCAGTTAATATATGGATGTAGATGTTAAATCGACAAAGCAAACATGCCTTGTGGGATTTAAAATGGTAAGTGCTCTGTTTCATTTACAGTTGTAGAGTTTTCATTTGAGAATCAGCCAACGTCAAGCCAGTGACCCTCATAGACACTTATTGGCCAGCGCTGAGTATTGGAAAGATGTCAGCAGCCACAGAAACCACTTTGGAGAAGTGCCCCCACGAGGATCCTCGGGTGACTTCATTAAAAGTTAGCATTTATTTCTCTGATTCACGCGCACTTAGGTCAGGTTGGGAACACTCTGTCACAGTGTCCCAAAGGAGCCAGGCTGTGGGGAGGCTTTCAGCTCAGTGTCACACACACACACACACACACACACACACACACACAGACAGACACACACAAAAGACAAAAAGGCACTAAAGGATATGTATTGCCAGTCCCATTCTTCATAACATTATGTGTGTTTTCTTTTTTCTTGTTTTTAAGACACAATTGAAATCATCTACAGGAAAGCAGAGGCATTGGCACTTCAGGAGTCTGCAGAACAATCTAAATGGATGTGATCTGGTCCATTCATTGCAGGCTAAGCAGCAGTTGGTTTGGTAGGGAGAAGCTACAGTAAGGGTGCGATTGAAGGATCAGGCCCGTGAGAGGGCCGTGAGGCAGTCTAATCCATCCCTAGTCATGAGCGCTTGGGAGAGAATACTGAAAGGGCTGCGCTAAACCCCGCTACGCAGCTGGGTAAATAGGCACCTCCACTGGGATGCCATTTACACAACATTACTCAATAGCATTGAAAACAGCAGGAGGCTCTGCCTCACATGGGCTATCCATTTGCGAGTGTTTGTTATGGGGATCTGTGTCTGTGTTTAGGTGGATAGGTTTCAAATGTGGTTTGAAACTGAAGTAATGACAACATGACATGAATGTGCTTTATAAAATGAACAATTCAATAAAATTGTTATTAAATAGTTGTTTAATTTAGATACATAGTGCCATTACCAACAGACATAGCCTGAAATCACTTCACACAGAGCCCAGAGCAAATACAATAGAAGGTATTAGTTAACACTTTTAACAGCAGGAAACCTTGAGCAGACCAGCCAACCAAATCAGAAGAGTGGCCCATATACTTAAGCCTGGCCTGGTAGAGCTAGAAAAGGAGGCAAATAATCCATCTAATCAAAACACATACTTAAGAGGAACATCATACTGGCATCCATAGATGTACAACAGGCACACATACAGGTGGCAGAGTGCAGAAAGGGAGCTAACTAGGTAAGGGTGTAAATAGTGCAGAAAGAGAGCTAGGTAGGTAAGAGTGTAAATAGTGCAGAAAGGGAGCTATCTAGGTAAGGGTGTACCAGCATACACATTCCTACAATCTGCTGAGAATATTGGTGCTATTCATGGATGCCCCTTAATAGTATGAGGGCACAATTGTGTAGGCGTTTCCCCAGTTGTATGTGTATGTGTGTGGGTGTTTGTGTGTGTGTGTGTTTGTGTAAATAACTGCCATCTCAGTATATCATGCATTACATGGATGGAGGACTAATCCATTATTCTTCCCCACAGCTGAGAACACTGGTCCCTTTGCTTAATGATAGTGAGATCAGAGATAGCAGAGTTTCCAATGTATCAGTCTGGCATTTCTGCAGCCAAAACAGTCAACAGCAATATTGCAAATCCACAGTCACTGGGTTAAAGATCTCTTCATTAGTTCAGCCAGGGATGAGCCTTCCACGGGCTGTAACAAAAAACTGATCTATTTAACAAGGACAAACCAATTAAAGTAATAGATTAATTAAGTGCTTGAGGCATAGAAAGTCAACAGATCAGCTCCTGCCAGAGATGCACAGTGAAAAATAAACACTGACACGTATTGTTTTAATCCACATGTTAAATGTCAGTCAGGTAAATCTGAGCCATCCAGCTTATGAGTTTGTACCATCTCTTTATTAAGTTGCCAACTCTTCTCTAAGCAACTTTTGCTCAACATATGTAAGGATGATCCAGACGTGGCATGCACTTAAACAAAACAAACAAACAAACCACCGCCACAAAGTACACCATGAATTAATTTTCACTTGTGAAGCTAGGTGTGCCATGGTCAAGTCGCGTGACTTAGAGCTAAAGCTTGTCCTCACACCTTCTGTGTTACACAGACACCGTCAGATGGATTCACCCTGGCTTAAACCCAGATTTGCGTAACCTAGTCACCTACTCGGCTTTAGAAAAATCTTATCAGTGTTTTAATCTGCCCCCCGACTCCGTTCTGCGTACGAGCGAAACTCTCCTCTCAGCACCTGGCAGCTTGGAGTCACACTTTTAGTGCGCTAAGACTCTGGGAGACTTAAACTTCCTCCAGCAGGCTTAGGCTGGTGCCATATGCCAGCTCGGAGATTAATGGGGAACACCCTTCTTAAGTTTTCGTCATCTTCACTGCTACCTTCACTGAGCAAACAGAAGGAAGCATCAAAGTAATGAAGAAGAGAAGGACATGGGTTTCTCATCTAACAGGCCCACTGGAGAGTTGGAGAGGGCAGCATCTAACAGGCCCACTCTACAGTTGGGGAAGAGTTAGTAAAAGCAATTGGTAGTTTGTGTTTATGCTTATTTTAACCACACAAATTAAGCACAAAGAAGAATTACAACAATTACAAAAGAGCTGGAAGAAAAAGTAAAAACATTTAAATGAGAATTTTGGATTATCTACAGACACGTTTATATTAGGAAAGACAAGAGAACAAAATCAGTACAATGATTTCTGTTTCATTTCTCTACACTTTTTTTAACCTGCCATCAGATCCGAAAATACAAAGAAACATGACCTGATGATCAATGTAATTTTGTTGTTTTTGATATGTGAATAATACATTTTTATCAACTGAGAATGTAGCATGTTTACTCAGCTACGTATAAAAGCCTCAACACCAGTTGCCATTCAGTCCGTATAGCTTCCTAGAAAGGCTTTTTCCATTAGCTGATCTGTTGCATTCAAGGCTACGACCTCAGCCTGTTTTGCCTATAGATTTGCATGGGCTGACCCTCAGGGACAGAAGCCTTTAGAGTTAATCTATCATTCAGCAGACCTTGCATACCCAATAATGACCTTATCCGTCCGACCTCCATGAGGATCATATGTAAATGACCTCATGGTGAGAGATACCAAAAGCCGATTTCATGGCTCTGTGCATTTTCATATTATTTTATTTCAGAAGGATTATTGTAATGTCATCGGATCTGCCGCCCTGTGTGGTAAACTCAACACCCACCCGAGACGGCCATGCGGGGGTGGAGGATAATGTGGCGTCCTGCTAATAGAATCAATAATGACTATAAAACCGCGGTCAGCTTGTTCACTTCAGAGCAGCGCAGAGATGACAAATGATATTCAGTAGCCTACTGGCATCCTTGTGTCCTCACAACTTGATGTTGGTCTCATAATATAGCAACATTTACTATATGTTTAGTTATGTTTTGTTGGACAATATTGATTTTTATGCTGGTTATTAGCTTATATTCCAATGTAAAATCCATCTCCATTCCTAGAGTATGCATGTATCTGTTAACAGTAGGGTGCTTATAGGCTGCACTGCAGCCTCTTTGCAAGCTACTTACAGCAAATATAATTAGGACACATCATAATGCACATAATCAGCATGTGGCCGTGCAATTAAGATAATAATCTTCTGAAAAGAAAAGCAGTTGTCATTGTCACTTCCCTAGCAATTACCTTTAATATATTTAAAACTGATTAGATAAGATTAAGGTTATGCTGGAGAAAAATGGCACTTTTTCTACCATAACTACTCCCGTGTAACCATCTTGGATCAGCTGTGTTCCAGGCTAGTTGCATGCTCACTTGCTGAAGCAAGGGGGAACCTGGTGAGCTCAGAGGTACAGATCCGCTGAGCTGGGAGAGCGAGGCTATTCCAGAGGTGACCTGACACGGTCTCGCCCCTGTGTTAACTGTCACCCCAGCCACATGGCCAGAAAAAAAAGGAGGGGGAGTGGGGAGAAAAGGACAGAGACAAACTGACCCAGAGGGTAAAAGATCAAAAGGTGGATGCATCAATCATTCTCTTTCCCTTGTGTTTTGACACTGCTGAGGACGCAGGTGAGTCACACATTCAGATGGCCCAAACTACACGCACACTTGCACTCTGGCAAGCTGTCTCTCTCTGCTCACCTTCAAACAGCACTACTATGGTGTTTTGGTTTACTACTAGCAAGCTAGCTACCTAAAAGGCATGCACACATTTTCAAGAGCCTTATTGACACTGCTAGAAGCTTGCTAATGTGCCTACTGGTGTATTTTGGTGATGTAGTCAGCAAAGTCGTGCTGTGAAAGGTTTTCTTTCATTTATGCGGTGTGTTCCAACTCAGAAATACAGAACTGCATTGTGCATATCCTAGATGGCTGCTGGGATTGTCATGTGTGTGTATCTGTCCTTCACATCACTAAGTACCATCTAGATCAGGGGTTTTCAACTGATTGTGAACCAGGGACCACCATTCTGACTAATTACCTAACGCCAGGACCACCACTGAATAAAATACTGATTCCCACATTGCAACTACATTACTGAATCTATGGACAGCGACCACCAGCAATGTCCTCGAGGACCACAAGTGGGCCACGGACCACTGGTTGAAAACCACTGATCTAGATTAGTTTTCTCAAACTTTTTCAGACCAAGGACCACTTAACCAAAAATCACGGACCACCTAGCTAAAAAAAAAAAAACAGTAGACCTACTTCAACAGTATATTACACAATAGGCCTACTCACTGAACCACCTTGGTTATTGTCTTTGCACCTTGCTTACTGTGTCAGAGGATTCATATGATTTAATTGGCGTAGCTTATAGACAGTCTGCAGAACTGTTTCGGATTAGAATTCACATACAAGTTGGTTCAATATGCAGACCACCAGTGGTCCCCGGACCACACTTTAAGAAACACTGATCTAAATGAATCTAAAGATGATGCCAAATCTGGTTGCCTGATAAAAGCATACCTCAAAGTGGCACATTGTTGCATAGTATTCCATAGTACACGACAGGAACAAAACCCTCAACCAACTAAATGAGCTAACATTTCTAGAACTGTATAGTCTGAACCCTCCACCAACTAAATGAGCTAACATCTAGAACTGCAGTCTTAATGACACTATTAGTTGTTTACACAATTACTCAGTCATACAGGCACCCTGAAGAGTGGCATGGTATTGTGTAGATATAAAAGCAACTTCAAACGAACAAAGCATTAAAGAACCAACCTGTGTTTCAGAGACTCTCATTAAACACTACTTGAACCACACTCCAGATTAGTAAGCAGGGCATGAATACCTTTCCTGAGTGGTCAACAAAGATGAAGAGGCTTTAAACTGAAGTGTCCAAACCACCTTCCCTTATTTTTGTGAGCAGTGTTGAACAGGTCTTATGGCAGTATTGGAGTCTTCATTTCTCTTTAGTCTATTGTTTGGGATATGTGGGCTTATACTGTGTAATGTAAGCCTTTAAAGAAGCACTATGCAGGTCTGGTTATTCCTTCGCTGTTTCTGGGTTTTCGCCGCATTTGGGCTCACATTTTTCACTACAGCTTCGGTAGCAAGTGACTGCTACATTACGCTAAATCCCCACTAGCTAGCGTGCTAGCCATCAAGAAACCAAGCTCAACACATACAGGGCTCACAATGAAACGGTTGAGCAAACACATTGTTCAAGAGACTATCAAACCACATTACAAAGACGAAGTTCACCCAAGGGTAGGCTACTTACAATTTCAACAGCAACAAAGCCAAGTCGGTGTCCGTTTTGCAGTCTTCTTCGAAACTACAATCTGACTACATTTTCGAGGCGCGATTGGATGCTTCCGCTGAGTCACATCCGGATTTACCCGGACCGGGTCCAGAAAGTTGCATATTCGTTTTTTCCGCGGAGAAGCGATAGGGGGGACAAAGCACCCACCAAACGACCCAGAAAGTGTTGTAGAACAATCAGAACGACTCTCAACCTACATAATTTTTGCTGAAATTGTTGTATAGTGCTTTTTTTAATATGACTTCCTAATTCAGTGGTTCAGTTGTTCTGTACTGTTAGACACTTCAGTCAGAGTGTGTGGTCATGAAATTTAAATGTGGCAAGTGCCTTTGTGCATGTGTTTGCCTTTCCCAGAAAGCAATACTCAGTTTAGTTGTAGTCACACCTTTTCTTTGAACAAGATTGCTGTGCCTATTGTGAAGTAATTAAGGTTAAAATTAATAGAGTTTAAAAACACAACTGGACAGTAATTATCATTGATTACCTGAAGTTCCTTTCTTCTTTAATTTCAGCCTCAGTGCATTATTTCTTTATTTCCTTATTTCCTTGCTTTTGTGCTCTGAAGATTGTACTGAAGACTAGTCTTCAGCAACAATAACATTTTATGTCTGCTTTATATTTCTGGATATAGCAGCAAATAGTTTCTTCAACAAATACTAATTTCAGATCTCATCAAATTCCAGAATTCACTGTCAATAACATACATCTGTCGATTAGGCCAGCATTCGGTTTAGATAAAGAAAACAAACCCCATCTTGATGTTACTACACCCACTTGCTACTGATTGAAAATGGCAGGTATGCTAATTGCCTCTGCCCTCTAACACTGAAATCTCGACACTTTTGCACCTTGCAATGAATGAGGGCTGTACCACAAAACTCAAATTGGAACTCCCAGCAAATGATGATCGGAATAATGAGGTGTACTATCCCATCACAAACACCTCTGACCTCTTAATGACCATTTGGTCACATAGAGAGAAGACATGTTTGGGATGAAGACACTTTAAAGGTGACCCTTGCTCTGTCGTAGCCTTTCGTGAAGTGCTGAGTTAGCAATACACTTTCTGGGAGTACAACAGCTCCTTCATTATCCCACTTCTGAGCAGGTGGCACATTGAATAGCCTTTTGTCAAAGCACTTGATAAGCTTCCCCAGTCTTCTGTAGGCTCTGTTTATTAGTCAGATGCCAGTTAAATGTTATGATCAATAAATCATCTGTACAGCATTAACATAGAGGAAAAAAATTAAAAAGAGAAATAGGCTGTTCTTATTCAGTGGCTTTCTAAGTTCACTGAAAGAAAAAATATTGTAGTCCTGATATCTTGAATGTGATAATATTTATAATCAATGAGTGTCTACACTGAATGAAAGTTATTGTTCGATGATGAGTGTGCTTTTATGTTCTGTGGTGAAACCGAGAACTCATAATATCACATTAAAGAGCCCTGTAAAAAGGTAGGAAATTACATTATTACTTGTACAGTAATAGTGATAAAATGCATCTTATTCCCTGTGGGAAAATCTGTGGGGAGCTTGCCTGTGAATATCAGGTATCATTTGTTGTATGAAAGTTTCTTTTTTAGTTTTAGATCATTTCAATAGAAATAGCTTTCCGTTCTGAGAAAAAAGCGTTTGACGCACTTTGTTGCAATACACTGGGGGCTCAAAATTGGTTACTCGAAATATTATGAAACATTCAAAAGAAAATGTGCAATAAAAGGTACCACATGATAAGAATAGGGAGCAGAGAAACATGGGGGTTGCTGAAATGGCAATGCCATAGCATCATACAACGAAACATAAACAGTATTTCAGTAAACGGTTTAATGGGGAGATGGTGGGTCTTTTTAACAGGGGCGTCTAAACAAATTTCCAGCCTCCATAAATTAATTATTCTGATGTCAGCTGAATAGAGAGAAAACACAGTAAAGGCATGCTATTATTGAATTGTAAGCAAAGGGAACTAAGAGATAAACAAATAGAGTGAGGAAGAAGAGAGTGAGAGAATGAGAGAGAGAGAGAGAACACATCACCACACTTCTTTTGTCCCTTCTGACGTCAGTCATTCATATGGACGATTTAGCACTCCATTTCCTGTAACAGTACTTTGCCACAAATAACCCCTCAACAGCAGATGATTGGAATGCACTCTAGGGGATGATAAAGCATCTTGTGGGATCACACTTACCAACACCTCTGGCCTTTCAATGACCCTCTGGTCAGGTAGAGATAAGGCTGGGACAGGGACCGAGACCGGGATATCTTCACCAAGTGGCTAAGGAATTGCTTCCCCAGTATATAGGCAACAGAGCCTCTGAGATTACTCAGAACCTTTCACTAAAGTTAAGAAGTATTGAAAATCTATTGGGAATATCACTCTTCTCATTTCAAAATGTACAGTAGTGAAAACTATTTGTTAGTTGAATTTATATTGTGCATGACACATACCCTATTATGTCAGTCTGTTGCTGGCTTCATGACACACATGACTCAATAAGTCAACATGGTGTTGCCTGAGTACATGTACATTATGGACAAATAGTTTTTAACTTAACTTAATAACTTTGACCCTGCTCTGAAGCAGAGCTGAAATCCATGGCGTGGCAGTGGTCAGCTCAGCCAGAAGAGCTTATGGAGAAGCAATCTCCATGAGTGATAATAGCAAAATACCTCAAGCTCTGTAGGCACCCATCACTACACTAGAGGCAAGGTGGAGGTGTCAATGTGAGGGTCTTTTGGGACAATTCCCTGCAAATTATCATTCTACAGGTTGTACACGACCCATGATAGATGAAGATATCAAGTTTTATTTTCATTTATATATCCCATTATTGTTTTCATTGTTACTGTATATTCAATGACAGCTACAGCAACAACAACAACATTTAACAAAATAATGATAAATCATATTTTTTGGTTGCCTGCATTAGCAGTCATTGTTATTCATGCCCGTATTGATGAAGTCTTTCTGCCACTTGAAAATCGTCAGTGAAATCTCATTAAGTATGGAAAGGAGGCCCAGGGCTGTCCTGTTAGCTCTCAGACAGCATCCCCACTGGCAACACTTGCTGAAAGGGGGGTCACTAAGGACAAGTGGTTTTGGTTTTTGAAATCTGAAAAAAAGGAAAAAACTTTCTGCTAAACTCTTTATTCTTGCTCCAATGACAGACCTTTTATCGCTTTGGGCGTTTACCTGTCTGTAGACTCTCTCCACCTAAAGTTAAGCCTATCAGTATCATCAATGTTTTTTTAGGTTAATAGAATGACCAAGCATTGCTTCCTTACTTTGATCAAATTTAGTAAAAATCTGGTTGTATGTTATTTCACAGTGCCTGTGTTACACTATAAATAGGCTACACTGATAAGTCTAGTAATATTTGCAAGTAAACATAAACATATTGAGTACTGAGTGTAGACACAGTTTTGAGTAGGTGGTTGTTTGAGCAAAAGTTGCATTGTACCATGGCGGTTCAGCAACAACTAAAGTGTTTTTTTTTTTTTTTTTGAAATGCACCCATGAAGGTCTTTTGTGTATTATTGAGCAGTACAGTTAACAATGCCATGCTATGGTCATATAGCCTAAAACGAAACAAAACAATAAGTAGTAGACTTAAAGGAGAATTCCGGTGTGATATTGACCTAAAGTCTGTTGAAACATGATACCGAGTGTGAACGTATGTCTCACAGCTCACTTGGCTTGTCCCCGTTGTGGTGCCTCGGTCATCGGCCTAGCCATGAAAATAAATCACTGTTTTACACCATTTATGAGGCTCAAAGTAGCTCCCATACTTCATTGGTAGACTTCGGAGGGCCTTGACATTTAAAACGAGACATGGAGAACTTTGAAAAAGCACTGGTAGTTTATTTACAAGACGATTTATAGAGACAGTACCTTAAGGAATTTTACCGTTCAACGCCATCTTGAATTTAGTCACGATAAGTCGAGCGACGAGTACTAATGAACAGGTATGATAAGGGATCAGATTCCAAAAATAATTCAGTGGAAATGCATGGATTCCAGTTGCTGCTACTGGAATCAAAGAGTCTTGAAAGTGACTTATTAGTGTTGATGGAAGGCCGATATAGCTGACACTCATCAGAGGACCACAGTGTGTGAGAGGGAACGCAGCGACATGGACATGGAATTAAAATAGCAAGGTGCTGATCCAATAAGTGTCCTACAGGCCAGAGAGATCTGAATTTAATTCTGGCTGCTATAGGAAGCCAATTAGGAGTGACTAACAGAGAAGTTACATATGTGTCTACTTATATGTGGAAAGTACTGTACATTAAAATAAAAACAGCACTGAAATCCAATTTGCCTGGAGATGAGAGAACTTGTTTAACCAATATGCATATAAGCATTTTTGTTTTCCTGCAGGACAATAATTTGTTATAATGGGAGGTGTTACAGTTTACACAATACATCCCTGATACAAGCTCCTGCTTAGAGAATTCTGAAGCAGCATGTTCCACTGGTTGCTATGACAACAGTCTGGAATCCTCAGTTCCGGGGTATGGCTGATAAATAGACATGCACCACTCTGTAGACTATGGGCTCAACAACTCCTATTCAGGGCCGTCTAAGACCCACTGTGCAGGAACTGATTTCACTTCCATATGGCACCGTATGGGATGACCAGCTGCCAGGGGTTCCAAGGCCATAATCTTTATTTTGCTGTCTCAGCAAGGCACCTTTTAATTTGTGATGAGGGATTCACTGCACTGCGAGATGGGGGAGGAATGAAAGGAAAACACCTGTGATTTCAACAGAAGAGAAAGTACACCCCCCCCCCCCCCACACACACACACAGCCCTTCTCATCCTTTGTACTTTATTGATAGACAAGGTTGTTGCAAATAACTGGAGGCCTTGCTGAAAAACCTAAAAAAGGAAGAACCATTCACGTCACACGGTGGAAAGGAACACCAAATCTACGCAAGTCGTACCCTTTGCTAGAGAAATGCTTTCAATTCAATGGAGATTCATTTCCAGTGCCCCTGGGTTACAAGGCTCTTTATTCACTTTAATGTGCAGAACTTTTCATTGGCTTAAGTGCAGTTCGTGAAGTCGAAATACGCGTAAGTGACCCAGCCACTTACCCCAGATCTGTGCAAGTCTGCTGGATGGTGCTGATGGATGAGCATATTTCAGAGAATTTATTGTGCCTCTCTACAAGCTAATTCTCCACATTCGTTTCCCCCACTAATATACCTCAATGGCATATTTTCATTTGTATATCAAATATCTACAAAAATCACTTCATCCTCTTAGATGTGATAAGGGTCTCATTAAGAACGGCAGGGTGTTTACTGGCCCATTAGGGCAGGGGCGCAGGAGGCACGGGGGACGTGGGGGATATGTCCCACACAGTGCTGAAGAGACATCCGTCGCCCCCCTCACTTTTGATAAGGAAAAAAAAGCCTTATAGGTACGCTAAATAAATAATAACATATAGGATTTGCGCTAACTGTAAAACTCCCTATTAACAGCATCACATCACTAACCACAGCCATCTACAGTACTGTAAGACTGCGCAATCTCATATTCACTCTGTTGGATATCTGAAGCCAGTTTGTCTACTAACAATCATAAAATAATCCAGGCTACTTGCTTAGCATAAATCATTTATCATCATCTTTATTTGAGGCAGGCTGGTGTTCGAGGCAGGCTTTAGACATGCATTTCGTTTGGAGCGGCATGCATAGCCTAGTCCGTAGGCTATCAAAAGCATTTTCGGTTTGGTTTGGGATTTAATGTACTTTTGGACTGTTTGATTATATTGCTAAATGTTGGGACTGATGGGCACTGAAATCTGGAAGATATTTGATGGTTCACTGTTAAGTTTCATGCAGTTGAAAAAGTGTCTGGATTTCCACTGCTGTTTATTGCGAGACAAGGCAGCCCTTCATTGAATAGGGGTTGTGCTGTAATGGAAACCTTTTTGCGTAGCCAAGTAACCTAAATTAAGTTATTGTTTAATTATGCATGATTTAGTATTTTTTTTAAAATAAAATTCGTAGGCTGGAATGCCTTGAGTCGCAACAATTGTGTTGAAATGTAGTAGGCTTCAGCCTCTGGCAATTAGCTCGAAAGGGGCGGCAAGAGAATGAGCTTGAGAACGTGTGTTGGAGACCCATGGTAGGAAAACGACTTTTCTTTGCCAACCGTAGGCTATTAATCCAACCAACATAATACAATACAATACAACATATAATAAAATATTAAGAAGAGGTTATTTCATTGACTTAAATCGAACAATGTCTTCTAGTGGACTGATGGCAATTGTTGGTATGCAGGCAATTGTTACCCCGTCTTGTATATGGGAACCTGCCTTTATTTGTCCTGCTATAAATAGAATCAATCCCGGACATAATTTGAGGATTTATGGTAGCCTAGTGCTCAACTCCTCCTGCTCAACATGACGTTAGCTGTTATGTTTATGATAACAAACTCAACTAGCCTACTTATCAACTCGTTTTCACTAGCCTAACTATAAAATACAAGTCTATACAACGTTTTTGTTCTAAGACATTTATTTCAAACATAATTTCAAGACACAAATTGGATACTTCAGTTACCTTGGTGCATAAATCCCAGAGAGTAGGCTACCACACCCCAGAGTGATGGGCCTAGCGTTCTTATGCGTTCAGTGTGGGGTATAAACAAGCTGAGAATTTAGCGGTGTCACGTCTGCCTGTCACAGACGTGGGGAGCTCTTTGAAGCTTGGGATAATGTGATACAGTCACTACAGTAACAGTATTTTATTTTACTTCTTATGTAATTTTTTTTTTTTTCAATTTTATAAATGCTTTGTTTAAATGCTGTTGGAACAAATAGGTGATTATAAAGGCAACTTTCTGTTGCAATTTTCTGTGTGTTCTGGACTGGTAACTTGTTAAGCCAACACTTGTTAAGTTCTAACGTTGCATAAAGATTAACTGCAAACACACAGTGGAGAGTTGATTTGGTTTATACCAAACAATTTAAGTAGGCCTAACTAGGCTATTTGATCATGTAGTCTATGTTTGGATCATAGGCATGATGATTCATTCATGGCTTCATAAAATATCATATCAACATCCCATGTTGCTTTTTTCTACCATTAGCCCAAGTAGTGACCAGTATTCTACCATTGGCCCAAGTAGTGAAAACAATTGTTTGAAAACAATCAATGGTATTATCTTAATATTCTGGCAAGTTTAAAATATGATGGTCGAAAGTGGGCCAGAGGTGGCAATCCGATATCTGGCTCACTATGGGTTTGTGTTCACAATTTGGTCCCCCTCACTTTCAAAATATCTCCTGCGCCCCTGCATTAGGGAGCATGCATCTTGGCATGTGAGTTTTTTTTTTTTAACCTACAGTAAAATGTCACTGGTCTGGTACACCTAGTATAAAGAGAAAAAAAGTCCAGATACAAAAAGACAGACAACAGTAATTTACAACTGGTAGAGAAAAAGGACCGCATAGATAGCAATGTCTAGAATTCAGGCAACTTTCCACTGTACCATTGCATTGCTGTGTGTATTTCATTTAATTTCAGATTTTTTATGGGAGGCAAATTGCTCCATTTAATAGTGCAATTAATCTGTCTTTGCAGATGTGTACCCTTGGGACTCTTCTCCTTCTCAGCAGGGGGGAATAGGACTTACTGCATCGTGGATTAATTCAGTCGTTGAATCATCTCCATCGACCTTCACATGCAATTCTTTTTTATAGCCCCCCAATCCTATCCCCTTTGATGTTGAAATCAGTGTCTTCCCTTCAAACTTTGCTAAACAGTCCCCTCTCTACATGCTCATAAACACACTGAATGAAAACATTTGCATACACACTCGTCAGCCAGTGCTGTAGAAGTGTCTCCCTGGGATCTCAGATGTGCAATTGTGTTCCTGAGAATGCCCCATCACTAAAACAAACAAACAACAAATGGCACACACACGCCAACGGTAACACAAACAGCATCTCACTCTCCCCGCAGCATGTCCTAATGACGAGGCACCGCCGATGCTTTTCTGGGCCTTGTAACAAGATCCCCTCTGTACTAATGGACTGTCACACACAAACAGACACAAAGCCGCGTGCACATTTCTTATTAACGGCAGGTTTAATGCTGTCTTCTGGGGGAGGCTGATGCTTTAGTGCTGTCAAGATACCCTTCATCTCTCTGACGTGGATTCTAAAGACAGGTCCAATTAAGCACGACAGGCATACAGCTCTGAAACTCATTGTATTTTTGTGGGAGAGAGAAAAAAAAAAGATTGTGGAAAGGGGAGATCTCCAAGGTAGAATATCTGAAAGATGTCTGGTAGAATGAAGCGTTACAATGTGAATGTACAACATATGCAGTGGACTTGTAGTTTTGATGGCCAAGGTCATCCAGGAGAAAATTAATACTTCCCAAAGATTCATTAAGAAAAGAAAATGCACATGGGTCCATTATTGAACAACCTGCATCATCTCAAAAATAATTAAAGCACTGTCTTTTTTGTCAGCAGTAGGCATAGCTGCCAAGGTGCCTACCATTTGAAGGCGATCAATAATGGTAAATGTTGTGTACAGTGTGGATGGTGTGACTATCAATATACAATCTCTTGCCAATGTCTTTACTTTGAGAAGTTGTATAAATTACTATATTGCATTTTAATTCAATACATAGAATTGTGCTTCCCTTGAGACATGTAAAACCACTTTAAAACTTGGACAAAGGAAGAAGCTTATTTTGATTTTTCTTTCTTCCAATGAAAATGCCTTTTTTCTTCCAATGACTGTCCTTTTTTTCCTAAGATTAATGCAAAACAAGGGAGGAACTCAAGGGTTGTGCTTTGGAAGTTATTACAGCTCAGCAAAAAAAAAAAACATTGCTTACATTATGAAATGCCTTCTAATAGATCTAAAGCCCTTGCTCCTTGTGGAAAGACAGAAAGGAACCCAAATGTGCATGGTGCCAAACCAACTTTTCTGCAATTCACTGCAAATAAAAGGCCTCTCCGATCCCTTGATGCCCTTAATGAATATCAGGAATTAAAATTTAAGCACCCCTTGGATCAAGGCCTAAATTAATTAAAGAAAAAAGCTTTTGTGGCACTTGATCAAAATCAATGTGGTTTGTAAAGTGAAAGGTAAATTTCAAAGTGGTAGACATTTGACATGAGCCCTTGTCCCTGAGGTAGATCTGCTACTGCACCGCCTAGCAATGACACATTATTGAGACAGATTTAACTCTTCTTTGGCACAAAGCACAACAGTAGGAAACAGCAGACACATCTAAGAGATAAAAAAGAGTGGACACCAACATTCTCTGAATGCACACATAAGTTATACAAAATGTAGACCCCCAATTGTGCCTTACTTAATTTTAGTGGCCGTAGGTACATTGTACTTAAGTGATTCAGTAATTAGGGGGTTTAATACAATATAGCTTTTACTAAAGTACATATTTATGTTACTAATCGGTCTTCACCACAACAATGTAATTTTGTAAGAACATGTGCTTATATGCAAGAACACTGTAGGCTACTAATTAATGAATCACTTAGTTAATTATTAAAAACATAATGCTGGAAGCTCCTTAAAATAAAGCACTGCCTGAAAAAACAGCCGAGTTACTGAGTAAAGTAAGTAAACAACTTAACAAAGTGGAGATCTGTTACGAACAAGGTTGTCTGCCATCCCATCCACAGCATAAAAAAGGAACTTGCTAGCACGCACTTTCTTATAAGAGGGACCCAGTTTCCACAGCTGTGGATGACAGAGGGTGGAAGAATAAATAGATGTGGCACAGGAAAAACAAAACAGACCAAGTGGTTTTTATGGTAATAGGACCACTAACCTGCTCTGTGTCGCCAGTACTTTTCCAGTCAATGAAACATTGCCCCATTTACAATTCAGCAAAATTCTCTTCTGGCACACGGTAACCCAGGGAGTCATGGATCAATTCTTGCACTTATAATTGGAGTGGAAAAGTCATACCAAATGCTTAAGAAGGCACAGAGGAGTCATCGTTCAGTAAAATTATGAGCAGCAGCTATGCAAATACACTGGTGAATATCCAAAACTGAATAATGCATTTCATAATTGGAAATTTAACAACAACAGAGGCAGGAACCTGTATGTGTATGACCGATGGATATTACCAATGACAGAGGCACAGTATTAAACAAACTGTCATTGTGCCCCGTAGGACCGTAGCTTCTGCCTCCACACAAATGCCTACATGCATGAATAGATTAATTGTGCAGTTTAATATGGCATCTTTGCTTGACTAAGTTTACCATATCTGTATGTTATGTTTCATCATAAATACAAAACACGTACATTTGCCCTGAGGCTACACACTCTAATAAAAGATCTACAACATACCATCATTCACTCGCTGAATCTTTACCAATAAACATGACACATCCAGAACCAACATTGTGACAAACAGGACTGTCATTCCCTGCACTGTGAAGGAAACTCTGCACAGAGCTTTCAAAGGTAACAGTGTTGCAGAGTAGGCTGAGAGAAAACAGCAAAGCCTTAGCAGAGGGTGGTAAAAAGTAGGGCTGAGGAAGTCTAATAAAACTCACATTTATCAAATGCACACCATGAGTCCTCATCAACAGGGTGCATGGATTTTTTTCAAAGTAGAAATCAATGGGGGCTGCACACTCCAATTGCCTCGGTTGCAACACTGAATCAGATGACCCAGTTCTGAGACGGGAATCTGGATGGCTTTACCATCAAAGGGGACATTTTCCTCCACACTTTCCCTGCAAGAGGCAAAGCTTTTAATGCAACATATTAATAATGCCTGTCTGTCAACTGGAAGGACACAACGGGTCACCTTTTGTATGATAGTACCCTTGTCACATTGTAATTATATAATTAACTGCAGAATAACACTACAATTATCAATGTGAAGTGGTATTCACACTGAATTTACCTGTTGTGTAAGCTGTGAATGCCCTGTTCATTATCAGTTAATATGTGATTATCGGTTAATATGTTTAAGTGTAAGTGCTAATAAACAGTGGTGGTTCACAAATATTGTTGTTGTGAATGTGACTGTTTTGTTGTTGTGGTAGGCCCACTGTGTTTTCCCCATTGCCAAGTGCTAAAATGATTAACTTGTAGTAATATCAAATATGCCCGCTATGTACACTTTGAAAAATCTTCCATTTTATGAAAGCAAATCAGTTACATGTGACATGTTATGACATTTAAATTTACAGAAATGATCTTGTAAGGTTAACACTACAAAATCTGAAATTTTTGGTCACCAAAGGACTGTATACACCGGTTTCAGGTCCCTAACAACTGTTGTTAAGGACGAACTTGGAGGACAAGCAAACCCAGAGCCGTATAGCTTAGCTGTTGTAGAATAGGTGTAACCTACGGACTCGAGTGGCTTATTGCTTTTCTAAAACGGTTACTATAAATACCTGGCAAAGTTTCATAAAGTAAAGGCACAGCAACTAGAAGTATAAAGAGTTATTCCTAGATAATCATTCTTCCGCCAAGAAATATATTTCCTCTATCTGAATGGTTGCCAAGCAAAATTGAGACGCAGCTACTTTAACTTTTGTATCAAGTTATGGTAGCGCAGTAGCCTGACGAGCCAGACCCACATTAAAATGTAGGGTCTGGGCACTCACCGTTTGCAGTGCTCAGTCTGAGGGGCGGGATATTGTCTTTCAAATTCCCTCTGCACGCAATAGGACAGCGGCAGCGCTATGAGTCCCATGCGTTTCCCACCAGCGGAGCTAGTTGGCTAGTTCAAACGTTTGCCAACTTAATAAAAGCTTAACTCGTGTCACACTGTTCGCCAGCAGCAACATCCATCTTATTTGTTTTCAAGTAGCAGGGAATTCAAGCCAAACCGTTGCAACTCTGCCATCAATCATTATGTTAAGCCCACCTAACGACTCTATACACGATTTCATTGGCCTGATTAAGTTTCGATTTCTGGAGCTCACAAGCCAACGGAGAGTTGCTAGACTAGCCCTGGCAGCAAATGTAATTTGTAGCCCTGGCAGAAAATGTAATTTGCTGCCGCTAGGGGCGCGTCTAGATTTTTAAGCTAGTAGCGCAGTAATATAGAACGAAATGTGATTAAGGTGTATGTTTATGCTGCATTTTACAACGGCATCGAACATGATTCAGCCAATGACAATCAAGGACCGGAACTATCAGTTTTAGAAAACTGCCATATTGCCGTTATGAACTAATCCCATGCCTTTGTTTGTGCCTGCCCGGCTCAAGGCAAACACAACATAAAAGGGGAGACCACACGCTGCTCAAAATTAAGAAGAAATGTATTAAATAAATGAACTATGTACAAAAGTCAGTGAATGAAGTGTAAAGCAAGTCTGTAGTGTATGTCAGCATAGTGAGGTGAAGTGCAAAACCAAAAGAAACGAACAGGGCGCAGCCCGCCCGGCCGCAACGACAGCACCCCGCAACTCTGGAACGGCAGTCAGCGGAAGCGGAGAGAGAGAGAGAGCGAGAGAGAGAGATTGAAGCAGGCTCCCGGGACCCGCTTATATCCTGCCCTAATCGCTGGCGCAATTAGCCCACGCCATACTGCAAAGCTCCCCCTGTAGGCCACACAAAGAACAGCAGCAGAGCCAACACAGACAAAGAGCAGGAAGCGCGACAGCACTGACCAGCTGGGGCGTCACACTTTCTATGGAGATTTCTTTGTGTTGTGACTGCTCATTAGAAAGTCTGTGTTAATTCAGCATCAACTGAACTAAGTTAACATTGAGTTTTTTCGTTTTCGCATGGCCAATTTTCCGTCAAGGATTCCTGGGACACTGAAAGACCGGGGTGCACGAAACTTGGTGGGCATGTAGCCCCACAAGGAAAGCATGGAACCATTGGACTGGACTGGACTCCCGAAAGGAGGGTAGGGCGGACACAGTTTTCTGTGAATATCTCGAGAACCGTAGGGTTTAGGAGGACCACCTTTTTTTTGTATGTTGATCTTAAGGGGCCATGACAACCCATTCCATAACCACTCATTTCATGTATAGCGCCACCTAGTTAAAATCAAAAAAGTAAAAATTAGGTGTTGTAATCGGAGGTATCTGTGACCTAACATGGTCAAAACTGCATGAAATTGGAAGTATAGGATCATCATGACACCCTCTGAATGCACGCCAAGTTTCGTGGAATTCCGTTCATGGGGGGCCATACGATAAATTAATTTATGTTACTGTACACCAACTGGCCTGTAGGTGGCCGGACACAGTTTTCTGTGAATATCTCGAGAACCGTAGGGCCTAGGAGGACCACCTTTTTTTGTATGTTGGTCTTAAGGGGCCATGTCAACTCATCCCATTACCACTCAATTCATGTATAGCTCCACATTTACATTTAGTGACGGTACACCAACAGAGTTTTCTGTGAATATCTTGAGAACCGTAGGGCGTAGGATAACCAATTTTTCGTGTAAGTTTGCCTCCAGGGGTCATGTTAACCCATTCCATATGCACACATGTGCATAAACAGATATTCACACACACACATACATTCACAGTA